>NC_079193.1:28569379-29169379 GCF_029499605.1 Hyla sarda
CAATTATGATAATGGCCACAATGGACCAGACTGAAAAATGGTGGCTACCAATAAATATAAATATAATACACAGGAATGTATGTAAACAAATCCTTATTGTTGGGACTAAGCCCATGTACAGGAATATAACATGATAAAAAAAGGTTACTCTGATACTAAATAGATTATAGCAAAATGTAAAACAACATATAAAAGACCACAGTGGGACAGAGTATACCTGGGTAACCAACACCTAACCCAACGTTTCGCTACTGCTTCATCCGGGGCGTGGTCTATGCCACTTCCACCCCTCCTTTTATATTACCATAAGCCAATCATAACATGACCTACCACACTTGCGTCATCTCCCCGCGCCCAAACAATATTGCGTAAGAGGGCGTTTGCACCATAATAGTAAACATACAGGGGTATAAGGCGTGGTACCGCCTACCGCTCACCTGCACCAACCGGAGCAATTCGCGCCGTGTAGGATGACACATCGGCGCATGGACAAACACGTCATGGACACTTCCGGCGAACAACACGCCCAAGGAGCGACGCGCCACGCCACAACGTGTGACGTGGAGCGCCGCCCCCAGGGCGGGCACACGCCGGGAGCAGCCCGATCATGTGATCACATCGAAGCATGTGACTGGGGACACAGCCCGGCCCCCCACAAGCCACACCAGCGAAACAACAGTGGAGGGAGGGGGGACCGGGTGGCGACCCCGGACACACACCAACAAATAATTAAAGATGGGTAACCAGAAAGGCATACATTGTAATAGATAAACCAATAGTTATAATAATTCATGATGGGCGCTCAGCACAAAATGATATGTTATGCAATGTACACATAGGAACACAATGAATACGCGTAATAAAGGTAAATATGTTGAAATAGCATATTCCTTAGGATGAATATGTGTGGTGTGGAGAGTGTGAGTGAGGGAATGTGGAAAAATGGGATAATATGTGATAAGTGTAAAATAAATGTGAATGAATGTGAAAACCAAGAAAAAATACAAAATCATATAATGACAATGAAATCATATATATGTGCAAATGATTGATTCTTATTATTTTCTATACATATATATTTGTAATCATGTGACACCGTGGTTTAAACAAAATTGGTGACATGGAACAATGGTTTAAAAGAGCCCATATGTGCCTGGCACCATATTACAATATACCCAAAAGAAACTACACAAGGGAGAGGTCTCAATAAAACACAGAGAGAGACCAATAAAGTGATACATGCAAGAAACAGAACAGTGCAACGGGTGCAAGTGAAAAGAGTGTGCAGTGTGCTCACAAATGTGAAATATACTTACCCAAGTACCACTTAACGGACAGCCACACGATCTAAGGATCTTAACCTCTTAAGGACCCAGGATGTACGGGGACGTCCCCGCACCCTGGGCTTTAAGGACCCAGGACGTCCCCGTACGTCCTGGCGTATTCTGGTCCCTGCCACGCACCGGGCAGAGATCGGAACCGGATGCCTGCTGAAATGCTTCAGCAGGCATCCAGGGCAAACGCCGAGGGGGGCCATGTGATACCGGGCTGATCGGGTCTCTGGGACCTGACCCCCCGGTAATTTTGCATGATCCCGGTTGTCACAGACAGCCAGGACCATGCTAAAGGCTAGGAGCAAGGTGGCAAGCCGGCCACCTCCTCCGATCCCCTGCGATTCTTCGGTTAACTAACCGACCAATCCCAGGGGGGGGGGGGAGTGGTTACTTCCTTCCGTCCTGCCCGGCCCCTTGAAGTCCGGAGAGGACGGGAGGAAGACCAGAGGACGCGGCGGGGGACGGGGGAGTGCTGGGGACCGGCCCTGGTACTTACTTCGTCCCTGAAGACCCGGATCCCGGCGTGAAGACGGCGGCGGCGGCGACAGGTGAGTGGATCTTCAGCCGCGGTCGGACCCTTTACAGCAATGCACATCGCCGTAAAGCGAAATGCATTGCTGTATTGGGACCCTGTATACTACAACTCCCAGCATGCCCAGACAGCCCTTGGCGTCTGGGCATGCTGGGAGTTGCAGTTTTGCAACTTCTGGAGGTCCACAGTTTTGGGACCACTGTGCCCTTCCAGATGTTGCAAAACTACACATCCTCAGCATGCCCTTACTGTCCAGGCATGCTGGGAGTTGTAGTTCTGTAACATCTGGCCCTTCAGATGTTGCAGAACTACAACTCCCATCATGCCTGGACAGTTTTGGCATACTGGGAGTTGTAGTTTTGCAACATCTGGATGGGCACAGATTGGGAACCACTGTATTAGTGGTCTGCAAACTGTAGTCATCCAGATGTTGCAAAACTACAACTCCAAGCATGCTGGGAGTTGTAGTTCGGCAACATCTGGCTCTAAAGATTTTGCTGAACTACTACTCCCAGCATGCCTGAGAATGTTTGGGAGTTGTGGTTTTGCAACAGCTGGAGGCACACTGGTTGGGAAACATTGTCTGTTTCCTAACCCAGTGTTTCCCAACTGATAGACTGTGCATGCTGGGAGTTGTAGTTTTGCAACAGCTGGAGGTCCCCCCCCCCCATGGGCAGGGGGCTTACAGTGAGTATCAGGCTGCAAGTTTGCGATGCAGCAAATTTTGCGTGGCAGCTCAAACTCGCAGCAGGAAACTCGCTGTAATCCCCCGCCCGTGTGACTGTACCCTAAAAACACTACACTACACTACACTAACACAAAATAAAAAGTAAAAAACATTACATATACACATACCCCTACACAGCCCCCCTCCCCTTCCCAATAAAAATGAAAAACGTCTGCTACGTTTTGACAAACGCAAAAAAACAAAACCCAACATGTGACCCCATTTCGGAAACTACACCCCTCTCGGAATGTAATGAGGGGTGCAGTGAGAATTTACACCTCACAGGTGTCTGACAGATCTTTGGAACAGTGGGCTGTGCAAATTAAAAATTTTGTACAGCCCACTGTTCCAAAGATCTGACAGACACCAGTGCAGGGTAAATGCTCACTTTACGCCTTGTTACATTCCTCAAGGGGTCTAGTTTCCAAAATGGTATGCCATGTGGGGGTTATTTTGCTGTCCTGGCACCATATGGGCTTCCTAAATGTGACATGCCCCCCGAGCCAAATATGACTGCTTCTCTTCTGAGCATTGTAGTTCGCCCGTAGTGCACTTCAGGTCAACTTATGGGGTACCTCCATACTCAGAAGAGATGGGGTTACAAATTTTGGGGGGTATTTTCTGCTATTAACCCTTGCAAAAATGTGAAATTTGGGGGGGAAACACACATTTTAGTGAAATTTTATTTTAATTTTTTTTACATATGCAAAAGTCGTGAAACCCCTGTGGGGTATTAAGGCTCACTTTATTCCTTGTTACGTACCTCAAGGGGTCTAGCTTCCAAAATGGTATGCCATGTGTTTTTTTTTTGCTGTTCTGCAACATGGCCCCCAAAAACCATTTCAAAAAACGTACTCTCCAAAAATCCCCTTGTCGCTCCTTCGCTTCTGAGCCCTCTACTGCGCCCGCCGAACACTTTACATAGACATATGAGGTATGTGCTTACTCGAGAGAAATTGGGATACAAAAATAACAATACATTTTCTCCTTTTACCCCTTGTAAAAATTCAAAAATTGGGTCTACAAGAACATGCGAGTGTAAAAAATGGGGATTGTGAATTTTCTCCTTCACTTTGCTGCTATTCCTGTGAAACACCTAAAGGGTTAAAACGCTGACTGAATGTCATTTTGAATACTTTGGGGGGTGCAGTTTTTATAATGGGGTCATTTGTGGGGTATTTCTAATATGAAGACCCTTCAAATCCACTTCAAACCTGAACTGGTCCCTGAAAAATAGTGAGTTTGGAAATTTTGTGAAAAGTTGGAAAATTGCTGCTGAACTTTGAAGCCCTCTGGTGTCTTCCAAAAGTAAAAACACGTACATTTCATAATGCAAACATAAAGTGGACATATTGTATATGTGAATAAAAAAAATTATTTGGAATATCCATTTTCCTTACAAGCAGAGAGCTTCAAAGTTAGAAAAATGCAAAATTTTCAAATTTTTCATCAAATTTTGGGATTTTTCACCAAGAAAGGATGCAAGATACCACAAAATTTTACCACTATGTTAAAGTAGAATATGTCACGAAAAAACAATCTCGGAATCAGAATGATAACTAAAAGCATTCCAGAGTTATTAATGTTTAAAGTGACAGTGGTCAGATGTGCAAAAAATGGCCGGGTCCTAAGGTGTAAAATGGCTGGGTCCTTAACCCCTTAAGGACACATGACGTTCTCATACATCTCCATTTCCGAGTCCTTAAGGACACATGACGTATGATAACGTCATGTGTTTTACCGGCCCCCCGCAACCATCTGGAGCGGAGCCGGTCCCCGATGCCTGCTGAAATCGTTCAGCAGGCATCGGGGCATATCGCCCAGGGGGGTCATTATGACCCCCCATGTCGGCGATGGCCGCAGATCGCTGGACAATTCAGTCCAGCGATCTGCGGCGGATTCCGGGTCAATCGGGTCTCCAGTGACCCGGTGACCCGGAATTATTGGCTGATCGGGGCCGTCAGAGACGGCCCTGAACAGCCAGAGCCAGCAGGGGTGAGGTGGCACTGGTGCCACCTCGCGATCGCCCTGATTCGTCGGCCGGATTACCGGCCGACCAATCAGGGCGCCTGCTGCGGGTGTCACTCCCGCAACCCGCTCCGCCCCTCTTCCGGAGGACGTGAGCGGGTGCGGGACGTGCACCCCGGGTGCTGGGGACCCCGATCCCCGGCGCCCCTGTTGGGATCGGGGCCCCAGGAGCAGCGGCGGCGGCGGAGACGACGAGGGACTGACCTGGTGCAGCGAGGATCGTTGGAGGTGAGTGACAGCCTCCTGCTGTTGCTTAGCAACAGCTCCCAGCATGCAAAAAGGGCATGCTGGGAGCTGTAGTTATGCAACAGCAGGAGGCAGACCACCACAACTCCCAGCATGCCCTTATGGGCATGCTGGGACTTGTAGTTTTGCAACAGCTGGAGGCACATTCTTTCTATGGAAAAGTGCACCTTCAGCTGTTGTGTAACTACAACTCCCAGCTTGCACAATCAGCTAAAGTGCATGCTGGGAGTTGTAGTGGTGCATCTGGTGGTTGCATAACTACAACTCCCAGCATGCCCGTTGGCTGTCGGTGACTGCTGAGAGTTGTAGTTTTGCAACAGCTGAAGGCACACTGAGTTAAGTAGCAAACCAGTGTGTCTCCAGCTGTTGCATAACTACAATCCCCAGCATCCCCAGCCAAAGTAGTATGCCTCCAGCTGTTGCATAACTACAACACCCAGCATGCCCTTCCGCTGTCCGTACATGCTGGGGGTTGTAGCTTTTGCAACAGCTGAAGGCACACTGGTTGCAAAACACTGAGTTTGTTACCAAACTCGGTGTTTCACAACCAGTGTGCATCCAGCTGTTGCAAAACTACAACTCCCAGCATGCACTGATAGACCGTACATGCTGGGAGTTGTAGTTTTGCAACAGCTGGATGTCCCCCCCCCCCCCCCCCCCCCCAATGTGAATGTACAGGGTACACTCACATGGGCGGAGGATTACAGTAAGTATCCGGCTGCAAGTTTGAGGTGCGGCAAAATTTCTGCCGCAGCTCAAACTGCCAGCGAGAAACGACTGTGAACCCCCCGCCCGTGCGACTGTACCCTAAAAACACTACACTACACTAACACACAATAAAATAAAAAGTAAAAAACACTACATATACACATACCCCTACACAGCCCCCCTCCCCAATAAAAATGAAAAACGTCTGGTACGCCACTGTTTCCAAAACGGAGCCTCCAGCGGTTGCAAAACTACAACTCCCAGCATGCACTGATAGACCGTACATGTTGGGAGTTGTAGTTTTGCAACAGCTGGATGTCCCCCCCAATGTGAACGTACAGGGTGCACTCACATGGGCGGAGGATTACAGTAAGTATCCGGCTGCAAGTTTGAGCTGCGTCAAATTTTCTGCCGTAGCTCAAACTGCCAGCGAGAAACTACTGTGAACCCCCCGCCCGTGTGACTGTACCCTAAAAACACTACACTACACTACCATAAAATAAAAAGTAAAAAACACTACGTATACACATACCCCTACACAGCCCCCCTCCCCTCCCCAATAAAAATGAAAAACGTCTGGTACGCCACTGTTTCCAAAACGGAGCCTCCAGCTGTTGCAAAACAACTACTCCCAGTATTGCCAGATAGCCGTTGACTGTCCAGGCATGCTGGGAGTTTTACAACAGCTGGAGGCACCCTGTTTGGGAATCACTGGCGTAGAATTCCCCTATGTCCACCCCTATGCAATCCCTAATTTAGGCCTCAAATGCGTATGGCGCTCTCACTTTGGAGCGCTGTCGTATTTCAAGGCAACAGTTTAGGGCCACATATGGGGTATCGCCGTACTCGGGAGAAATTGGGCTTCAAATTTTGGGGGGTATTTTCTGCTATTACCCTTTTAAAAAATGTAAAATTTTTGGGAAAACAAGCATTTTAGGTAAAAAAAATATATATTTTTTTACATATGCAAAAGTCGTGAAACACCTGTAGGGTATTAAGGTTCAAATTACCCCTTGTTACGTTCCCCGAGGGGTCTAGTTTCCAAAATGGTATGCCATGTGTTTTTTTTTTGCTGTCCTGGCACCATAGGGGCTTCCTAAATGCGGCATGCCCCCAGAGCAAAATTCGCTTTCAAAAAGCCAAATGTGACTCCTTCTTTTCTGAGACCTGTAGTGCGCCAGCAGAGCACTTTTCACACCCATATGGGGTGTTTTCTGAATCGGGAGAAATTGGGCTTCAAATTTTGGGGGGTATTTTCTGCTATAACCCTTTTTAAAATTGTAAAAATTTTGGGAAACCAAGCATTTTAGGTAAAAAAAATATATTTTTTTTTACATATGCAAAAGTCGTGAAACACCTGTAGGGTATTAAGGTTCACATTACCCCTTGTTACGTTCCCCGAGGGGTCTAGTTTCCAAAATGGTATGCCATGTGTTTTTTTTTGCTGTTCTGGCACCATAGGGGCTTCCTAAATGCGGCATGCCCCCAGAGCAAAATTTGCTTTCAAAAAGCCAAATGTTACTCCTTCTCTTCTGAGACCTGTAGTGCGCCAGCAGAGCACTTTTCACCCCCATATGGGGTGTTTTCTGAATCGGGAGAAATTGGGCTTCAAATTTTGGGGGGTATTTTCCGCTATTACCCTTTTTAAAAATGTAAACATTTTGGGAAAACAAGCATTTTAGGTAAAAAAAAATTTTTTTTTTTTACATATGCAAAAGTCGTGAAACACCTGTAGGGCATTAAGGTTCACGTTACCCCTTGTTACGTTCCCCGAGGGGTCTAGTTTCCAAAATGGTATGCCATGTGGTTTTTTTTTGCTGTTCTGGCACCATAGGGGCTTCCTAAATGCGGCATGCCCCCAGAGCAAAATTTGCTTTCAAAAAGCCAAATGTGACTCCTTCTCTTCTGAGACCTGTAGTGCACCAGCAGAGCACTTTTCACCCCCATGCGAGGTGTTTTCTGTATCGGGAGAAATTGGGCTTCAAATTTTGGGGGGTATTTTCTGCTATTACCCTTTTTAAAAATGTAAAATTTTTGGGAAACCAAGCATTTTAGGTAAAAAAAATATATATTTTTTTTACATATGCAAAAGTCGTGAATCACCTGTAGGATATTAAGGTTCACTTTACCCCTTGTTACGTTCCCTGAGGGGTCTAGTTTCCAAAATGGTATGCCATGTGTTTTTTTTTGCTGTCCTGGCACCATAGGGGCTTCCTAAATGCGGCATGCCCCCCAAAAACCATTTGTCGCTCCTTCCCTTCTGAGCCCTCTACTGCGCCCGCCGAACAATTAACATAGACATATGAGGTATGTGCTTACTCGAGAGAAATTGGGTTTCAAATACAAGTAAAAATTTTCTCCTTTTTACCCCTTATAAAAATTCAAAAATTGGGTCTACAAGAACATGCGAGTGTAAAAAATGAAGATTTTGAATTTTCTCCTTCACTTTGCTGCTATTCCTGTGAAACACCTAAAGGGTTAATACACTTACTGAATGTTTTTTTGAATACTTTAGGGGGTGTAGTTTTTATAATGGGGTCTTTTATGGGGTATTTCTAATATGAAGACCCTTCAAATCCACTTCAAAACTGAACTGGTCCCTGAAAAATAGTGAGTTTGAAAATTTTGTGAAAAATTTCAAAATTGCTACTGAACTTTGAAGCCCTATGGTGTCTTCCAAAAGTAAAAACTCATAAATTTTATGATGCAAACATAAAGTAGACATATTGTATATGTGAACCCAAAAAATATATATTTTGAATATCCATTTTCCTTACAAGCAGAGAGCTTCAAAGTTAGAAAAATGCAAAATTTTCATTTTTTTTCATCAAATTTTGGGATTTTTCACCAAGAAAAGATGCAAGTTACCATAAAATTTTACCACTAAGTTAAAGTAGAATATGTCACGAAAAAACAATCTCGGAATCAGAATGATAACTAAAAGCATTCCAGAGTTATTAATGTTTAAAGTGACAGTGGTCAGAATTGCAAAAAACGCTCCGGTCCTTAAGGTATAAAATGGCCTGGTCCTTAAGGGGTTAAGGGGTTAAAGCAAATTCATTGTGCATACATATACACATTAATTATTGCATAAACATTTTTAGTCAAGACCAGGGAAGCCAGCCTACTGAGTAAAAAATAATAAATAAAGAGCCCCGGATGATGCAGCAGCGTCGCCCCAACTAATAACTGATATAGAAATATAAATTATAACAAAGGGCTTGGAGTTGAACATCATTCTCATAGATTCATAACTGCAGGACGAATAACCATATGGTGGTAGGACCTAAATATATAAAATAGAAAAAATAAGAAAAAAATAAAAAAATAAAAAAAAAAAGAAAGAAAAAAAGAGGAAAATGGTTATTCGTCCTGCAGTTATGAATCTATGAGAATGATGTTCAACTCCAAGCCCTTTGTTATAATTTATATTCTATATCAGTTATTAGTTGGGGCGACGCTGCTGCATCATCCGGGGCTCTTTATTTATTATTTTTTATTTTTTACTCAGTAGGCTGGCTTCCCTGGTCTTGACTAAAAATGTTTATGCAATAATTAATGTATATATGTATGCACAATGAATTTGCTTTAAGATCCTTAGATCGTGTGGCTGTCCGTTAAGTGGTACTTGGGTAAGTATATTTCACATTTGTGAGCACACTGCACACTCTTTTCACTTGCACCCGTTGCACTGTTCTGTTTCTTGCATGTATCACTTTATTGGTCTCTCTCTGTGTTTTATTGAGACCTCTCCCTTGTGTAGTTTCTTTTGGGTATATTGTAATATGGTGCCAGGCACATATGGGCTCTTGTAACCCATTGTTCCATGTCACCAATTTTGTTTAAACCACGGTGTCACATGATTACAAATATATATGTATAGAAAATAATATGAATCAATCATTTGCACATATATATGATTTCATCTATTTAATGATTTCATTGTCATTATATGATTTTGTATTTTTTCTTGGTTTTCACATTCATTCACATTTATTTTACACTTATCACATATTATCCCATTTTTGCAAATTCCCTCACTCACACTCTCCACACCACACATATTCATCCTAAGGAATATGCTATTTCAATATACATATTTGCCTTTATTACGCTTATTCATTGTGTTCCTATGTGTACATTGCATAACATATCATTTTGTGCTGAGCGCCCATCATGAATTATTATAACTATTGGTTTATCTATTACAATGTATGCCTTTCTGGTAACCCATCTTTAATTATTTGTTGGTGTGTGTCCGGGGTCGCCACCCGATCCCCCCTCCCTCCACTGTTGTTTCACTGGTGTGGCTTGTGGGGGGCCGGGCTGTGTCCCCAGTCACATGCTTCGATGGGATCACATGATCGGGCTGCTTCTGGCGTGTGCCCGCCCCAGGGGCGGCGCTCCGCGTCACACGTTGTGGCGTGGCGCGTCGCTCCTTGGGCGTGTCGTTCGCCGGAAGTGTCCATGACGTGTTTGCCCATGCGCCGATGTGTCATCCTACAAGGCGCGAATTGCTCCGGTTGGTGCAGGTGAGCGGTAGGCGGTACCACGCCTTATACCCCTGTATGTTTACTATTATGGTGCAAACGCCCTCTTACGCAATATTGTTTGGGCGCGGGGAGATGACGCAAGTGTGGTAGGTCATGTTATGATTGGCTTATGGTAATATAAAAGGAGGGGTGGAAGTGGCATAGACCACGCCCCGGATGAAGCAGTAGTGAAATGTTGGGTTAGGTGTTGGTTACCCAGGTATACTCTGTCCCACTGTGGTCTTTTATATGTTGTTTTACATTTTGCTATAATCTATTTAGTATCAGAGTAACCTTTTTTATCATGTTATATTCCTGTACATGGGCTTAGTCCCAACAATAAGGATTTGTTTACATACATTCCTGTGTATTATATTTATATTTATTGGTAGCCACCATTTTTCAGTCCGGTCCATTGTGGCCATTACCGTATATACTCGAGTATAAGCCGACCCGAGTATAAGCCGAGACCCCTAATTTCAACCCAAAATCCCAGGAAAAGTTATTGACTCGAGTATAAGCCTAGGGTGGGAAATACCTCATCCCCCCCTGTCATCATCCAGACCCGTCATTAACATCCTCATCATCATCCCCTTGTCATCATCCCACACATCCCCCCTTCATCATCCCCTTATCATCCCACACATCCCCCTTCATCATCCCCTTGTCATCATCCCACACATCCCCCCTTCATCATCCCCTTGTCATCATCCCACACATCCCCCCTTCATCATCCCCTTATCATCCCACACATCCCCCCTTCATCATCCCCTTATCATCCCACACATCCCCCCTTCATCATCCCCTTGTAATCATCCCACACACCCCCTTCATCATCCCCACCCCCCTTCATCATCCTCTTCTCATCATTCGCCCTCAGTGGTCTTCAACCTGCGGACCTCCAGAGGTTTCAAAACTACAACTCCCAGCAAGCCCGGGCAGCCATCGGCTGTCTGGGCTTGCTGGGAGTTGTAGTTTTGAAACCTCCGGAGGTCCGCAGGTTGAAGACCACTGCGGCCTTCAACATCATCCAGCCCCCTCTCACCCCCTTTAGTTCTGAGTACTCACCTCCGCTCGGCGCTGGTCCGGTCCTGCAGGGCTGTCCGGAGAGGAGGTGGTCCGGTGAGGAGGTGGTCCGGGCTGCTATCTTCACCGGGGGCGCCTCTTCTCCGCGCTTCCGGCCCGGAATAGAGGCGTTGCCTTGACAATGACGCAGGAGTACGTTGGCAATGAACGCACCTCTGCGTCGTTGTCACGGCAACGTGACTATTCTGAGGCCGGGCCCGAAGCGCTTAGAAGAGGCCTCCCCGGTGAAGATAGCAACCCGGAACCACTATCCCACCGGACCACCTCCTCACCGGACAGTCCTGCAGGACCGGACCAGCGCCGAGCGGAGGTGAGTATTCAGAACTAAAGGGGGTGAGAGGGGGCTGGATGATGTTGAAGGCCGCAGTGGTCTTCAACCTGCGGACCTCCGGAGGTTTCAAAACTACAACTCCCAGCAAGCCCGGACAGCCGATGGCTGCCCGGGCTTGCTGGGAGATGTAGTTTTGAAACCTCTGGAAGTCCGCAGGTTGAAGACCACTGCGGGTGGGGGGAGTTCACTCGAGTATAAGCCGAGGGGGGTGTTTTCAGCACGAAAAATCGTGCTGAAAAACTCGGCTTATACTCGAGTATATACGGTATCATAATTGTTCATTGTATTCTCTCTAATCCCTTTCATGTTTTTTTTTATGCATTTTGTGTATTCAATAAAGCATTGTTTGATCTCTACAACGCATTTCTTTCCTTTTGTTATGCTCTTGTAAGTAGCGTGGGATCAGTTACCTATTGGGGTAGTTTCTTTGGTTCTCGTTGTTCCTGTAGTGCAAAGTGTGGGAGCGAGACCTCTGGACACTAGAGAACAGCGTTGAAGACTCTGGGGAATAACTTTAAACTTGTCAATTATGTTGTTCCTATAGTGCAAAGTGCAGGGATGAGACCTCTGGACACTAGAAAACAGTGTTGAGGACTTTGGGAAATCACTGGAAACAAGGATGCATAGATGGCATTAACCGCAAAATAAATACACCGTTTACCGGACTTCTTATAGTAAAAAGGTTTATTATGGACAACGCATTTCAAGAGGTCCTCCTTTCTTTGCCAGGTGATGACGTGGCAGTTGAAGGACTAATACTCCCTGCTACCCTGCAGCATAATAACGCTAATCATCCCCATGGATACAGCAATAGGCCTTAATTGGCAGAAGAGTCTTTGCTTAACCAGGATCTGATGAAGGGAGGAGGAACTCTCAAAACCTGTTGTTCATTGCAAACCATTTAATTAAAATTAAATTAATTTTTTTTTTTTTTTGCTATATTCATTCACCAGTTTTGAGTGATTGAGTGTTTTGAGTGATTCCCTGGAGTCCATAAGAGAGTTCTCTACTGTTCCATATTGGAACCATGCAACACAATACAACCAGGTGAGTATACAGCCACCCTTTGCTATCCATCTCTATATATAGCGCAGTGTTACTCAACCAGAGTGCCTCCAGCTGTTGCAAAACTACAACACCCAGCATGCCTTGTCCTTTTTTCTACATTCTTTGGGTTCTCTGGATCCAAGTAAAAAACTGGAACAACTTTACTGATCTTCTTGTGCAAATCTAATACAATAAAGTTGCTTTGGCTCAGCTTGTCACAATGCGGTTCAGCCAATCACTGGCTGCAGAGATGCCCGGCCCGGCAGTATGACAAGCTGGGTGAGAGCCAAATGTCACAATTTTTGGGAGGAAGTGGACCATAGCCGGAAATGGAACGGGACACAGGAGATGCCGTAGGAATGCTGGAGGTACGTAAAGGTTTTTTTTGTTTTGTTTCTTTCTTTATAACATGTACATTGATCAAAGATGTTTAAAAAAAATTTAATAAACAAAAAAAAATTCCCGCTGGATAACCCCTTCAAGTTATGTGTAGTATAGTTAAATGACACGTTATTTAACTCCTTAAGAACGGATGCATTATTTATTTTTTTAAACATGACATGTATCTCTATAAATGGTAATAACTTTAGAACACTTTTTTTGAGTAGAGCGATTCTGGGATTGTTTTTTCGTGACATATTGTACTTTTTATAAGTGGTGCATTTTTGTTCACACATGCAGCATTTTTTGTGAAAAACTTCAAAACATTGTGAAAAACTGGAAAATTTCTGGCGGATTTTATAATTTTTTTTATGGTGTACATTGTGCGGTAAAAGTGATGTTAAATTTATTCTGTGGGTCAGTACGATTATGGCGATACCCATTTTATATGGCTTTCTATGTTCTTTTTCCTTTTCTGAGCAAAATTCTTTTCCTGCCATTCATTTTCCAACAGCCGTAACTTTTTTTTTTTCGTGCAACGCCATTGAGTAAGGGCTTATCTTTTACGGGGTAAGCGTTGCTTTTTATTGGTATAATTTTTGCGCTATACGTGCTACCTTTTGATCTTTTTTATTCTGCTATTTGTACCCCGGCTCCGGCAGCTGCTGCGGGACTCCGGTTGTGATTAACAGCTGGGCCCCATAGCCAATCTCCTGCGCTGTCCGCGGCAGTGCCGGAAATCGCTAGAACGTATGCATATGTCCAAATGCGCGAACGTGTCGGGTGTTTGGACGCATGCATACATCCTATAGTGGGAAGGGGTTAAAAGAAAAGTATAAAAAGTATAAAAAGGCATGGAAAGCAAAGACAACAGATAAACTTTATCAGTAATTAAAAAGCAATCCAGCCCCCTGTCAGTTCAAATTAATATTAGCCGTTTAGTCCCAACTGATGACTATAAAAAGGTCTCATTGCCGAGGTGTCACACAACACACATGTCATGATGGGTGAAAGCAAAGAACCGGCTCAGGACCATTACAACCTAATTGTAGCAAAACATAACAATGGCGTTGGTGACATTTCTAAGCTTCTGATTGCTCCAGTGAGCACAGTTGGGGCCATAATGCGGAAGTGGAAAGACAATTATTTCACCATAAATTTGCCTCCACCAGGTTCTCCTTAACAAGATTTCTGATAGAGGAATGAAAAGAATAATCAGAAGAGATGTCCTAGAGTCAAGGACCACTTGTGCAGAGCTTCAAAAAGACCTGAAATGAGGTTCTGTTGTCTCAAAGAATGCACAGAAGTAATGCACTCGGCCTCCATGGCCTGTACCAACACTCTGGCATCCCATCTATGGAAAGACCTGGAGATCATGATTCATACACTGCTCAAAATAATAAAGGGAACACTTAAACAACACAATGTAACTCCAAGTCAATGACACTTCTGTGAAATCCCACTGTCCACTCAGGAAGAACACTGATTGACAATCAATTTCACACGCTGTTGTGCAAATGGAACAGACAACAGGTGGAAATTATAGGCAATTAGCAAGACACCCCCAATAAAGGGGCGGTTCTGCAGGTGGTGACCACAGACCACTTCTCAGTGCCTATGCTTCCTGGCTGGTGTTTTGGTCACTTTTCACTCTAGTGGTAGCATGAGATGGAGTCTACAACCCACACAAGTGGCTCAGGTAGTGCAGCTCATCCAGGATGGCACATCAATGCGAGCTGTGGCAAGAAGGTTTGCTGTGTCTGTCAGTGTAGTGTCCAGAACATGGAGGTGCTACCAGGAGACAGGCCAGTGCATCAGGAGACGTGGAGGAGGCCATAGTAGGGCAACAACCTAGCAGCAGGACCACTACCTCCGCCTTTGTGAAAGGAGGAGCACTGCCAGAGCCCTGCAAAATGGCCTCCAGCAGGCCACAAATGTGCATGTGTCCACTCAAACAGTCAGAAACAGACTCCATGAGGGTGGTATGAGGGCCTGATGTCCACAGGTGGGGGTTGTGCTTACAGCCCAACACCGTTCAGGACGTTTGGCATTTGCCAGAGAACACCATGATTGGCAAATTCGCCACTGGCGCCCTGTGCTCTTCACAGATGAAAGCAGGTTCACACTGAGCACATGTGACAGATGCGACAGAGTCTGGAGACGCCATGGAGAACATTCTCGCTCCATCCACCAACGTTGCACCACAGACTGTCCAGGAGTTGGCGGATGCTTTAGTCCAGGTCTGGGAGGACATAGAAACATAGAATGTGTCGGCACATAAGAACCATTTGGCCCATCTAGTCTGCCCAATAATCTGAATTATCAATAATAATAATCTTTTTATCAATAATCACTGATCCTATCTTATATGAAGGATAGCCTTATGCTTATCCCATGCATGTTTAAACTCCTTCATATCCCCTATGTCTCTTCTTTCTTCTATATATGTTAAGATCCTTTAACCTTTCCTGGTAAGTTTTATCCTGCAATCCATGTACTAGTTTAGTATCTTCTCTGAACTCTCTCTAGAGTATCTATATCCTTCTGGAGATACGGCCTCCAGTACTGCGCACAATACTCCAAGTGAGGTCTCACCATTGTTCTGTACAGCGGCATGAGCGCTTCTCTCTTTCTACTGCTTATACCTCTCTCTATACATCCAAGCATTCTGCTAGCATTTCCTGCTGCTCTATTACATTGTCTTCCTACCTTTAAGTCTTCTGAAATAATTTCTCCTAAATCCCTCGCCTCAGATACTGAGGTAAGGACTGTGTCAAATATTCTATAGTCTGCCCGAGGGTTTTTACGCTCCAAGTGCATTATCTTGCATTATCTTGCACTTGGTGTTCTGACCATTCTTCTAGTTTTCCTAAATCCTTTTCCATTTTGCGTATCCCTCCAGGAACATCAACCCTGTTAAATATCTTTGTGTCATCAGCAAAAAGACCAATACCTTACCATCGAGACCTTTTGCGATAATCACTAATGAAGATATTAAACAATATTGGTCCCAGTACAGATCCCTGAGATCCCCACTGGTGACAAGACCTTGCTCTGAATATTCTGCATTGACTACAACCCTCTGTTGTCTGTCATTCAGCCACTGTCTAATCCACTCAACAAAATGGGAGTCCAAGCTCAATGACTGTAGTTTATTGATAAGTCTTCTATGTGGGACAGTGTCAAAAGCCTTACTAAAATCTAGATATGCGATGTCTGCTGCCCCTCCGCCATCTATTATTTTAGTCACCCAGTTAAAAAAATCTATAAGATTTGTTTGACATGATCTCCCTGAAGTAAACACATGTTGTTTTTCATCTTGCAATCCATGGTATTTTAGATGTTCTACAATCCTATGCTTTAGTAGGGTTTCCATTAATTTCCCCACTATTAATGTCAGACTTACTGGCCTATAGTTGCTTGATTCCTCCCTACTACCCTTCTTGTGAATGGGCACAACATTTGCTAATTTCCAATCTTCCAGGACAACTCCTGTTACTTTTCGCCACCTCATCAGGAGCATGCCCAGGCATTGTAGGGAGGTCATACGGGCATGTGGAGGCCACACACACTACTGAGCCTCATTTTTACTTGTTTTAAGGACATTACATCAAAGTTGGATCAGCCTGTAGTGTGGTTTTCCCCTTTGATTTTGAGTGTGACTCCAATGGTTGATAAATTTAATTTCCATTGATAATTTTTGTGTGATTTTGTTGTCAGCGCATTCAACTATGTAAAGAAGAAAGTATTTCTTATGATTAGTTCATTCATTCAGATCTGCGATGTGTTATTTTTGAACAGTGGAGAAGGGGCCCATGGAACCTTCAAGATTTGAAGACTGTTTGTGTGGAAGAACGGGTATTACAGGAGGCGTCTCTAAACTGTCATTACCGGCAAAGGCTTTTGTACTAGGTAGTATATAAATACCAGTAAGCGTGTTCAATACTTTTTCCCTGTGTCATTTCGCATTATTACACATAACCTAATTTCTGAGCTAATTTGTTTTGATTTCTATGTATGTATGGATTAACAGATGTTACGAATACGAACATATGGTGAACATTTCATGTCAATAGCACCTTTGAAAATATATTTACAGAGAATTATAGTGACGTGATCAATACTTATTTCACCCGCTGTATAATAATATACTGTTTGTACCATATAATAGTGTCATAAAAAACACAACTTGTCCTGCAAAAAACAAGCCCCCATATGGCTAAGTTGAGTGAAAAATAATAAAAAGGTTTGAGGCTTTCGAAAAAAAAAAAGCTGAAAAATGAAAAACAAAATAAAATCACTGCATCATTAAGTTTCAAACTAGGCCAAGTCAGTAAGAGGTTAAATACCGTATTTTTCGTCCTATAGCACACACCGGCGTATAAGACGCACCCAATTTATAGGTGCAAAATCTAAAAAAATTAAGATTCTGAACCCAACAGTGGTCTTCAACCTGCGGACCTCCAGATGTTGCAAAACTACAACTCCCAGCATGTTTGTAGATCCGGGCATGCTGGGAGTTGTAGTTTTACAACATCTGGAGGTCCGCAGGTTGAAGACCACTGGTATAGGAGGTAGTACTCACGTGTCCCCGCCGCTCCGGACGCGTCACCGGTGTCCTGGATGTCGCTCCATCGCTGTCCCCGTGGTGTTTCCCCGACGCTCCGGACTTCTTCTTCCCCGGGATCCACACTCTGCGTCATCACGTCGCCGTCATCACGCCGCTACACACGCCGCTCCTATTGGATGACGGCGTGAGCGACGTCATGATGACATCGAAGGAGAGCGCAGGGGATCCCGGCACGGAGCAGACACCGAGGAGGCAGGTAAGGTCCCTCCCGGTGCCATGTAAGCTGTTCGGGATGCCGCTATTTCACCGCGGCGGTCCCGAACAGCCCGACTGAGCAGCCGGGTTAGTGTTATTTTCGCTTCAGATGCGGCGGTCAGCTTTGATCGCCGCGTCTGAAGGGTTAATACAGGGCATCACCGCGATTGGTGATGTCCTGTATTAGCGGCGGGTCCCGGCCATTGATGGCCGCAGGTATTTGCCGTATAAGACGCACCAACTTTCCCCCCCCAGTTTTGGGGAAGAAAAAGTGCGTCTTATACGGCGAAAAATACGGTACTCCTTCTGTAACTCTTTTATGTGCCAGACCATTTCATCACAAGCTCTTCCATTTACCAGACCATTTCTTCACCAGCTCTTCAATTTTTTTGTTTTGACTGATCCACCAAACACATGTAAACTCTACAACCAATTACCTGAGAAAGACATATGCATCAATATGGGGGAAGCACAAAATAAAGTTGGAAATATTCACGTTTTCTGTCTAGTGTATGATGGAGGACTGATTTTAGGTGACAATAAACATGACCCATCCACTACATTCCACTACTTATAACATTTATTAGATTACTAAGAATAAGACACTTCTAGATCCTTCTAAATTCATTGAGGAAAACATGCTTTCTGAATAATAAGTGGGGGGGGGGGGTTCATAATGATGTAAAGAAAAGTCAATTTATTAAAAATTCAGATGGAGAGAAGAAAATCCCTAGATACTGTGCTGGAAAACCATTTACCATCGAAATTCTCAGTGATCACTTTCCAGAGTAATTAAACTTTTATTGTTGTCCTTTACAACGTGTTTCTAGGAGCTAACTCCCCTTCCTCAGGTAAAAGACCTGAGGAAGGTTAATTAGCCTCATTACTGGTGAAGCACAAGAGTACTGACCTTGGATGACAATAAACATGACCCATCTGAAATAATCCACTACATATAACGTGTAATACATTACTATGAAAAAACTACTTCTAGACTCTTCCAAAATAATTTAGAAGAATATGCTCTATGAATAATAGGGGTAGGGGGAGAGGGGGGTCATAACATGAGGAAAAGTCAAGTTATTAAAATTCAGATGGAGAAAAAAATCACTGGATAACGCATTTGAAAAACCCTAGGTGTCACTTTTCATCTTTTATTGTTATCTTTTACCACGCGTTTCTAGGAGCTAAGTCCTCTTCCTCAGGTACAGACCTGAGGAAGGTGAATTAGCTTCGGTATCGAAGAAGCACAAGATAATATTGAAAAATCCACATGAGCTGTCTGTTGTATGATGGAGGACTAACTTTGGGTGACAATAAACAAGACCCATCCACTGCATTCCCCTATTTATAACATATATTAGATAACTAAGAATATGACACTTGTAGACCCTTTTAAATTACTCAGGAGAATATGCTCTCTGAATAATAAAGAGAGGTGGGTCATAACATGAAGAAAAGTCAAGTTTTTAAAATTCAGACGGAGAGAAGAAAATATCTCAGGTGTCACTTTGCAGAGTAGAAAAGCTCTTATTATCATCTTTTACAAAGTGTTTCTGGAAGCTAATTCCCCTTCCTCATGGAACAGACCTGATGAAGGGGAATTAGCTCCCTGAAACGTGTTGTAAAGGACAACAATAGCAGCTTTATTACTCTGGAAAGTGTTGTCTGAGGATTTTCATATAGTAGATGGTTTTCCTGTGCAGAATTTAGGGATTTTATTATTTCAATGTGATGCTGGACTATTATTGGAGCTTGCCATTTTTAACTTGTCGAAACTACAGCTCGCCTCCACCAGAACCCTACATGACCTAATTGGTCGACAAGGCCGGTATAGGTGTTGTGGTCTTACACAACCACACAAGGTGAGCACAATTTTATTTGAAAGTGCATTCCCTTCTGCTCTCTATAGTGTAACCGGAGTAACCCTATGAGGCACTACCTTAGAGCAGTGTTTCCAAACCAGAGTGCCTTCAGTTGTTGCAACCGACGGCTGTCCGGGCATGCTGGGAGTTGTAGTTTTGCAACAGCTGGAGGCGCCCTGGTTGTAAAGCACTGCTCTATAGGGAGATGTTTATGCTATATGAATCTATTTGTGATGAACTAGTGGTTGTGATGTCCGTTGCTGCCTTTCACCAATTTTGTTGGCATTTACCAATAATACGTTAATTTTTTTATGTGACGCAGTCAAAAAAAGAAAATACAAATATTCGTAACAGGATTGAGGATATTTATTTGAATGTTAAATCCACTCCGAAATCTTTTGTCCAATGCACATAAACAGGGGGTAAGGCATCTGAGCATCTCTTTACTGTGTTCTTCTCTTAGTATGATAATGTAACGCTATGATGTTACATAAACAAATTCATTCCTTGTTTTCTCTATAAAGCAAAAAAAAAAAAAAAGCATTTACGGTGTTGTAATGCCGGAGATCAATTCCTGCAATGTCCATGAAAATGAAAGGGTTCTCCATAAAGGCCATAAGATAAATGAGGGGTATTATGCTCCGCAATGTGAACATGCTGCTTTCAACGCGCCGCTAACTTTTACAGGCTGGATCCAATACAAGTTATAGGTTTGCTTGTAACCGGAAAAAGCTTGAGTCCTTTGACGTTTTCTGTTGTTAGGTGTTTTATTCAGCTGTGTGACGACCAATGTGGCCACCATTACAGTTTCCCAATATATCAGCAATATATCACAATTTGTTTTGCCACCTGGATACATCTGTGTAAGCGGTACCGTGAGCTGACCTTCATAGTGGTTTTTGCGTATTATATTGCCATAATTGCAAACACTAAGGAGCTACAAGAGTGCAAGGGTTAACGATTTGCATAACGCTGTACAAGACGAGTCACATGATACTCCCCAGCTAAGCTTCTATGCAGAAACTTCCAGAAAGGCTGTGGGAGGAATCCCTAATCCAGGGCTGGACCCAAACCAGTCAGTCACATCTTCTAGCTGTACTCCTGCTTGATAGACTTGATGTATACACCGTGTGATACTGCTGCCAGATTCGGCGGGAACATTTCAAAACCATCCGCTGCCGTATCCCCGTCAGACCCACGCCGCATCCCATTCATTTAAATAAGCCAGCCAGAGTCAAATGCTGCTCATTTTTTTTACCATATCCAGTTTTGTTGCCAAAATGAAAACCGTGGTCTGCCGGGAGTTTTAGTCTGGCAATAAAACTATACGGTTCAAAAATTGGCCAACCGAAGTCACCATCTGACTCTGGCTAGCTCATTTAAATGAATGGGATGCGACGCGTAGTGTGAATGCACCCTAACATAGTAACATAGGGGGAGATTTATCAAAACCTGTGCAGAGAAAAACTTGCCAAGTTGCCCATAGCAACATATAGGCTTGCTTCTTTCTTTAATAAGAAGGCCTGTGAAAAATGAAAGAAGCAATCTGATTGGTTGCTATGAACAACCAGGCAAGTTTTCCTGTGCACAGGTTCTGATAAATCTCCCCCATAGTTACTATGTCAAAAAAGAGTCCCTTGAGATCAACCTATAACCCTACTGTGTTGATCCAGAGGAAGGCAAATACCCCCCTATGAGGCCAATACCAATTGCCCCATAACAGAGGAAAAATTCTTCCCAACCCCAATATGGCATCAGAATAAATCCCTGGATCAACGTTCTATCCCCATAAATCTAGAATTCATAACCTGTATTGTTATAGTTTTCCAGAAAAATATCCAGGCCCCCCTTGAACTTGTTTATTGAGTCAGACATCAGAACATCATTTGGCAGAGAGTTGTAAAGTCTCACTGCTCTTATGTGGAGTCCCAGCACCAAAGGCAGTCCTGTGGTCTGCGCATCTCCTCGAGCGATCCTGCTTCACATATGTTGGGCCCACTGAGAGACTGTCTGTTACATGTTTAAGCACTTTTTTACATATTCATTTATGTTTGCCTGTATATTCGGTTATTTATGTTTGTTGTCACTTTAAGAGTGAGGAGCAGTGTAAACCAGGTGACCCTGCCTGCCCAATGGGAAACCCTAAATTGTCAGGTATATAGTGTAGTGGGGGAGTCAAGCTAAGCACAAGTGTGGAAAGAGTTAAAGTTGTGTGGAGAACTCTGAGGGAAGCCTAAAAAAATAATTTGACCTTGTCAGAACCCTAGCAGGCCTGGAGAATCTACAGTCCCTAATCTTAAATTAGTATTGTTCCAAGTGGGTGGAAAGCATCATAAGTCCTAGCAAGGCAACAGGGTTCCTGCACTGCACACTACACCTCTCTGCACCATACTGTTGGCGTGTAATACCATCTGCACCCAGCTCAGTAAAGACAGTTATCCGTAACCTGACATCAGCATGTTTCTTTAACCCCCATGTCTGGCCCAGGAGACGCTGTCTCCACCTTAAACTGTGTATAGGCTAACGGTGCCCTGGCGTTACAAAGTGATTAGGAATTGCTTGCACCCCTGTGTCACCACACTTACAGTAAAGAATCTCTGTCTGTGATTATGGTGAAACCTTCTTTCCTCTAAACGCAGAGGATGCCCCCTTGTCATGGTTACCGGCCTAGGCATGAAAAGATCACTAGAAAGATGTCTGTTCCTAGTCTAGAGTGCTCCAGGACACATATGGTTCACATTTGCAGTGATCATAGTGCTGTTCAGAGGATTTCACCCAAAAGGTTGTCTCCAGTCTATGCTCCAAGAAGGAATATGAGTTAGCCAGAGGAGGAAAAAGCTGAACAAGGACTCCTCTATGTACACTAATCTTTTCATTGACCTACGGTCAGTGTTAGTGCTGTGTGGCTTAGACATCACAGTAGTTTCTTTAGCATATGCCCTAAACAAAGGCTATTGTGCCACAACAAGCCGTGTGTTGTGTTCATGTAATTGCACCACAGTAAGGCCTCTTACACACAGCGGTTGCTCGCCATCGAGAACGCCCGTCAAAGCCTCTTTTTTTCCCCCTGACTTTAACGTCCATTCTCATGACGGGGAGCAACAGCAAATCAATGGGCCCCGGCGGCTCGCATTTACTATTATGGGGCAGCTGGGTGCCATTATGAATAGCGGGAGAAAAAGATGGTACATGCAGTAATTTTTCTCCCACTATTCTGCCCGGCTGTCCTGGCGTCTGTCACACTGCCGTGCACTAACAGTAGTGTGGAAGAAGCCTTAGCCTACCAATGTAGGCCCTCTACAGAAGAGTTTGAACTTATTGGGCTATATCCTGTTGCTACTTAGACTTTTAGTCAGTATATCTGCTAGTGTAACATTCCCCTCTGTTAAGACAACTGTGTTAAAACTGGAAATGCACAAAATGTTCAGTAAAAGTTCCAAATTGTATCCACATTATCCAAGTGTCCAAATTTCTTATTCCTGCACTTCACACTGGAGCAGGGATGGGAGACTTCCAGTCCACAGCCCGTACAAGGCCCAGTACATTGGTTTAGAATCAGTCGCAGAGAGAAAATGAAGTGTTATAAGAACCCCCCAGGGGTGCTGCAGCACTCTGGTGATTGTGACAGGACACACAAGGATACCTTTACATAGCACAGCTACATGTCTCCTAGCGTGCCCTAGGTTTGATTTCCTCTAGGCTGTAGGCAGCATCATGCCTGTTGCCACTAGAGGCCAGTAGCATCTCTTCCTTCGGGTCACACACAATGAGGGACGTCATGCCGTACATCCCAGAAGTAGAGATTCTAAGGGCCTCTAGGGGCAGCAGGAAGAAGCTGCCTGTGGCCCAGAAGCAGGAGAAAATGGAGATGACTGTGGGGGAGCTTAGAAGGTGAGTATGTGTTTTTTGTTTTTATTAAATCTTCAGGGGCGGTCTTCCTATAGGGAGGTCCTAAATACAGGGGTAAAATAGAGAGTCCTAAATACAGGGGGGAAAGCTACCTGCAGGGGGTTCTATATTCAGGGGCAAATTACCTACAGGGAGTCCTATACACAGGGACAAACTACCTACAGGGTGTCCTATATACAGGGGCAAACTTCCCACAGGGGCTCTAATATACAGGAGGAAAACTAACTACAGGGTGGTCCTATATACAGGGGAGAAACTACCTACAGGGAATCCTATATACAGGGGCAAACTACCTACAGAGGCCCTATATATACAGGTGGAAACTACCTAAAGAGGGTAGTATACAGGAGGCAAACTACTCACAGGGGGTCCTAAATACAGGGGTAAAAGTACCTATAGAACAGTACTATATACAGGGGAAAAACTACCTACAGAAGGGTCCTATACACAAGGGGCAAACCACATACAGAGGTCCTATATACAGTGGCAAACAACCTATAGGGGTCCTATATACAGGGGCAAACTACCTACAGGGATCTTATACAGGACAAACTACCTACAGGGGTCCTATATACTAGGTGAAAACTACCTACTGGGGGGGGTCCTATATACAGGGGCAAACAACATACAGGGGTTCTATCTACATGGGCAAACTACCTACAGTGGTCCTAGATACAGGGTGAACTAGATTCAGGAGATCCTATATACAGAGGGAAAGCTGCCTACAGGGCGGTCCTACATAAAGGGGCAAACTGTCTACAGGGCAGTTTTATGTACTGGGGAAAAACTAGCTAACTACATACAAGGGGCAAACTACCTACCAGGAGAACGCGCTTCACTTCCCTCTCGCAGCGATCTGCTTCCTGCTTCCCTGAACGGCCCCATAGATTCCTAATGTAGGACAGAGATTGTTGCAAGCCAGAGAGTGAAGCTCTCTACCATGCGCTTCACCCCACCAGTTCTATTCATCGGTGGTGGTCTCAGCATTGAGATCCCGACTGATGAAAACCTTTGTAACACGTGAAACGTTTTTTGGGGAAATGACAGTGCCACTTTACCGGGGATACAGTTGTCATACAGTTTCACACCTTAAAAGGTTCTGTATGTGTCTGAAAAAAGACCTAAACGTGGTGTGAATTGAGACTTATGCTGGATTTAATGTCATTTCATAAAGAAGACGGATCAGCACCACTGAGCACCCTGAAGACCACAATATGGAGAAGCTGAGAATATGGCGGCTGTAAAAAAAAAGGGTTTTATTGAGCATCTTTGTAGTAACGTTATATTTATCACTGTTTGTGGACATAAAAACAAAACGTATGAAACTTTATGTTGCTCTTTTATCTATGAGGATTGTAAATACAGTATCAAGTCAGCAGATCCTTCCAGTATGGTATAGATTTTATTCCTTTAAATATCATAATCCCTTTGGCCTTGTTTTCCAACCAATGAGCCTCCAGCTGTTGCAAAACTACAGCTCCGAGCATGCCCGGACAGCCTTTGGCTGTCCGGGCATGCTGGGAGTTGTAGTTTTGCATCAGCTGGAGGCACACTGGTTAGGAAACCTTCCATGTAATGCAGAATGAGGCCACTTTGCAAACAGTTTTGATTAAATCTGTCTGTCTCCATGGTAACAGACTACAGGCCCACCCTTATGTGGTCTGACATACTGACTGCTAAATCAGACTACACAGAGGTTGTAGTCTGTAACCATGGAGACACATAGGTCCGCATAAGAGCTGTAGACACGAAATGTTAGAAGATATTTAATCAGGAATAAATATCGGATACTTTTCTTAATGTTTTATTTTAGATGCAGTTGCTAAAATATCATATATGATTGCAGACAGTAAAAGGCTGGGGAAGCAAAAGGAGCATGCACAACTATCTCTTTCAAAGTGTATGGGGCTTGAAGGGGTTACCGACCAGATTCCTCCCCACCCAGATCTGTATACTGCAGCTAATTCTATGGGATCAGAATATACATAGTTGTTATATACCTTCCCTCTAGCTCTATCTGTATACTGCTGCCTGCTGCTATCTCTATGGAATCAGGAAATATAGTAGTTATACACCTCCCCTTCAGCTCTATCTGTGTACTGCTGATGATTCTATGGGATTGAAATATATACTAGTTATACACCTCACCTTCAGCTCTATCTGTATACTGCTGCTATCTCTATAGGATCAGGATATATGTGTAATCGTTATACACCTGCCCTCCAGCTCTATCTGTATACTTCTGCTGCTATCTCTATAGGATCAGGATATATGTGTAATCGTTATACACCTGCCCTCCAGCTATATCTGTATACTGCTGCTATCTCTATGGGATCAGGATATATTGTAGTTATACACCTACCTTCCAGCTCTATCTGTATACTGCTGCTAAGGATTAGGATATATGGTAGTTATACACTTCCCCTCAAGCTCTATCTGTATATTTTTGCTGCTACCTCTATGGGATCAGAATAAATAGCAGTTATATACTTCCCCTACAGCTATATCTGTATACCTGTATACGGTTGCTGCTATATCTATGGGCTCAAGATAGTAGTTATACACCTTTCCTCCCAGCTCTAGCTCTATGCTGCTGCTAATTCTATGTGATCAGGATATATATAGTTATACATCTCCCCTCCAGCTGTATCTGTATACTGCTGCTGCTATCTCTACAGGATCAGGATATATAGTAGTTATACACCTCCCCTCCCAGACCTCTCTATATACTGCTGCTATCTCTATGGGATCAGGATATATAGTAGTTATACACCTCCCCTCCAGCTGTTTCTGTATACTGCTGCTGCTATCTCTATGGGATCAGGATAAATAGCAGTTATATAATTCCCCTCCTGCTCTAGCTGAATACTGCTGCTAATTCTATGGGATTCACTGCTCAATTCACTGCTCAAAAAAATAAAGGGAACACTTAAACAACACAATGTAACTCCAGATCAATGACACTTCTGTGAAATCCCACTGTCCACTCAGGAAGAACACTGATTGACAATCAATTTCACATGCTGTTGTGCAAATGGAACAGACAACAGGTGTAAATTATAGGCAATTAGCAAGACACCCCCAATAAAGGGGTGGTTCTGCAGGTGGTGGCCACAGACCACTTCTCAGTAATGATGTGGGGTGGCATTTCTTTGGGGGGCCGCACAGCCCTCCACGTGCTTGCCAGAGGTAACCTGACTGCCATTAGGTACCGAGATGAGATCCTCAGACCCCTTGTGACACCATATGCTGGTGCGGTTGGCCCTGGGTTCCTCCTAATGCAAGACAATGCTAGACCTCATGTGGCTGGAGTGTGTCAGCAGTTCGTGTGTCAGCAGTTCTATGGACTGGCCCGACCGAAATCCAATTGAGCACATCTGGGACATCATGTCTCACTCCATCCACCAACGCCACGTTACACCACAGACTGTCCAGGAGTTGGCGGATGCTTTAGTCCAGGTCTGGGAGGACATCCCTCAGGAGACCATCCTCCACCTCATCAGGAGCATGCCCAGGCATTGTAGGGAGGTCATACGAGCACGTGGAGGCCACACACACTACTGAGCCTCATTGTGACTTGTTTTAAGGACATTACATAAAGTTGGATCAGCCTGTAGTGGGGTTTTCCACTGTGATTTTGAGTGTGACTCCATGTCCAGACCTCCATGGGTTGATACATTTGATTTCCATTGATAATTTTTGTGTGATTTTGTTGTCAGCACATTCAACTATGTAAAGACAAAAGTATTTCATACGATTAGTTCATTCATTCAGATCTAGGATGTGTTATCTTAGTGTTCCCTTTATTTTTTTGAGCAGTATACATATAGTTATACACCTCCCCTGAGGCTGTGTTTCCACAATGCGTTTCTTGTTGCATGTTTTTTCTGTTTTTGCCATGATATTCCCAACATCGTGGCAAAAATTGTGATATTTTACTGCAATTGTCCAAATCATGGTAAAAAGGTGTCATTTGTACCACAGTTTGTGGAAAGCTGTATTAAAAACAGTCACAATGCAGTAACAATGTGTGAAAAATGCAGCAGGAATTCAATGTGTGAGCACAGCCTAAAGACTTCAGATCTTTATAAATCACCACAATTGTGATTATAGCTCAAATAATTTTTGCCTAATGGCAATATTTATGTTAAAACGCTAAAAAGTATGTAAAAAGTACATAATGTAAACTGACCTTAATTCATTTGACTCGTACGGAGTCTCCCCGGGGGAACTCTAACACCAGCAGCTTAACCAGATGACCAGGTGCACTGATCAAACTCCCCACCCAAAGCCAGAGGATTCATTCATTGGTTCTTTCTCAACCAATACATAAAGTCATCGCTTCAGCAAAGTAAACAACATTCAGAAGGGTCTAGGAATTTACAGTTGGATATTGGTTATTTTCTGTTTTTGACATACTCTCTGCAACCCCCCTCCCCCCCCCCATAAAAAAATAATAAAAAAAAAATCATGAAAAATATTACAGTAGAGGAGCAATAATCCCCAGAAGTCTCCTGCAAAAATAAAGATTTTCTTCACTTAAGGAATTATTTATATCCTGCCCAGCGAATAAAGATCACCACTTATTATTGATCCTTACTGAGAAAACTCTCCTCCAATGTCTGCAAGAGTTACATTGTTATTTCCACATATTTCTTGTCTTTACCTATTATAAACATGACTGGTAGAGACATAAGAGCCATACGTCGCGCCGGCCTCATTCATCTCAATGCAGCGCAATTTCCTAAAGCAAACACTTAAAGAATGATAAAGAAATGTTCAGACAGATGCTGAGTGCAGACAGAAGAGGCCAACACTGAAAACCAAGTAAAGACAAATACATCCCGGCTCTTCATATTCTACCGATTTGCTGTAACTCAGACCTTACTGTAATTCTAGTATTCTGTTTATGAACCAGAAAGATCAGGATGAACAGAGTGAGAACCAGAGAAGGTAAAATGATGCAGATCTAATAGTTAACTTATGTCGTAGATGGAAAAAAAAAGTGTCAATCTTTAAATGGGCATGGTCATTAAAACATATTTTTGCTATTGCACTTCTTATGGTAATTAAAAAAATCTTTCAATGTACTTTGTTTAAAAAGAAAAAGAAGTTTTCTATTTTTTATTTGTGTGTGAAAAAGCTGCCACTAGGTGTCTCCCTACTTGTCTAGAGCACATTCACCTGTGCAATGTCCTGCATCTGGCATTTTTTTCTGGCGTTTTTTCATTTGTGTGGAAATTGCATTTTTAACACCTTTTGGCATATTTTTTTGGTACCCAAAATTTGTTGGGTACCAAAAAAAAGAAGTATGCCGTAGTGATGGAAAAAAATGTATTTAATGAAATCTAAATTTTTTATAACTACATTTTAAGTGTGTGTGTGTTTTTTTTTCTCTATTTTTTTTTTTTAGGTAGTACTACTACTCCCAGCATGGAACTCACTGTTCCATGATGGGAGTAGTAGTAGTACCTGTAGTAATAGACATATCGCCCCAGGTCTCGGTCCTGACACCTGATGCGATTGTCCATTATATAGCAGAAATGCGGCTCTATAAAGCGCTCACATCTCTGCACTATACTCCGGCCAGTGATGTGAATGATCACTCATTCATATTTCCCACCCAGAGCTGTGATTGGCTGGATGGTTGCAGCCAATCACAGCTCTGAGAGAAATATCAATGAGTGGCCGGAGTAGAGAGCAGAGATGCGAGCGCTGTATACAGTTGCTCCATCTCTGCTATAGACAGCATGATCGCAGCGGGTGTCAGTAGGGACATCCACTGTGATGTGTCCTTAACTGCAAGTACTACTACTTCCAACTTGGAGCACACTCTGCTCCATGCTGGGAGCTTTAGTACCTGCCTTAATAGACAGATCGCAGTGAGTGTAACTCCTGAGACTCGCTGGGATCTGTCTATTACTGCAGGTACTACATCTCCCAGCATTGAGCAGAGTGTGCTCCATGCTGGGAGTAGTAGTACCTGCAGTTAAGGAAAGATCACAGAAGGGATCACTCCTGACACCTGCTGTGATCCTCCCTGTATAATGTATAGATGCGGGCGACCGCTCTTCTATGATCCCCTGCACTGACGTATATATACACATATTCATATTTCCCACAGAGAGCTGTGATTGGCTGGAACCATCTAACCAATCACAGCTCTCTGCGGGAAATATAAATACGTGTATATTTACGGCAGTGCAGGGGACCATAGAAGAGCGGCCGCCCCATCTATACATTATATAGGAGGATCGCAAAGGGCGATCTGTCAATTAGTACAGGTACTACTACTCCCATCATGGAACAGTGTCTCCCATTGCTGGGATTAGTAGTACTACCTAAAAAAAAAAGAAAATAAAGTGAAAAACACACACACACACATTTTTAGGTCCCCGCCCACCCACATAAATTGATCCCTGTTTAAAAATTAATAAAAATTTAGTAATAAAAAAGATACATTTCGTTAGATACAATTTTTTCCTTCACTACTGTATCTTTTTCATTTTTATTTTTTTAATGGTTCCCTACGAAATTTTATTAAAAAAAGGTATCTCCATCACTTTTTTGGATCGCTAAAGTCCAAAAAAGAATAAAAATCGCCTGCAAAAACGCCAAAGTTAAAACCCACGTATCGTTTTTCTTGTCGGTTTTTCACTCCCATAGACTACTATGGGAGAAAAACACCACGATTTTGACTAAAAAAAACAGCCAGTAATTCAACATGCTGCGATTACCAACGATTTAAAAAACGCAACAAAAGAGTGGAAAAAATGCCAAAAGGATAAAACAAAGTAAAAAAAACGCCAAGTGGAATAAGAATTTTTGCGATCTTTCATTGATTTACAGCTAACATCTGGTGCAGCATTTGTTGGCCAAAAAAGCGCCATGCGGCTGAATTGGCGTTTATCTTGGCATTTTTCCCTCCCCCAAAAAATAAGTGGAATTCCAGCCTTAGGGATGTTCCCAGGTAAAACAGGGGCAAGACTTAAAAGGTCCTCCGATGTAATATTCAGTTAGTAGTAAATGTGCTTTGGGAAAAAAAACACTTGGGGAAGTTTCAAATGCCAGTCTTAACACAAAAATGCACCAATGTTAGGGCGCATTCACATCTCGTTTCCATTGATCCAGAAGGGAAATTTCTAAAGCGCCTGCTGATGTATGCCTGCCGGATCCATGCGCTGCCTAATTCATTTCAATGAGCAGACCGGAGTCAGCTACTGACTCTGCTCGCCCATTTTCCAGCAACGTACGTTTTTTGGCCCCGACTGTGGTCTGCTGCCATTTTCAATCAGGGTCAAAAGTCAGATACAGTGTGAAAATTAGATTATTGAAATAAATAGGGTATGGTATGGGTCCAGCAGGGATACGGCATTAGGCGGTTTCGAAATTCTCCAATTGGATCCGACTGCTGGAGAATGTAAATGAGATGTGAATGCTCCCGTATTAAGAGGTGCAGGTAGTGTTCTGGTGTATTTCACAGTAAATCTCATGGACCATGGAAGGCCATGCCCACTATCGTACTTCTCAACTCTTCTGTTTCTCATTAATTTTAAGAACTGTAAATCTGTGTAACAGTCTACCTCAGGAACTGGTCACAGTTGAGGGCTTCAAAACAGGCTTAGGTCAATTCTCAGAACAATATAAAATTAATGCATATGTATAAATATAGAATCACATGCCCTCTCCCCTTCATCCACCCATACCCCTTCCCTTTATCCATCTATATCTTTTCCCTTCATCCACCCATACCCCTTCCCTTCATCCACCCATCCCTCTTCCCTTCATCCATCCATACCCCTTCCCTTCATCCATCCATACCCCTTCCCTTCATCCACCCATCCCTCTTCCCTTCATCCATCCATACCCCTTCCCTTCATCCATCCATACCTCTTCCCTTCATCCATCCATACCTCTTCCCTTCATCCATCCATACCCCTTCCCTTCATCCATCCATACCTCTTCCCTTCATCCATCCATACCTCTTCCCTTCATCCATCCATACCTCTTCCCTTCATCCATCCATACCTCTTCCCTTCATCCATCCATACCTCTTCCCTTCATCCATCCATACCCCTTCCCTTATCCATCCATACCCCTCCCCTTCATCCGCCATACCCCTTACCTTCATCCACCTCTACCCCTCCTCTTCATCCTCCCATACCCTTTCCCTTCTACTCACGCCAATCCTCTTCATCCATCTTCTCCCTTCTCTTCATCCACCCATACACTTTTCCTGTATCCATCTCCTCACCTACTTTGTTGAACTTGATGGGCATGTGTCTTTCGTCAACCATGGTAACTATGTAACTATAATGGTGGTTAAATCTTAGAACCATTCTGGTCTTTGTTAATTTTTGGAATTGTGCAGTTTTTTTCTAGTAGACAAGGTCTCAGAATAATGTTGTTTTTTTGTACAAACACTCCGGAAGTCTCTGTGTTGAGTGTCACACTTATCGGCGGTGCCATCGCTAATCGCCTCTCTGGTGTCGAGGATCAGAGCTGGTGCACAATGGAGGCAGACAGCCCGCTGCATGGACATAAATACAGGCTTTCTGCTCATGATTGCCTTTCAGTTCAGCACATTTCTCCCTGGGAACACTATTATATTTCACGTCTGTTTTGTAAGTGACCAGTAGAACTGCAGAGGAACAATAGAAATCAGTGGTTCTGTGCTCGGTGGGGAATTGCGGAATCTGCATAATTGCTTTAAATAAATAAATACCTAACAATACTTATCAGTTTTCAGATTTTAGCAGCAGAAAGTTCACTGTAAAGTGAAAAAGTTTCTTAGTTGTCTTGAAACTGTTAAAGGGTAGCTCCCACCATCCTATTTTTTTTTCTGTCCCTGCCTATTGCTAATCTATCCCTAACCCCCTCCTTGCTTTTAATTTTTACTATATTAAATATGCCTTTTGTCTGCCTGGCAGTGTGCTCACTACCAGGCAGACTTCCCCAGCAGGCACCACGTCACTGATGCCTGCTGGGGGGAACTTCTGCCCTTAGTTCATCTACACAGGGTGCCTCCAGCTGTTCATCACTACAACACCCAGCTTGCCCTGACATCTATTGGCTGTCAGGGCATGCTGGGAGTTGTAGTATTGAAACAGCTGGAGGCACCCTGTGTAGATAAACTATTAGTTAGTTACATGCGGCGCTAGCCCGTCCCCTCCGTCTCCCCCCCCGCATACCATGTTCCCTCATTACACTTACTGCAGAGTCCGGCAGTGGGCGTGCAGGGACAGCGGCGGCGACGAGGCGGTGGCGAGGCGGTGGCGATGTGCGGGAGGATTGGCCTCCCAGCCAGTGGCCGGGGAGCCAATGCGCTCGCTCCCTGCCTGTCTGATTGACAAGCAGGGAGCGAGCGCAGGCTGAATGAAAAAGGACCGATGCCCGGCCGCATCAGTCCTTTTTAAGGCGTGACGTCACGCCAGGCTGCAGCCGGCCACTAGGAGGGAGACCCCCTAGTGGCCGGTTTTCAAATGTAAATTAAAGAATTTTAATAAAATAAAAATAAAGGAATATTAGAGATATGTTGTGGTACATAAGTACTACAACATATCAAAAAATAAAGTTGGTGACAGTGCCCATTTAAGAAAATAGTCAGCAACTAATCAAAAAAATAAGTAAAAAATTTGCAAAAAATCTGCATAAAAATAGAACAGGTTAGAACAGGTAGCTCTCTAGGGTGCCATAAAATTGCTTCATGACAGCTATAGTGAATGTAAATTAAAGGAGTACTCCGGTTTAATTCAACTGGTGCCAGAAAGTTAAACAGATTTGTAAATTAAGTAAACAAATTTAACCACACCTCAAGAATATCACCCTACTGGGTACACAATGAATATGAGATGAGACAGATGGTTTTGGAGAAAATGCAAATTTTTAAATAAAAGACAGAAATAACATTAAAAAAAATGGTTAAATCGATCAGAGCATTAATAGTTGTAGACTGTTATTGGGCCCTAATGACAGATTATATAATAAAGCAACTACCTAATAAATTCTAAGATGGTCCATAAATGTTGGTCCGGAATGGACCGTTAGTCCGGCAAAGGATAGCACAGTAGGTGTTTCAATGGTGATAGTAGATGACACAATTTTTAAGGTGGCATTGAATGGATTTTCTCACAATTTGTATGAAATAGATGGAACAGTCTCACCCTAGCTGCTGGTTCCGCACTGCGGCGGGCCGATAAAGACAAGTGCTGTAATCTCCGCGATGATCTCGGCGTAAATGCCTTGGCAGGTGGAGGGTTCCGGCAAGGATCTCCCTCGTAAGCGGTCCGTGGTGTCAGCAAACACTGATGTGAGTAGCGGATTTGTAAATTACTTCTATTAAAAAATCTTAATCCTTCCAGTACTTATTAGCTGCTGAATACTACCTAGGAAATTATTTTCTTTTTTGGAACACAGAGCTCTCTGTTGAATCACGAGCACAGTGCTCTCTGCTGACATCTCTGTCCATTTTAGGAACTGACCAGAGCAGCATATGTTTGCTATGGGGATTTTCTCCTTCTCTGGACAGTTCTTAAATTGGACAGAGATGTCAGCAGAGAGCACTGTGCTCGTGATGTCAGCAGAGAGCTCTCTGTTCCAAAAAGAAAATAATTTCTTCTGTAGTATTCTGTAGCTAATAAGTACTGGAAGGATTTAGATTTTTTAATAGAGGTAATTTTACGAATCTGTTTAACTTTTTGGCAGTTTTCCACCAGAGTACCCCTTTAATGAGTAAAAAAGTGTCCATCGACTTTCACAGTCCAAAAAGTGATAAATCCCCCTTTACCCAACTCTCTTCATATCTTGTATAGTGTTACTATCCTAACTTACTAAGCCCTGCAGTGATAATTCAAATTTTAATGAAATTACTCTGTTGACTCTGTCATAGTTTATACAGTAAAGTATGCTTGCTCTAGTGGCCATTGTTAATGGATTTACACATAAAAATCTGAAATTGAAATCACAAAAAAAAATGTTTTTGTAATATACAAATCTGTTTTAAAATAAAGTTCTGATTATATAGTCTCTTTAAAGGGGTACTCTGGTGGAAAACATTTTATTTATTTATTTATTTATTTTATTTTTATCAACTGGTGCCAGAAAGTTATACAGATTTGTAAATGACTTCTATTAAAAAATCTTAATCCTTTCAGTAGTTCAGTAGTTATCAGCTGCTGTATGTTCCACAGAAAGTTCTTTTCTTTTTGAATTTCTTTTCTGTCTGACCACAGTGCTGTCTGCTGACACCTCTGTCCATGTAAGGAACTGTCCAGAGCAGGTTAGGTTTGCTATGGGGATTTGCTCCTGCTCTGGACAGTTCCTGACATGGACAGAGGTGTCAGCAGAGAGAACTGTGGTCAGGCAGAAAATAAATTAAAAAAGAAAAGAACTTCCTCTGTAGTATACAGCAACTGATAAGTACTGGAAGGGTTACGATTTTTAAATAGAAGTAATTTACTAATCTGTTTAACTTTCTGGCACCAGTTGATTTAAAAAAAAAAATGGTTTTCCACGAGATATAGGATGTACAGAAACTTATCCCCTACCCACAGGATAGGGGAAAAGTTCTTGATCACAGGGGGTCCAATCTACCATTGATTTGAATGGGTCCACAGACAGTCCGCAATAGATTCGCGGACTGTCCGCAGACCCATTTAAATCAATGGTAGCGTAAATCGCAGCGGGAAACTTGCTGCTAGCTACTAGCGTGTGAACGCACCCTAAACAAGAAGTTCACCGCTGGTCACCATAAAGAAGTCAGGGATTATCCCGGCACAGCATTGTTTCAGCCATTTGGCTAGAATAGGTATAATATAATATACAGCAAAAAAATACAAAAACAGATCAGCTCACCCACTCTTCATTAGTAGCACGCCTCAGAAATGTAAGTCCCGGAGCACGGATGCAGGGAGCCGTCACTCCCCGTAGACCATGAGGAAAAATCAAAGAAGGAAAAAATCCAGAGATGAGAAAAAAAAATCCTCAAAACTTAACGTTTAATAGTCCATATTAAAATGTAAAAGGGAAGCCACACATTGTGGCAAGTGACATGTCACTCTGAAATGGAAAGTGAAATGCAGACGCATTTCGAGCAGTTGCTCTTAGTCATGGCACTGACACCATGTCCCACTGGGGTTTAAAGACCTACTGGAGCAATGCCAGCACCCACCGCGGGTCAGACTCTCCGCCCCCTGTAGAACGGGAACTGACGTATTGGAACAGGAAGCGGCTTGGGTGAAGCCGACCAATGATGCCTGATTACACCTTGCAAGGATAGAAACAAATTAACCTCTTCCTGGCCCAAGTAGAGCCCAGACATTACAGTATTCCCTCAACATACGATGGTAATCCGTTCCAAATGGACCATCGTTTGTTGAAACCATCGCATGTTGAGGGATCCGTGCAATGTAAAGTATAGGACAGTGGTCTACAACCTGCGGACCTCCAGATGTTGCAAAACTACAACACCCAGCATGCCCGGACAGCCAACGGCTGTCCGGGCATGCTGGGTGTTGTAGTTTTGCAACATCTGGAGGTCCGCAGGTTGTAGACCACTGTTAGAGAAAGTTGTACTCACCTGTCCCCGCCGCACCGGACCGTCACCGCTCGTCACCGCTGCCTGGGATGTCGCCGTCCATCGCTGTCGCAGCATCCCCGAGGTGTCCCCGACGCTCCGGCAAGGCCTCTGCTTCCCCGGAAACCGCGCTCTCACGTCGCCGTCATCACGTCGCTACGCACGCCGCTCCTATTGGATGACAGGACGGCGTGCTCAGCGACGTGATGACGACGATGGAGAGCGCAGACGATGCAGAGGATCCCGAAGAGGACGCGCCGGAGCCCCGAGGACAGGTGAGTGATCGTCACCGGACCACACAGGGCACCGTAAACGGCTATCCGGCGCCAGCTGAAGCAGTCTGCGCTGCCGGATAGCCGTTTATGCGATGGCCCCGACATACAAAAGCATCGTATGTTGATGCTGCCTTCAACATGCGATGGCCTCTGAGAGGCCATCGCATGTTGAAATTATCGTATGTCGTGGCCATCGTAGGTCAAGGGGTCACTGTATTGTGCTGCTGGTACTGTATTAATCTTATTCTTGAATTATTTATACATATCGCACCATAGCATGCAATCTGGTTTAAGTAACATTGATCATAATAAATACAGTGCATCTTTGAAGAATATTTTGGGATATATTGCGATATATGCAATGCATAAACAGTACACATAACCATGCGCATGAAGAGTATAGTATAAATCACTGTTACATAGTATGAACAATAGTAGCACAAGAGGCAACCCACCGATTGCAGGAGATGATCAATCCAATAACAAGATGGCAACGCGCTATTTTATTACGTATCGAAACAAGACGAAAAAGCATCTCTTCCTCAGTTACATATAATTCAAACATTACTTTTGAAACAAAGTAATGTTTGTATTATATGTAACTGAGGAAGAGATGCTTTTTCGTCTTGTTTCGTACAGGAGATCCTGGGGGGCCCCAGCGGTCGGACACCCCCCGATCTAAAACTTATCCCCTATCCTTTCGATAGGGGATAAGTTATTTTGCGCTGAAGTACTCCTTTAATACACTACCAGCAGCACAATAATGTCTGGGCTCTACTTGGGCCAGGAAGAGGTTAATTTGTTTCTATCCTTGCAAGGTGTAATCACCTGGTCGGCTTCACCCAAGCCGCGTCCTAGTCCAATACGTCAGTCCCCGTTCTACAGGGGCGGAGAGTCTGACCCGCGGTGGGTGCTAGCATTGCTCCAGTAGGTATTCAACCCTCCCCTGCGGGACATGGTGTCAGTGCCATGACTAAGAGCAACTTCTCGAAACGCGTCGGAGTTTCACTTTCCATTTTAGAGTGACGTGTCACTTGCCACAATGTGTGGCTTCCTTTTTACATTTTAATATGTACTATTAAACGTTAAAGGGGTATTCCAGGCAAAAACTTTTTTTTATATATATCAACTGGCTCCGGAAAGTTAAACAGATTTGTAAATTACTTCTATTAAAAAATCTTAATCCTTCCAATAGTCATTAGCTTCTGAAGTTGAGTTGCTGTTTTCTGTCTAACTGCTCTCTGATGACTCACGTCCCGGGAGCTGTCTAGCTCCTATGGGGATATTCTCCCATCATGCAAGGGATATTTTCCCATCATGCACAGCTCCCGTGACGTGACATCATCATTGAGTAGTTAGACAGAAAAGTTCAGAAGCTAATAACTATTGGAAGGGTTAAGATTTTTTAATAGAAGTAATTTACAAATCTGTCTAACTTTCCGGAGCCAGTTGATATATAAAAAAAAGTTTTTGCCTGGAATACCCCTTTAAGTTTTAAGGATTTTTTTTTTCTCATCTCGGGAGCTGGATTTTTTTCTTCTTTGACTTTTCCTCATAATATAATATACACCTGACAACGGCCTAAAAGTCCTGAAGGGTGTGAGGAATACTTTTCAAAAAAAACTTTTTCCACCAACGCCAACGTAGTTGGCGTTGGTGGAAAAGGTTTTTTTTCGAAAAGTATCCCTCACACCCTTCAAGACTTTTATAAGAAAAGCCTGGACGCCATCCACAGGGCTCCCAACCGTGCAGCCCATTTCTGGAATATTATCCGAACAGTAAAACAACTTAAAAAAAAAAGTTAACACCGGCTTAAGACACCTGCAAAAAATCTTTTCCAAAAAAAGTTTTCTTTTCCTTTTGACTCACCTGACGCGCGAGTGTGTGTGTTTTCCAGATCTGTTCTTATCTATAGAAACCTTGCTGAATGTTTCATTTGGGGGGGCGCGGATTTCTGTGATGGGAACAACCGCTGCGCGCAGTCAGACTGTATCATACTCGATTCCGCAATCTTCACAAAAACATTATACATTCTCTATATCTCCTGCTGTTCCAAATGACAATATTTTAAGATATATTTCATAATATTTCATTCTTATGGCAGACATGCGAATTAAAGTTAAATGTGCAGATGCTGCTCTTAGATTCGAGCTTGGAAACTTGCCCGTCCTGCTGATTTTCTTAGTAAACCGGGGAAATTAATGAGCCTCCTTAATGAATTTTACATGTGAGTCTATAACTTATTGTTTTGTGACCAGCAAGCTTTTGATTTATACAGCAATATCGCTGAAGGCCAAATTCTAAGCACCAGCAAAACCATTTTTTTTTTTTCTTTTTTTTTTCTCTCCCTCTCTCTATCTGGGAGCGGTGTAATTAGTTCAGGCTTCCTTTATTTGATCTCATTTGTTAGGCACAGTTCATTGAGTTCCGGAGCAGGTCTAGTACGGGCAGAAGATGAATGTGCTAATACGTACAATGCATAAATGCAAGCTGCTGATCAGCAAGGCCTCGTAACAATAGCGGACGTTCGTAAAAAAAAAAAAAAAACAGCCATCGGTAATAAAATAGGAACGCCAATGAGGTTGCTCTTCATTGGAAATGATCTAGTAATGTCCGATAGGAGCAGACCCGGTACAAGGATTTTTGCCACCCTAGGCGAAAGCTAATTTTGACACCCCTTGACCACACCCATTGGCTCCACCCTCTGACACGTTCCACCTTACTACTGGGGTGGCAGGGGTTTTGCTGGATGGTTGGATGTTTCGGATGCTGGCTAACTTTATTGCTGCAGGCAAAGTGGCGGCGCCATCGGCAGTGCGCTCTAGGCGGCTGCCTATTTTGCCAATTGGCAGAGCCAGCCCTGGATAGGAGTATATGATAAGAGACAATAAAAGGAAAGAGAGGACAGCGCCTCGTGTAACTCTGCGAATATAAAGGGAGGTGACAACCTAAAGGTAAACTCTCACCTGTTGCACCTCTTGGTTTTTAAGCATATCGCCCCAAATAGCGGGGTACCAGGGAACTGCCAGCCAGAGGAGTGGTTGCTGGACACCGAGTGATCGGGTCCAGAATTAGGCAAATTCAGGAAAAGAAAAAAAAACTCCAACTCGGCGCTGTTCCAATGAGGCAATGTTTCCGTACTTAATCAAGTAAAACCATATTTATTTAATAAATTCGTTTTACAGGCACATCAAAGGCAAGATGCGTTTCGAGTCACTACGTACCCTTTCTCAATTGCAGATGAGAAAGGGTACGTAGTGACTAGTGACCCGAAACGCGTCTTGCCTTTGATGTGCCTGTAAAACTAATTTATTAAGTAAATATGGTTTTACTTGATTAAGAACGGAAACATTGCCTCATTGGAACAGCGCCGAGTTGGAGTTCTTTTTTCTTTTCCTGAATTTGGATAGGAGTATATACAGGAAAGAAATAGTGAATGCAAACAGTGTCACTTCTTATAGCAACCAATCAGATAGAACCTGTGATTGCCCTAGAAAAAAGTTACTTAGGTGAAAGAAGAGAACAAACGAATGGGGGGCTCAGATAAAGTGGATCTATAACAAGGGGTGCAAAGATCAATGTTAAAACAGATGCACACCCAAATTAAATGTAATGAAAAAAGTAACACATTTTATTGAATATAAAAAAAAATACAATATCAGCAAAAAAAAAAAAAAAAAACACAAGATAAAAACACTTAAAGGAGTAGTCTAGTCCTGAAAAACTGGGATAAGTTTCAGATCGCGAAGGGTCCGACTGCTGGAGCCCCCCACGATCTCCTATACGGGGCCCCGGCAGCCCACGGTAAGGGGACATGTTCACCACCACACAAAGCGGCGGCTGGCACGCCCCCTCAATACAACTCTAGGGCAGAGCCGGTGCGCTGCCTTCGGCAATCTCCGACTCTGCCATAGATCTGTATTGAAGGGGTGTGTCAGCCGTCGCTTTGTGTGGTGGTCAACACGCCCCCTTCCCGCTGCCAGTGCCTTAGCGGTCGGACCCCCCGTGATCTGAAACTTATCCCCTATCCTTAAGATTAGTTTTTTTTTTTTTCTATATTGAATAAAATTTGTTACTTTTTTCATTACATTTATTTTGGCTGTGCATTTGTTTTAGCATTGGTCTTTGCTTGGAATTTTCGGACTTCAGATGAAAGAAGATGCATGTCCATCAAGCTCAATCTATCTGGTTATCTGGATACTAAAAAACTTTATAAAACTTGAAAGAACTCACCTACCTCCTGCTGTGACGTCATCCATTCTCCCACAGATCTGGTTGCTTCCTACTTCCGAGCAGGGACAGCTCTGCCTATAGGCAAAATAGGCAGCTTCCTAGAGCGCTCTCTTGATGAGGGGCGCCACTCTTCCTGCAGCAAGAAAGTTAGACAACCAGCATCCGAACCAGTCCGAACTAACATGAGGAGATTTGTTACAGTGTGTCACCCCAGTAGTAAGCTAATTACATGAGGAAGGGGCTTGTTACAGTGTGTAAACCCAGTAGTAAGGTGGGGTGCATCAAAGGCCGTGCCAAAGGGCAGAGTCAAAGGGGTAGAAAAATTAGCTTTTGCCTAGGATTTGAAAAATCCATTCACCAGGCCTGCTTCTAAGACGAGCTCTTGACTGCAGTGACGGCCCGCTCAGCCAATCACCGAGTGAGGTGGAATGGCACTGCAATCAATGATTGGCTGCAGTAAAGAGCTCATCCTAAATCAGCACTGAAGCTCTTTGATTCTCAGGATTGGTGGTAATTCTAATGGTCAGACCCTAACTGATGTGACGACATATTGTAGTGGTCTGACCTGAATTTATAAGGTAGCAATACCTATTTAAAAATAAATAACACCTGCCAGGGAATGTAATAGAGTAGGAGGAGCTGAGCACATTGAAATAAAGTTTTATGAAAAAAGATTCATTTAAGGAGTCCAGTGGGCGGTCCTAAGCAATGATTTACAGCTATCTTTTTATGCCATTCACTGTGCAGGACCACCCACTGGACTCCTAAGCCCAGGATGAGCAGGAATATAAATTTATGTTAGATTGAATCTTTTAATGCATCACAATACTGTATATCAAATTGCTCAGCTTCTCCTGCCTGCAGCTCATACTACATGTTCAATGTGACAGATTCCCTTTAGGGCGTAAATCTACCATTAGCTCAGAAACATAGGTTTGGTTACACTCCATGAACCAAAAGCTTATAACATGTCAGTTACACATGACCACTTACCTCCACAGGCCATACAGTAAACAGAGGTACATAGTGCTCTGTTGTTTATTGTACATGAGCCTAGACTCCTGCCAAAATGACAGGACTCCTGGCATCCTATGGGGTTTCATTTAGAAGTGAATGTGGGTCAGATGATCTGATCTGATGAACAGTTTGCAAACCTATGTTTGACCTATGGCTCTACACAGTATCGCCACTCTATACAGATCACTGATTAGGAGCAGGGCTTCTGTCAAAATGACGAGTGTCCTGCTCACTGCAGAGACTGGATCCTCTTGGTAATAGTGATCACAGCATAATAAGTTTTCATTTATCGTATAAGAGGATGTCTCCAAATGTGGCTACAAAAACATTAAAGGGGTACTCCGGGCCGGCCTTAGGTGTTCAGGTGCCCTGTGCGAGCTAACCTTGTGGCGCCCCCCCGACCCCCCCCCCCCCCCCCAATACCCCTTAAACATACAGAAAGAGGAAAAAAATCTTTTTTTTTACCTCTTAAGGACGCAGGGCGTATGGATACGCCCTGCATTCCGAGTCCTTAAGGACGCAGGGCGTATCCATACGCCCGTGGGAATTCCGGTCCCCACCGCTAGCCGGTTGGGGACCGGAGCCGGATGCCTGCTGAAATCGTTCAGCAGGCATCCCGGCATATCGCCCAGGGGGGTCATTATGCCGCTGGACAATTCAGTCTAGCGATCTGTGGTGATTCCGGGTCAATCGGGTCTCCAGTGACCCGGAATTACTGGCTGTTCGGGGCCGTCTCTGACGGCCCCGAACAGCCAGAGCCTGCAGGGGTGAGGTGGCACTGGTGCCACCTCACGATCGCCCTGATTCGTCGGCCGGATTACCGGCCGACCAATCAGGGCGCCTGCTGCGGGTGTCACTCCCGCTCCGCCCCTCTTCCGGAGGGCGTGAGCGGGTGCGGGAAGACGACCCCGGGTGCTGGGGACCCCGATCCCCGGCATCCATGTTGGGATCGGGGCCCCAGGAGCGACGGCGGCGGCGAGGGACAGTCCAGCGATGAAGCAGCAGCAGGAGGTGAGTTACAGCCTCCTGCTGTTGCTTAGCAACAGCTCCCAGCATGCGAAAAGGGCATGCTGGGAGCTGTAGTTATGCAACAGCAGGAGGCAGACCACCACAACTCCCAGCATTCCCTTATGGGCATGCTGGGACTTATGGTTTTGCAACAGCTGGAGGCACATTTTTTCTATGCAAAAGTGTACCTTCAGCTGTTGTATAACTACAACTCCCAGCTAAAGTGCATGCTGGGAGTTGTAGTGGTGCATCTGCTGGTTGCATAACTACAACTCCCAGCATGCCCGTTGGCTGTCGGTGACTGCTGAGAGTTGTAGTTTTGCAACAGCTGAAGGCACACTGGTTGTGAAACACTGAGTAAGGTCACAAACTCTGTGATACATAACCAGTGTGCCTACAGCTGTTGCAAAACTAAAACTCTCAGCATGTACAGTCTGTCAGCGCATGCTGGGAGTTGTAGTTTTGCAACAGCTGGATGTCCCCCCCAATGTGAATGTACAGGGTACACTCACATGGGCGGAGGCTTACAGTAAGTATCGGGCTGCAAGTTTGAGCTGCAGCAAATTTTCTGCAACAGCTCAAACTGCCAGCGAGAAACTACTGTGAACCCCCGCCCGTGCGACTGTACCCTAAAAACACTACACTACACTAACACAAAAAAATAAAATAAAAAGTAAAAAACACTACATATACATATACCCCTACACAGCCCCCCTCCCCAATAAAAATGAAAAACGTCTGGTACGCCACGGTTTCCAAAACGGAGCCTCCAGCTGTTGCAAAACAACAACTCCCAGTATTGTCGGACAGCCGTTGACTGTCCAGGCATGCTGGGAGTTTTACAACAGCTGGAGGCACCCTGTTTGGGAATCACTGGCGTAGAATACCCCTATGTCCACCCCTATGCAATCCCTAATTTAGGCCTCAAATGCGCATGGCGCTCTCACTTTGGAGCCCTGTCGTATTTCAAGGCAACAGTTAAGGATCACATATGGGGTATCGCCGTACTCGGGAGAAATTGGGCTTCAAATTTGGGGGGGTATTTTCTGCTTTTACCCTTTTTAAAAATGTAAAGTTTTTGGGAAAAGAAGCATTTTAGGTAAAAAATTTTTTTTTTTTTTACATATGCAAAAGTCGTGAAACACCTGTAGGGTATTAAGGTTCACTTTACCCCTTGTTACGTTCCCCGAGGGGTCTAGTTTCCAAAATGGTATGCCATGTGTTTTTTTTTTGCTGTCCTGGCACCATAGGGGCTTCCTAAATGCGGCATGCCCCCAGAGCAAAATTTCCTTCAAAAAAGCCAAATGTGACTCCTTCTCTTCTGAGACCTGTAGTGCGCCAGCAGAGCACTTTTCACCCCCATATGGGGTGTTTTCTGAATCGGGAGAAATTGGGCTTCAAATTTTGGGGGGTATTTTCTGCTATTACCCTTTTTAAAAATGTAAAACTTTAGGGAAACCAAGCATTTTAGGTAAATTTTTTTTTTTTTTTTTTACATATGCAAAAGTCTAGGGGTCTAGTTTCCAAAATGGTATGCCATGTGGGGTTTTTTGCTGTTCTGGCACCATAGGGGCTTCCTAAAGGTGACATGCCCCCCAAAAACCATTTGACACTCCTTCCCTTCTGAGCCCTCTACTGCGCCCGCTGAACACTTTACATAGACATATGAGGTATGTGCTTACTCGAGAGAAATTGGGTTTCAAATACAAGTAAAAATTTTCTCCTTTTTACCCCTTGCAAAAATTCAAAAATTGGGTCTACAAGAACATGCGAGTGTAAAAAATTAAGATTGTGAATTTTCTCCTTCACTTTGCTGCTATTCCTGTGAAACCCGTAAGGGGTTAAAACGCTTACTGAATGTCATTTTGAATACTTTCTGGGGTGCAGTTTTTATAATGGGGTCATTTATGGGGTATTTCTAATATGAAGACCCTTCAAATCCACTTCAAACCTGAACTGGTCCCTGAAAAAAAGAGAGTTTCCAAATTTTGTGAAAAATTGGAAAATTGCTGCGAAACTTTGAAGCCCTCTGGTGTCTTCCAAAAGTAAAAACTCATCAATTTTATGATGCAAACATAAAGAAGACATATTGTTTATGTGAATAAAAAAAAATTATTTTGAATATCCATTTTCCTTACAAGCAGAGAGCTTCAAAGTTAGAAAAATGCTAAATTTTAAAATTTTTCATCAAATTTTGGGATTTTTCACCAAGAAAGGATGCAAGTTACCAAAAAATGTTACCACTAAGTTAAAGTAGAATATGTCACGAAAAAACTATCTCGGAATCAGAATGATAACTAAAAGCATCCCAGAGTTATTAATGTTTAAAGTGACAGTGGTCAGATTTGCAAAAAATGTCCGAGTCCTTAAGGTGAAAAAGGGCTCAGTCCTTAAAGGGTTAATTAGGGTGCTTTCACACTATGCAACATCAGACAGAAAAGAACAGCTCAACTTTTTTAACTTTCTGGAGCCAGTTGATTTAAAAAAAATGGTTTTTCACAGGAGTTCCCCTTTAAAGGGGTACTCTGGAGGAAAACTTTTTTTTTTTAAATCAACTGGTACCAGAAAGTTAAACAGATTGTGTCGCGGCGGTGGTGGTCGCCGCCCGGTGCTACACCATTTTATGCTAGGGACGTTAGGGACCCACTCTGGATAGGTGGCCTTGACGTGGCGAGTGGGCTTGTACTTTTTGATCAAAAATGTATAATAACAACCTGTTAGTTTTTGATATTATGCTGAGAAGCAATCAGATCATTATGCAAGATTGTAGATGTGCGCTATGTCTGTATTCTACCCGAAATTCATACTGTGATTTCTATCCTTTCCTTTTTTTTTTTTTTTGTTTGAACATGTGCTGCACTCTTCCCCACCCCCTCAGCCCAAACCTATATAGGTGGTAATTAGCCACACTAGGGCCATTTCACTCCTGGCAGCCTCCCAGTCTGACTGGGAGAGCAGGGTAAGTGAGCCATTACACCTTGTTCACACTGGTGTGGTGCTGGGCGGCGTCCGTTGCTGTCGTGGTGCTGTGTCTGCGGGGGGGTGCGGCCCATAGACTGGTTTGAGTGGCACTGGGGCCGCTCTGCCAGTGGGTCGCTCCCCCCCGTGGGCGCCTGTGTCGCGGCGGTGGTGGTCGCCGCCCGGTGCTACACCATTTTATGCTAGGGATGTTAGGGACCCACTCTGAATAGGTGGCCTTGACGTGGCGAGTGGGCTTGTACTTTTTGATCAAAAATGTATACTAACAACCTGTTAGTTTTTGATATTGTGCTGAGAAGCAATCAGATCATTATGCAAGATTGTAGATGTGCGCTATGTCTGTATTCTACCCGAAATTCAGATTTGTAAATTACTTCTATTAAAAAAATCTTAATCCTTCCAGTACTTATTAGCTGCTTAATACTTCGGAGGAAATTCTTTCCTTTTTGGAACACAGTGCTCTCTGCTGACATCATGACCACAGTGCTCTCTGCTGACATCACGAGCACAGTGCTCTCTGCTGACATCTTTGTCCATTTTAGGAACTGTCCAGCATATGTTTGCAATGGGGATTTTCTCCTGCTCTGGACAGTTCTTAAAATGGACAGAGGTGTCAGCAGAGAGCACTGTGCTCATGATTCAGCAGAGAGCTCTGTGTTCCAAAAAGAAAAGAATTTCCTTTGTAGTATTCAGCAGCTAAGTACTGGAAGGATTAAGATTTTTTAATAAAATACATTTACAAATCTGTTTAACTTTCTGCCACCAGTTGATTTAAAAAAAAAGTTTCCCACTGGAGTACCCCTTTAAGAAATAATATGGGTGTAATTGTGGAGGAGGATGAGAAAAAGGCCAATCTAGTAAATGTATTTTTCGCTACTGTATTTACACAGGAAAATAAAATGTCCGATATCAGGGGAAGGGATAATGTAAGTTTTCTAGCAAATCTTACCTGTTAAACCCAAAAAGAAGTACGGTGCCACCATAGTAACATTAAAACTCACAAATCACTGAGCCCAGAAGAAATCCATCCAAGGGTTTTGCAGGAATTAAGTACCATGCCAGACTGGCCTCTATTCCTTTTATAGATACTAAAATGACAGGGATTGATCCACAGGACTGTCATAGCTGCCATAGCTTTGCTTTGATCAGTGTTATCCGCGGTCGATTGCTCAAGCCTGCATCTCAGGCTTGGAGCAATCAATCACCGAAGGGATGTGCCGGCGGAAGGTAAGAGGACCTCCGCTCACGTCCCAGCTGATCGGGACACCGCATTTTCACTGTGGTGGTCCCGATCAGCCCCACTGAGCAGCCGGGAAGCTTTTACTTTCGTCTTAGACGTGGCGTTCAACTTTGAAAGTCGCGTCTAAAGGGTTAATAGCGCGTGGCACCGTGATCGCTGCCACGCGCTATTAGCCCAGGTCCTGGCTTTAGATACATGCCGGGACCGACCTGGTATGACACGGGGTCACCGCATGACCCCGTGTTATATCGCGGGAGCCGGACAAGGACGTAAATATACAAACATGGTCGTTAAGGGGTTAAAGGGGTACTCCAGTGTAAAACCATTTTTTTTAAATCAATTGGTGCCAGAAAGTTAAACAGATTTGTAAATTAGTTGTTAAAAGTAAATGGGGCTCAAAGGTCAAAGATATCTGGTTTAAAATAATTAGTATTTATTAATATAGAATGAAAATGGTTTAAATAGGGAATGTACAGGGCCCTTGTACTCCCCTACTTAATTTAATACACAATAATAAAATATAATAATCCCAATATAAAAATAACAACTAAAAATAAAAATAACAACTATAAAATTATTCTGCGATTTGAGCCTGTGTTATCAATATGGCGATCTACTAATCCTGTGGAACAACACAGAGCAAACGTTCATTCAATTATTCCTGTTCTCAGAGATCTTCAATATAAAGCAGATACAATGTAGCAGCTACAGATAACAGTTAGTCAATTGATACAGTGGTACTGTATCTGTCCAGACAGTGGCAACTCGGTCCCACCGATACAGTGATACAATGTAGCGCTTTGTGAACAGTGAACAGTCACTCAAAATCAATCTTTAAGCATCTCTGTGTATACCGCACATCAAAATATCAAATCAGCCAGTTGGCAATAAGCTCCATACAATGCTCACCGCTCCCGGGATAGATTTGTAAATTACTTCTATTTAAAAATCTTAATCCTCTCTGTACATATAAGCTGTTTTATACTACACAGGAAGTTGTTTTTCTTTCTGGAATTATTTTCTGTCTGACCACAGTGCTCTCTGCTGACACCTCTGTTCCTATCAGGAACTTTCCAGAGCAGTAGAGGTTTGCTTTGGGGATTTGCTTGTACTCTGGACAGTTCCTGACATGGACAGAGGTGTCAGCAGAGAGCACTTGTGGTCAGACAGAAAATAAATTAAAAAAAAGAACTTCCTCTGTGGTAAACAGCAGCTGATAAGAACTGGAAGGATTAAGATTTTTAAATAGAAGTAATTTACAAATCTGTTTAACTTTCTGGTACCAGATGATTTGAAGAAAAAAAAAAGTTTTCCATCGGAGTACCCCTTTGATTGACAGGTCTCTCCCTATACACACATAAGTATGGTGAAATGGGGAGGAGCCATCAGGGATCGCTTCCCATGACTATTTTTTCTTTGGGGGGGGGTTGGTGACATGTTCCCAGAAAATGTAATTACAATATACAAAATGGATAACTTACAGTTAATATTAATTAAACGTCATTTGCTGCACTGGCTCAGCCATACTGTATTCATTCTGCACATGTCATATAGAAATCCTGCCGGGGATTTTCTCATATATATATTTATAGGGGTGGGAAGAAGAAATGAAAATGAAATGAAATTTTAAAAAGAAATAAAATTATATTTTTTTTTCACGACAAAAGGTAGAAAAATCCAGCTGTAATCTATAATTCAGAGGATTGAAGAACACAGAGAACTAAGAGAGATGAGAATTCTATATGAACCTGCACTTTCTGCTCCTGGGAAATGAAAAGTGTATTGAGAAGAACTTGAAAGAAAAAAGGTGAGATCTCTGAGTCCGGGGCAGTAAGAGTTCAATTATACCAGATATAAAAAGAGTTAAAGGATCCCTCAACCTCAAATACAACTCACTGCATAAAAAAGAGCCCATAATAGAGTCAAAAGTCTATATGGAAAACTTTAAGGTCAAATCCAAAGTGTAAATAGTTGAAATAAAGCCTAAGGCCTGAGGTCATGGCAATCTCTTCTAAGAATTGCCCTGTCTGTAGGAATACATTGAGTCCTGCAATGGAATTAATACATTGAGTCCTGCAATGGAATTAATGCAATATTTTAAATGGTCATTTTAAATGGCCATATTTTAAATGGCCACTAGGGGTCCCCATACCTTCCAGAACATAATCCTGTCCGGCTGCAGCATAATTTTTGTCCCAGCAGAAGCACAGGCTGAGACAAAGTCCAGGAAGTGATGGTGGGACTAGCACTTCTCTGTGCTCACTCCTGTCCTATCAGACCGCTGCAGGGAGGAGGGGGTTACAGAGCAGCCTTCAGTAATTGGATGAAGAAAGAAAGATCAGTCATGGTATTTGGGAGAGAAATATAGGTGCTAAACACATAAACATTATATGTACATGATCAGGATTAGGAGAACTTTTGATTTCACAGAGACTTTGGCAAAGTTTGGATTGGGGGAGGAGTCTCACAGGGACATCTCAAAAGTTCTGATAATTCGACGTCTTAGAGCTGATACCCCCCCCCCCCCCAATCATTAAAACAAGTGGAAAGAAGTGTGCTACCACACATTTCACGTCCAGCTGACTCCACTCTGCTTTACTTGACGGCCCCATAGATTTATAATGGGGCCATCTGGTAAAGAAGGACAGAGATCCCTTTGTGTCAGGTTAATGGTAGCATTTACTGAGGTAGACAGATGGTACAGTCTTTACAGTTTGGCGAGTATCCCAGAGAGGTGACGAGTAACACAGGGGACCTCACAGCTTGCTGGGACTTGTAGTGACTTGACAGACTTTAGTGCAGCCACATTGCCGATAACTGACTTGACTTGATTGAAGATAGTGACAGCAGACAGAGATGACTTGACTTACTGACTTGTGGCTGTAGGTTAGGCTTGAGGCCTCCAGATGTGCTGGACACTGGCTCTGAGACATCTGGACTGGACTTGACCTCAGGATCTAAGAGAGTGATTGTAGTACCTCCCCCTCTTATAAAGGGGGCTGAGCAAGGAGCCCATAGGCTAGCAGCGGGTCACCTGGTCACCTGGTGCTCTCTGGGTAACACAATATATGACATAAACATGTGACACCCATTATCAGGTGACTGACAATCATGTGAGCATATCAAAGGTCCTTTACACTAAATATACAACCTATATACAATATGGGGGACACTGCATGAGAGCCCTGAGGACGTACAGGGACTCAACCTGACAGTACTGTAGGAGCATATCCCGTACTGGGACATCACAAAAAATATGCCAAATACACTGCTCAAAAAAATAAAGGGAACACTAAGATAACACATCCTAGATCTGAATGAATGAACTAATCGTATGAAATACTTTCGTCTTTACATAGTTGAATGCGCTGACAACAAAAATTATCAATGGATATCAAATGTATCAACCCATGGAAGTCTGGATATGGAGTCACACTCAAAATCACAGTGGAAAACCTCACTACAGGCTGATCCAACTTTATGTAATGTCCTTAAAACAAGTCACAATGAGGCTCAGTAGTGTGTGTGGCCTCCACGTGCCCGTATGACCTCCTTACAATGCCTGCGCATGCTCCTGATGAGGTGGCATCCGCCAACTCCTGGACAGTCTTTGGGGCAATGCGGCATTGGTGGATGGAGCGAGACATGATGTCCCAGATGTGCTCAATCGGAGTCAGGTCTGGTGAACAGGCGGCCAGTCCATAGAATCAATGCCTTCCTCTTGCAGGAACTGCTGATACACTCCAGCCACATGAGGTCTAGCATTGTCTTGCATTAGGAGGAACCCAGGGCCAACCGCATCAGCATATGGTCTCACAAGGGGTCTGAGGATCTCATCTTGGAACCTAATGGCAGTCAGGCTACCTCTGGCAAGCACATGGAGGGCTGTGCGGCCCCCCCAAAGAAATGCCACCCCACACTGACCCACCACCACACCGGTCATGAGGGAGGATGTTGCAGGCAGCAGAACGTTCTCCAGACTCTGTCACGTCTGTCACATTTGCTCAGTGTGAACCTTTCATCTGTGAAGAGCACAGGGCGCCAGTGGCGAATTTGCCGATCTTGGTGTTCTCTGGCAAATGCCAAACATCCTGCATGGTGTTGGGCTGTAAGCAGAACCCCCACCTGTGAACGTCGGGCCCTCATACCACCCTCATGGAGTCAGTTTCTGACCGTTTGAGTGGACACATGCACATTTGTGGCCTGCTGGAGATCATTTTGCAGGGCTCTGGCAGTGCTCCTCCTGCTCCTCCTTGCACAAAAGTGGAGGTAGCAGTCCTGCTGCTGGGTTGTTGCCCTCCTACGGCTTCCTCCAGGTCTTCTGATGTACTGGCCTGTCTCCTGGTAGCGCCTCCATGCTCTGGACACTACGTTGAAAGACACAGCAAACCTCCTTTCCACAGCTCACATTGATGTGCCATCCTGGATGAGCAGCACTACCTGAGCCACTTGGGTTGGTTGTAGACTCTATCTCATGCTATCACTAGGGTGAAAGCACCGCCAGCATTCAAAATGACCAAAACATCAGTCAGGGGGCATAGGAACTGAAAAGTGGTCTGGGGTCACCACTTGCAGAACCACTCCTTTATTGGCGGAGTCTTGCTAATTGCCTATAATTTCCCTGTTGTCTGTTCCATTTGCACAACAGCATGTGAAATTGATTGTCAATCAGTGTTCTTCCTGAGTGGACAGTGGGATTTCACAGAAGTGTCATTGACTTGGAGTTACATTGTGTTGTTTAAGTGTTCCCTTTATTTTTCGAGCAATGTACAAAGGAAGTTAGAATCCTGTATAGAGACAAAGCCAAGGGACCTGAACATGTTTAAGTTGGGCCCAAATATAGAAAGTCCGCATATAAATAATTTGTCACAGCCAAAGGAAATAAATTATGTAACAAGTCATAATCCAAAGTATGCAATGTAGGATGCAATATAATAGATCACAACGGAATACTGTCACAGAATATCGAATCCAAATACACTACATAATATAATATGTAGAAGTAATTTTAGCATCCAGATATACCAAACCAACAATAAGATCAATTGAGAACACACATATGTGTGTATATATATATATATATATATATATATATATATATATGTGTGTGTGAGTTGTACTGTCCAACTAATGTGCCCAAACACACAAGAATGGTCGTCAAGGATTGCTATATTTCCCCAAGGTGGACACCAGGTTGCAGAGGATATTGCATCCAGGAAAAGCTGAGTGAAATAAATATAGGGTATCCAATAAATAGTTAAAATCCCTTGAAACTTGGTAAATCCTGTTATCAGGCCTTTATCAGCCCTGGATTTATATGGGATGAAATGCAGGTTTTGTAGTGGAGCCTTTCATCCCTTTCCTGGGCCATTCCAGATTTTTAGGTTGGCCCCAAATCAGCACAGGTGCTGAGGACAGTTAATTCTGGGCTTACAAAAGGAGTAAAGGAGTCTGTACCGAACGGCCATGAGGAACCTCTGGTGAGTTGGAATCTGATGGTTTGCAGTAGAGATGAGCAAACTTTAGAAAATACGATTCGCCGAATTTTTTTTTAAATTTGGTTTGATCCGAATTAATTCGCAGTGAATCTATATTAAAAAAACGGCTCTTTCTGGACTCAAGAGAGCCTCAATAGGGGGTGTAGAACACTTTGCTTTGTTCTAACACGCATATGGAGTGTGCTGGGATAGTGAAATAACACTGTTATTCAGTATGACATGCAGATTACATGCATCGCTTTTAGAATAACTGCTGTAGAGCGGCACAATAACAGAGCCTGGAGGTGGCATCAGTATGAGGAGACCATATAGTGGCTGAAAGACACAGTGTGAAGGAGTTGTCAGCATGATGAGACCATATAGTGGCTAAATGACACAGCGTGGAGGTGTTGGCAGCATGAGGAGACCATATAGTGGCTGAGTGACACAGCCTGGAGTTGGCAGCAGTACCCGGTGACGAAGGTGGGTGAAAAAAGGTCTGATGCGAAGGAATGGTTGTAACTGGGGAGCAGCGCCTTAAATCTGTTTGGCACTATCCATATTTGTGAAGTGTTGGTTTGGCACCATGGTCAATCTACTCTCATGCATCAGGCATTGGAAATCCTGGCTGATCCATGCCTGATTCATCTTCACAAAGGTCAGTCTCTCCACATTTTTCATGGACAGACGAGTTCTCCTTGGGGTGACTATGGCCCCCACTGCACTAAACACCCGCTCTGATGGCACACTACTAGCCGGGCAGGACAGCATTTCCAGGGCAAACTCTGCTAGTTGCGGCCACAAATCAAGTTTGGCTGCCCAGAATTCCAGCTGATCTTCAAGGTGTGTTGGCATGGGCATGTCAAGGTATGCCACCACCTGCTGGTTCAGGTCCTGCTCCAGGTGTACCTGCTGCTGATGAGTTGCTTCACTATGCGGGTGGAGAAAGCTACTCATCAGCGAGTATGAACTCAGGCTGCTGCTGATGGAACTGGTACTGCTCCTACCACCCCACCCCTCCCCAGCAGCCATGGCAAGGGGCCCCCCGATTCAGACCTGCGAGAGTATGGACGATGGCAACGATAGGCATCGGCCAACTGACTACATAGGATACCTTTGTAGTAGGTAAGTTTGTCCTCCCTCTCAATGGGTGTAAAAAAGGCCCCTATTTTGTGACAGTTGCGAGGGTCCAATAAGGTGGAAATCCAGAAGTAATCCCACTACCAAATGGTGACAATTCGGCTGTCACTATGCAAGCAAGTGAACATGCATCGTGCCATTTGTGCAAGTGACTCGAAGGAACTGCATGCCTCCATTTCCACTGCATACTGCCACGGTGTGTCTGGGTCCTCTATCTCACCTTCCTCATAACCTTCTAGCTCCTCTAGCTGCTCCTGCTCCTCCTCTCCTGTCAGATTTCTAGAAAAACCACCCATTTGGCGAAACCTAAACTGTGCTCCACTGTGCCTCTTCCCCTCCTCCTCTTCCTCCTCCAGTTCAGCTCCCACAGGGTTCATGTGGCCATGAGATGTAGGCGCCACGTATCCAGTGCCATGACCAGCAATTGTTTCCAACACGTGTTGTAAGAAATGAAGCAGTGGAATGACGTTGTTCATCTCATAATCCTGGCGACTTACTAATAATGTGGCTTCCTCAAAGGCCCTGAGCAAATGGCAGGTGTAGCATATGAGCTGCCACTGGTTCACATTGAAGTTACACAGGGGAGTCCCCTATACACTTGGATCATCAAGAAATCGGTGATAGCTTTTCTCTGTTCGTATAGTCGGTCCAACATATGGAGGGTGGAATTCCAACGTGTGGCAACATAAAAAATCAGACTATGTTGGGGGATACTGTTCTGACGCTGCAGCTCAAGGAGGGTGTGCTTTGCGGTCTACGAGTAGCTGAAGTGCATGCAAAGTTTCCTTTCCATTGTTAGGATGTCTTGAAAATGGGGGGAACACTTCAGGAACTGCTTCACAACTGTCATGATTCGGCTGGCTGGAGGTGGATCCTCTGTGCCAGAGAGGGATTGGCGTGGACCGTGCTGGTGGACCGGTTCTAAGTTGCTACTGGTATTCACCAGAGCCCGCCGCAAAGCGGGATGGTCTTGCAGCGGTGGTAGCAACCAGGTCGTATCCACCAGCAACGGCTCAACCTCTCTGACTGCTGAAGATAGGCGCGGTACAAGGGAGTAGACAAGAGCAAGGTCGGACGTAGCAGAAGGTCAGGGCAGGCAGCAAGGATCGTAGTCAGGGGCAACGGCAGGAGGTCTGGAACACAGGCTAGGAACACACAAGGGAACGCTTTCACTGGCACAATGGCAACAAGATCCGGCGAGGGAGTGCAGGGGAAGTGAGGTATAAGTAGGGAGTGCACAGGTGAGAATACTGATTAGGCCTGCTGCGCCAATCAGTGGCGCAGCGGCCCTTTAAATGGCAGAGACCCGGCGCGCGCGCGCCCTAAGGAGCGGGGCCGCGCGCGCCGGGACAACACAGACGGGGAACGGGTCAGGTACGGGAGCCGAGATGCGCATCGCGAGCGGGCGCGTCCCGCATCGCGAATCGCATCCCGGCTGGGAGTAATATCGCAGCGCACCCGGTCAGCAGGTCTGACCGGGGCGCTGCGAATGAGAGAACGCTGCAAGCGCTCCGGGGAGGAGCGGGGACCCGGAGCGCTCGGCGTAACAGTACCCCCCCCCCCTTGGGTCTCCCCCTCTTTTTGGAGCCTGAGAACCTGAGGATAAGACTTTTGTTGACAACATGTTGTCCTCAGGTTCCCAGGATCTCTCCTCAGGGCCGCAATTCTCCCAGTCGACCAAGAAGAATCTTTTACCTCTGACCGTTTTGGATGCTAGAATCTCCTTCACAGAAAAGACGTCAGAAGATCCGGAAACTGGAGTGGGAGAAACAACTTTGGGAGAGAAACGGTTAAGGATGAGTGGTTTAAGGAGAGAGACATGGAAGGCATTGGGAATACGGAGAGAAGGAGGAAGAAGGAGTTTGTAAGAGACAGGGTTGATCTGGCACTTGATTTTGAAAGGACCAAGATAGCGTGGTCCCAGTTTGTAACTGGGGACACGAAAGTGGACATATTTAGCGGAGAGCCATACCTTGTCTCCGGGAGCAAAAATGGGGGGAGTTCTTCTTTTTTTATCAGCAAATCTTTTCATCCGGGATGAAGCCTGTAAAAGAGAATTTTGGGTCTCTTTCCATATGGTGGAAAGATCATGAGTCACTTCATCCACAGCGGGCAAACCAGAGGGCAAGGGAGTAGGGAGGGGAGGAAGAGGGTGACGGCCGTACACCACGAAAAATGGGGATTTAGCAGAAGATTCGGAGACTCTGAAGTTGTATGAGAATTCGGCCCATGGTAGAAGATCTGCCCAGTCATCCTGGCGGGAGGAAACAAAATGCAGTAAATAGTCACCCAGGACCTGATTAACTCTTTCTACTTGCCCATTGGATTGGGGATGATAAGAAGAAGAGAAGTTTAATTTGATCTTGAGCTGTTTACAGAGGGCCCTCCAGAATTTAGACACGAATTGGACGCCTCTATCTGAGACGATATGCGTGGGCAAACCGTGAAGGCGAAAAATGTGTATAAAAAATTGCTTTGCCAACTGAGGCGCTGAAGGAAGACCAGGAAGAGGAATAAAATGTGCCATCTTGGAAAATCGATCAACGACCACCCAAACAACTGTGTTGCCACGGGATGAGGGCAAGTCCGTAATAAAGTCCATACCAATCTGTGACCAAGGCTGTTCGGGGACAGGCAGAGGATGAAGAAGACCAGCAGGCTTCTGGCGAGGAGTCTTATCCCGGGCACAGACAGTACAGGCCCGTACGAAATCAATAACATCAGTCTCCAGAGTCGGCCACCAATAAAATCGAGAGATGAGTTGCAAGGATTTTTTGATGCCCACATGGCCTGCGAGGTGGGAGGAGTGTCCCCATTTGAGAATCCCGAGACGCTGGCGTGGAGAAACGAAGGTCTTCCCTGGAGGAGTTTGCCTGATGGAAGCTGGAGAAGTGGAGATCAGACAGTCCGGAGGAATGATGTGTTGTGGAGAGACCTCTACTTCAGAGGCATCAGAAGAACGAGAGAGGGCATCGGCCCTAATGTTCTTGTCAGCAGGGCGAAAATGGATTTCAAAGTTAAAACGGGCAAAGAACAACGACCACCTAGCCTGGCGAGGGTTCAGTCGTTGGGCAGACTGGAGGTAGGAGAGATTCTTGTGATCAGTGTATATGATAACTGGAAATTTTGATCCCTCCAGCAGGTGCCTCCATTCCTCAAGCGCCAATTTAATGGCCAGTAGTTCTCGATCCCCGATGGAATAGTTTCTCTCCGCCGGGGAGAAGGTCCTAGAAAAAAAACCACAAGTCACAGCATGCCCGGAAGAATTTTTTTGTAGAAGGACAGCTCCAGCTCCCACTGAGAAGGCATCTACCTCCAATAGGAAGGGTTTAGATGGGTCAGGTCTGGAGAGCACGGGAGCGGAAGAAAAGGCAGACTTGAGATGTTTAAATGCGTCTTCCGCTTGGGGGGACCAGGACTTGGGATTGGCATTTTTCTTGGTTAAAGCCACGATAGGAGCCACAATAGTGGAAAAGTGTGGAATAAACTGTCTGTAATAATTGGCGAACCCCAAAAAACGTTGGATAGCACGGAGTCCTGAGGGGCGTGGCCAATCTAAGACGGCAGAGAGTTTATCTGGGTCCATTTGTAGTCCCTGGCCAGAGACCAAGTATCCTAGGAAAGGAAGAGATTGACATTCAAAGAGACATTTCTCCATTTTGGCATAAAGTTGATTGTCACGAAGTCTCTGAAGAACCATGCGGACATGCTGGCGGTGTTCTTCTAAGTTGGCAGAAAAAATCAGAATATCGTCCAGATAAACCACAACACAGGAATATAGGAGATCACGAAAAATTTCATTAACAAAGTCTTGGAAGACGGCAGGGGCGTTGCATAGGCCAAAGGGCATGACCAGATACTCAAAGTGTCCATCTCTGGTGTTAAATGCGGTCTTCCATTCGTCCCCCTCCCTGATGCGGATGAGATTATAAGCACCTCTTATGTCCAGTTTGGTAAAGATGTGGGCACCTTGTAAGCGATCAAAGAGTTCCGAGATAAGAGGTAAGGGGTAGCGGTTTTTTACCGTGATTTTATTAAGTCCGCAGTAATCAATACAAGGACGTAGGGAGCCATCTTTTTTGGACACAAAAAAAAATCCAGCTCCGGCAGGAGAGGAGGACTTGCGGATAAACCCCTTTTTTAAATTCTCCTGGATGTACTCCAACATGGCAAGAGTCTCTGGAGCAGACAGAGGATAGATTCTGCCCCGGGGTGGGGTAGTACCCGGGAGGAGGTCAATAGGACAGTCATAAGGCCTGTGAGGAGGCAAAGTCTCAGCTTGCTTTTTGCAAAAAACGTCAGAATAGTCCATATAAGCCTTAGGAAGACCGGATACAGGGGGAACCACAGGGTCACGGCAAGGAGTACTGGGCATCGATTTAAGACAGTCCTTGTGACAAGAAGTACCCCAGTTCTTGATTTCTCCTGTGGACCAATCAAGGGTTGGGGAATGGCGTTGAAGCCACGGTAATCCAAGAAGAATTTCCGAAGTGCAGTTGGAGAGGACCAAAAATTCAATTTTTCGTGATGAGGTCTGATGCACATTAGGATAGGTTCCGTGCGGTAACGCACGGTACAGTCCAATCTTTCATTGTTAACAGAATTGATGTAGAGGGGTCTGGCGAGACTGGTCACCGGGATGTTGAACCTGTTGATGAGAGAGGCCAAAATAAAATTTCCTGCAGATCCGGAATCCAAGAAGGCCGTAGCAGAGAAGGAGAAGGTAGAGGAAGATATCCGCACAGGCACAGTAAGGCGTGGAGAAGCAGAGTAGACATCAAGAACTGTCTCATCTTTGTGCGGAGTCAGCATATGTCTTTCCAGGCGGGGAGGACGGATAGGACAATCTTTCAAGAAGTGTTCGGTACCGGCACAGTACAGGCATAGGTTCTCCATGCGGCGTCGTGTCCTCTCTTGAGGTGTCAAGAGAGACCGGCCAACTTGCATAGCCTCCACGGCGGGAGGCACAGGAACGGATTGCAGAGGACCAGAGGAGAGAGGAGCCGGGGAGAGAAACCGCCTCGTGCGAACAAAGTCCATATCCTGGCGGAGCTCCTGACACCTTTCGGAAAAACGCATGTCAATGCGGGTGGCAAGATGAATAAGTTCATGCAGGTTAGCAGGAATTTCTCGTGCGGCCAGCACATCTTTAATGTTGCTGGATAGGCCTTTTTTAAAGGTCGCGCAGAGGGCCTCATTATTTCAGGATAATTCGGAGGCAAGAGTACGGAATTGGATGGCGTACTCGCCAACAGAAGAATTACCCTGGACCAGGTTCAGCAGGGCAGTCTCAGCAGAAGAGGCTCGGGCAGGTTCCTCAAAGACACTTCGGATCTCCATGAAGAAGGAGTGTACAGAGGCAGTGACGGGGTCATTGCGGTCCCAGAGCGGTGTGGCCCATGACAGAGCTTTCCCAGACAGAAGGCTGACTATGAAAGCCACCTTAGACCTTTCAGTTGGAAACTGGTCCGACATCATCTCCAAGTGCAGGGAACATTGCGAAAGAAAGCCACGGCAAAACTTAGAGTCCCCATCAAATTTATCCGGCAAGGATAATCGTAAGCCGGAAGCGGCCACTCGCTGCGGAGGAGGTGCAGGAGCTGGCGGAGGAGATTGTTGCTGGAGCTGTGGTAATAGCTGCTGTAGCATCACGGTCAGTTGAGACAGCTGGTGACCTTGTTGCGCTATCTGTTGCGACTGCTGGGCGACCACCGTGGTGAGGTCGGCGACAACTGGCAGTGGGACTTCAGCGGGATCCATGGCCGAATCTACTGTCACGATTCGGCTGGCTGGAGGTGGATCCTCTGTGCCAGAGAGGGATTGGCGTGGACCGTGCTGGTGGACCGGTTCTAAGTTGCTACTGGTATTCACCAGAGCCCGCCGCAAAGCGGGATGGTCTTGCAGCGGCGGTAGCAACCAGGTCGTATCCACCAGCAACGGCTCAACCTCTCTGACTGCTGAAGATAGGCGCGGTACAAGGGAGTAGACAAGAGCACGGTCGGATGTAGCAGACGGTCAGGGCAGGCAGCAAGGATCTTAGTCAGGGGCAACGGCAGGAGGTCTGGAACACAGGCTAGGAACACACAAGGGAACACTTTCACTGGCACAATGGCAACAAGATCCGGCGAGGGAGTGCAGGGGAAGTGAGGTATAAGTAGGGAGTGCACAGGTGAGAATACTGATTAGGCCTGCTGCGCCAATCAGTGGCGCAGCGGCCCTTTAAATGGCAGAGACCCGGCGCGCGCGCGCCCTAAGGAGCGGGGCCGCGCGCGCCGGGACAACACAGACGGGGAACGGGTCAGGTACGGGAGCCGAGATGCGCATCGCGAGCGGGCGCGACCCGCATCGCGAATCGCATCCCGGCTGGGAGTAATATCGCAGCGCACCCGGTCAGCAGGTCTGACCGGGGCGCTGTGAATGAGAGAACGCTGCGAGCGCTCCGGGGAGGAGCGGGGACCCGGAGCGCTCGGCGTAACAACAACCAGATTGAACACGTGAGCCATGCAGGGTGCATGGTTCAGCCTTCCCAGTCACAGCGCATGCAAGATGTTCTTCCCGTTGTCACTCACCACGGTTCCCATTTCCAGTTTTCGTGGAGTAAGCCATGCTCAGATTTCTTTACAAATTACTTTTAGCAGTTCCTCCCTTGTGTGACTCCATTCGCCAAGGCAAGCCATGTGAAGAACAGCGTGACACCACCGTGCTCTGCACACATGGTATGCTGAAGGGCAACTGAGACTTGTCTGGGCGGTGGAGGATGAGGACACGGTGTAGGATTAGGAGGCGGAGTCGCACACTGTCACAGGACCAACGGCCTGAGAGCGTGGAGGAGGAAGCGGCGTGGCCTGTCCAAGTTGGTGTTGTGGCTGTGAAGGAACCACATTCACCCAGTTAGCCATAAAGGACATGTATTGTCCCTGACCATAGTTACAGCTCCAGATGTCGGCGCTGCCGTGCACTTTGGTAGACACCGACAGGATCAAGGAGTGGCCCACCTTCTCTTCCACAAAATTGTGCAGGGCTGGTACTGCCTTCTTCACAAAAGGCAGTAGTGGACAGGAGTACATTCAGCTTCTGCGCCATTGGATGAGTGGGCGCATACTGTTGTCTCTTGGACATGGCTTCACCAATGGATTGTTGGCGGAATGACTGACTAAAAGTAGTGGGAGCAGGAGCATCTGGAGCGACAGAAGGAGGGTATGACACAAAGCTGCCTTCGGCTGAGCAGGTGGTCTCCCCTGGGGACGTTTGGCTCCAGAATTTCCACTTTTGCCACCATGCTGACTGCCAACTATGCTACCACCTTGCTGGCTCAGCTGCTGCCTCATGGACAATCTGCAACTCTCTTCTCCTGATGATGATGAAGCCCCTTCTGCACCCGGCTCCCAATTGCAATCGGCTTCTTCATCATCAACAAGTGTCTGCATGTCACTGATGTCCTCTTCAGGTTCCTCAACAGTGTCTGCTTCCGGATCCTGAACCCTGGCAATACCGCCTCCCCTGTCACTCTCCTCATCACTACTTGCCCACCTAGCGGGGGAAGCGGCAGTTGTCTCCTCCACTTCTTGGCTGGGCAGTAGCTGCTGACTGTCCTCTATTAGATCGTCCTCACTGAATAGTGGAGCTGAATCCACAGCCTAAGATACTTCTTTAGGGGAGGGTACAGCATAGGACCGAGGCCATGGGAGGACAGGGACTGCTCCTGGGCTATGTCAACTGAGGGTTGTGTCTGAGGAACCCACCGACTGTTGAACAAAATAGTACACTACTTAGATGTAGGTATGTGGTATGCACTTATGAGGGCAGAAAAATGCGGTACAGTAAGCTTAAAAAATGTATTTTAGTTAAACACCAGCCGGTGATTAGTTTTTCCTGGACTTTCACAGTATCAAGGCCCTTGACAGATTAACATGTACAAAATAGTACACTACTTAGATGTAGGTATGTGGTATGCACTTAAGAGGGCAGAAAAATGCAGCATAGCACACTTAAAAAGTATCTGAATACAACACCAGCCTGTGAGTACTTTTGTACAAGACCAGTAGTACACAACAGTGCTGCAGCACAAAAAAGCTGTGTACTAAACACAAAATTGCACTCTGCCAAAGACTATACGGAATGGACTGCTGGGTATTATACAGTCTACAGACTAGTATAACCAGCAGATGATTTGTTGTGGAACCTCCTCTGCCTCCTCTGCTAAGGTTTATGAAGTTGATGCAGCTTGTTGAAATGTATGAGACAACACACAGCTATCTGCCCCTCTCTGTAATACAATGCTGAAGAAAGTGACTGGGAGGTTAATGCTGCAGTAAAAATCCATTTCAGTGAAAAAAAAAACACTGCTCTCTGTCCACCAGAACGCTGATGTGACTAGGATGTGAAACACTGCTGTATAAGCTTTTCTGTGTAACACACACACAGCGATGTCCTTCCTATCTCTATGCAGTGTAATGAATGATATGACGAGCCGCAAAATGGCTGCTGAATATATAGGGCTCTGACATCACAGGGGTGACTGGCTGCTGATAGGCTGCATCCTGCATGTGATTCAGGGTCATCCCACCTACTTCCCTTCCCGCCTTGCCTTCCCAGCGTTCCTTGCCCCATGTATTGACATGTGGATCCGCCATTTTAGATGTCCTGGAGCCTGCACCGCAGTAAATGGAGTTTAATTAAGCGATCCGCACGATAAATTTGCTGCGATATTAGCATTCGTTGTCAGTCGAATATTTCATGAAATTCAGAATGAATTCGGATTCGTCAGCCTTGATTCGCTCATCTCTATTTTGCAGCCTAAAAAGGGAGCATTGTAACCTTTGTGAGTCATTCATTTTGTTGTCTAAAAGTACACTAGACTCAGAAGAAAGTGCAGCCCATAAGTAAGTGCCCATGTTTTTTTTTTAACCTCTTAAGGACGCAGGGCGTACCTGTATGCCCTGCGCCCGGTGTTTAAAACGGGGTCAGGCCGTGACCCCGCATCACAAAGGTTCAGTCCCGGCTGCTATTCACAATTTGTGCTGCGCGCTATTACCCCGTTGTGCCGCGCGCTATTAACCCTTCAGATGTGGCGATCAAAGTTGATCACTACGTCGAAAATGAAAGTAAACTCTTCCCAGCAGCTCAGTCGGGCTAATCAGGACTATCGCGATAAAATCGTGATGTCCCGATCAGCTAGGACGCGAGCGGAGGTCCCCTTACCTTGTTCAGTCGCGTCCGATCAGCATTTGATTGCTCCATGCCTGAGCTACAGGCTTGAGCAATCAAGCCCCTATTATGCTGATCCATGCAAAGCTATGGCTTTGCAGGGATCAGGGTAAAAGATCAGTGTGTGCAGTGTTATAGCCCCCTATGGGAGCTATAACACTGCAAAAAAAAAGTGAAAAAAAAGTTAATAAAAGTCATTTAACCCCTTCCCTAATAAAAGTTTGAATCACCCCCCTTTTCCCATGAAAAAAAACCCAGTGTAAATAAATGGTATCGCCGCGTGCGGAAATGTCCGAAATATACAAATATATCGTTAATGAAACCACACGGTCAATGGCGTACGCGCAAAAAAATTCCAAAGTCCAAAATAGCGTATTTTTGGTCACTTTCTATTTCATAAAAAATGAATAAAAAGCGATGAAAAAGTCTGATCAATGCAAAAATGGTACCAATAAAAACTTCAGAACACGTCGCAAAAAATGAGCCCTCATACGGCCCCATACGCGGACAGAAAAAAAAGTTATAGGGGTCAGAAGATGACAATTTGAAAAAAAATGCCCTCATTTCAGCTTTCTGCGGTTTTTGAAAACTACCCCTGAGCTATAAACAAAAAAAAGCCAATGAAGAGTGACAAAGCACCAAAGGAAGAAATGCCAACTGGGTTTGGCATTTCATATTTCCCTATTGATTCCCAGCTAACACCTGGCCATGGTGTTTTTTTTTTTTTTTGCCCCAAAAAAAGCCATGTCCCGAATTTGGTGCTTTTTGGGAATTTTTTTTGAAACATGGCCTTACTCTTGATCACTTTATCTGTGTTAAAAAACTGCCAAAGGCTCAAAAATACAATTTTCACAAAAATAATAAAAACAAAAAAAAAAAAGTGCCAAAAAATGCTGAAAATTTACAGTTATTTAAGGGGTTTCAGGCCAAACATAGGTTGTGTGGAAATGCAGCTGTAAAAGGTGGAAAACTATTTTTTTCAACTGGTGCCAGAAAGTTATACAGATATATAAATAACTTCTATATAAAAATGGTAATCCTTCCAGTGCTTATCAGCTGCTGTATGCTACAAAAGAAATTGAGTTGTTCTTTTCTGTCTGACCACAGTGCTCTCTGCTGACATCTCTGTCCATGTCAGGAACTGTCCAGAGTAGGAGAAAAATCCGCATAGCAAATCTCTCCTGCTCTGGACAGTTCCTGACATGGACAGAGGTGGCAGCAGAGAGCACTGTGGTCAGTCTGGAAAGAACTACACAACTTCCTGTGGAGCATACAGCAGCTGATAAGTATTGGAAGAATTAAGATTTTTTTTATAGAAGTAATTTACAAATCTGTTTATCATTCTGGAGCCAGTTGATTAAAAAAAAAGTTTTCTACGGGAGTACCCCTTTAAGGACAATCCCTCCGGTTTATTAAGAGTTACTGCATCTGTATCACAATGGCTACTGCTACAGGCAAGCGGGCGCTGCAGAAACGAATTGAGAATGATCAATTTACCGTTGTAACTATTAGTATTCCTGTAATGGATATGATGAAATTACACGACATGTATCCCGGTCAATTCCTGCCGTTTAATATCTGCAAATAAAGAATGTCATGTTTTTTAGACGTCAATATCCCGGCAGCAGTCAGTGGCACGAAGACAAAATAGACAGATTTACCGACCGCCACCAACAAATAGAATCACCTATAGCCACTGCAGCTGAATGAGCTCCAGCAAGTTCATACATCACCCGAACAGCAGCAAAAAGTGCAGGAGATCTATCAAAGTAATTCAGCTTGAATAACAGTTTATTTGATTCATCTGGTGGAGCGCCGGGTCCGGCTTGGCTCTGGGAGACATTGACAAATAACTCCTCGGCTTCTCGTCTAGTAATACGTGATAGATTATATACAATGATTTAATTTATAATGAGCAAAATGGCCAACACATAAATGCTGTACATCATGTGCTAAGTGAGGTCTGGATATGAAATAGCAACATTACTGCCGTGATACGGTAGAATATCATACACGGGCTTACAGTATAAATAACTACAGTGGTCCCTCAACGTACGATGGTAATCCGTTCCAAATGGACCATCGTTTGTTGAAACCATCGTATGTTGAGGGATCCGTGCAATGTAAAGTATAGGACAGTGGTCTACAACCTGCGGACCGTCAGATGTTGCAAAACTACAACACCCAGCATGCCCGGACAGCCGTTGGCTGTCCGGGCATGCTGGGAGTTGTAGTTTTGCAACATCTAAAGGTCCGCTGGTTGAAGACCACTGGTATTGGAGATTGTACTCACGTGTCCCCGCCGCTCCGGACCGTCACCGCTGCCCTGGATGTCGCCTTCCATTGCTGTTGCCGCGTCCCCGACACTCCGGCAAGGCCTCTGCTTCCCTGGCATCCTCGCTCTCCGTCGCCGCCATCACGTCGCTACGCACGCCGCTCCTATTGGATGACGGGACGGCGTGCGCAGCGACGTGATGACGACGTTGGAGAGCGCCGACGATGCAGGGGATCCAGAAGAGGACGCGCCGGAGTCCCGAGGACAGGTAAGTGATCGTCAGCGGACCACACGGGGCACCGTAAACGGCTATCCGGCAGTCAGCCTGCCGGATAGCCTTTTATGCGATGGCCCCGACATACAAAAGCATCGTATGTTGATGCTGCCTTCAACATGCAATGGCCTCTGAGAGACCATCGTATGTTGAAATGATCGTATGTCGGGGCCATCGTAGGTCGGGGGGTCACTGTACTTCTTCCTAGAATCAGATACAGCTTTGCTTTTAGATCATGTTCTTTTGGGCACTAATACATCCCAGATTGTTGTATTACCAACCTCACTCAATGTTGGGGGCATAATTTCATATTACAGCTATCCCATGGCAAATAAAAAGCCGAGACTGACTGTGAATATTTATTAGCTCTATCTGCACTTTATTCCCACCGGTTCGAACATTAATAAACTGAACCCTGTTTCGAATCATTGCTATACAATTTGGGCCATTATTAACCTTTGCTTGTGCTCTGACTATCCCTCCATCTGCTGATGTTGTACTACGTACGCTAACTAGCTTTTACTGATTGCTTGTCCTGACCTACCTTAGTCTTGTGATTTTGTACTTTATTGCCTTAGTGTTACTGATTGGTTTATCCGACTATTAGTCAGGGTTGCGCTGTTCCCTAACCAGGACATGACAGTAACTGTATTAAAAGATTCACATGTGAATTCTGACTTATTATATCTGATTTCCCTACTAAATTCTTATTTTCATAATATTAGGCAGAATATATCTGAACCCTTTCTGGCAAAAGTCTAAAAAAAAGAACTGCATAGCCCTATAGATTTTTCAAGCTATTTATGGTTTCCTGTAGATAGTTGCCAGAGGTGGAATATGGGTGGTTCTCTCCAGTTACCCAAGACTGCTTGTTACACTAGCCAAATTGGGAGACAATCGGGAATCTTGAAGAGGTTGCCCAGAACGCAAATGTAACTGTAACAGTAGGACACAAATACAACCACATGCTTAAAGGGGTACTCCGCCAAAGGATAGGGGATAAGATGTTAGATCGTCGCGGTCCCGCTGTTGGGGACCCCGGAGATCGCCGCTGCGGCACCCCGCCATCATTACTGCACAGAGCGAGTTCGCTCTGTGCGTAATGACGGGCAATACAGGGGCCGGAGCAGCGTGACGTCATGGCTCCGCCCCTCATGACATCACGGCCCGTCCCCTTAATGCAAGTCTATGGCAGGGGGCGTGATGACCACCACGCCCCCTCCCATAGACTTGTATTGACGGGGGCGGGCCGTGACGTCACGAGGGGCGGAGCCGTGACTTAACGATGCTCCGGCCCCTGTATTGCCCATAATTACATGCAGAGCGATCTCGCTCTGCGCAGTAATGATAGCGGGGTGCTGCAGCAGCGTTCCCCGGGGTCTCCAGCAGCGGGACCCTGGCGATCTGACATCTTATCCCCTATCCTTTGGATAGGGGATAAGATGTCTAGGGGCGGAGTACCCCTTTAAAGACTACTTGCTTGTGGTTACAAGGAAGCCCTCAGCTGGGCGCCTCTAGATTATAGTATGGGAACAATGACAGGTGAGCGCAATGCATTCAGAAAGTCTTCAGACCCTTTCAGTTTTTCCACATTTTGCTATGTTAAGGCTTTGTGCAAAAAAAAAAATCAAGTTTTCTCCCATCATTCTGCACTCATGACGAGAATGTAAAAACAGAATTTTTGAAATGTTTGCAAATTTATTAAAAAAGGAAAAACTAATATTTAGATGGAACCTACAGAGCCATTGTTAAGATACTTGAAATGTATCTGTGGGGTCTCCCATTTCTCATCTCTGATATGTTTCTCCAACTTTATTGGAGTCACCTGTGGCAAATTCGGGGGACTGGACGAGATTTGGAAAGACACAGCCCTGTCTATATAAGGTCTCACAGCTGACAATGCCAGAACAGAATCCAAGGCATGAGGGGAAAATAATTGCCTGTAGAGCTCAGAGACAGGATTGTGTGGCGCCATAGATCTGGACAAGGGAACGAAAACATTTCTGCTGCATGGAAAATTTCAAAGAGCACAGTGGCAACGATTCTTAAAGGGGTTATCCACCAAGACAATTTTGGTACTTACCTGTCAGGACATGCATAGGAAGTATCTGCACTTATCTTGGCAGCTAAATGAGTTGTGAGATTACCATAACATTGCTGCTATGATTTCTTGTTCGCAAGTGTGCTATGATTTCTTGTTTGCAAGGTCACTTTTCTTTCTCCCACACATTAGCCACTTTACCAATTGAAACACAAATGAGCTGCCTTCCATGCAAAAGATTAGTTTTTTTTTTTAACCAGGGTGCCTCCAGCTGCTGCAAAAGTACAATTACTTGCAGAATCATCTTCCTTCCACCCAGCAGTCACTCCACCCATTGAAGCAAAGACAGGCTCCCTTTCATTACCTGACTAGTGATGTAATGTCTCGGGCCACACTGCAACCTAGGAAAACCTGAGATGACAATCATTTTGTATGCGCTAAAAGTAAACTTTGGGGCAAAAAAAATACTGAAAAATTGTGAGACCATCATCACACACAGATACAGAAACTATATTATGAACTACAATAACTTTATTGCCCCTGTAGCATAGTCAAATAAAAATAATTCCTGCAATACCCCTTTAAATGGAAGAAGTTTGGAACAACCAGAACTCTTTCTAGAGCTGCTGTCCCACCACATTAAGTAATCAGGCCTTGCTAAAAAAAAATGTGACCAACAATGGTCACCACGGCTGAACTCCAAATATCCTTTGTGCAGATGGGAAAGATTTCCAGAAGGTCCAGAATCATCACTGCAGCCTCCGCAACTCTGGGCTTTATGGTAAATTGGCCAGAGAGAAGCTACTCTAGGGCTGTGAAAAATAAGATTATGTTGTCTGATGGAACAAAAGACTTAGACTTGGCTGAAGGATCATCTTTCAATAAACCAATGACCCTAAGCACACAGGCAAGAGGACACAGGAGTGGCTTAGCGACAACTCTGGTGGCTCAGTCAGAGCCCTGACTTGAACCCAATGGAATGTTTCTGGAGAAACCTGGAAATGGCTTGAGAAGATCTGTAGAAAAGAATGGAAATAAATCCCTGTTGTGAGGGTGTGATGAAGGGCAGATGTTATTACCCTAGGGGCAGATGGCATTGTGTTTGTGATGCCAGGGCATGGTTTTACCTCTACACCACCCGAAGGTATGGCCGCTGGATCCTGGGCTAGGCACAAGTCAAATAATGACTCAGATGCCAAGTTACAGAACAAAGGCAGCTTTACTGAGACAGACAGCTAGAATAGTCTTTACAGCTCAGTTAGGCCCAAGGAGGTGACCAGTGACTTTAGGGCTCTCTGGGACTTGTTGATTTTAGACAATTTGCTGCAGGCCCACGCTGACCTTATGCAGACTGATCTTGACTGACTTGACTAGGACTGACTAGACAGACTTCACCCGTATGTAGCTTACCAGGTTTTGACTTTCACCTTTGGGGCACTTGGTTGGTAGAAGCATGGCTGCGTGGTCAGCCTTGGGTCTCCTCAGGACACGAGACACTCTCTCCAGGTCTTGACTGTTCCTTAACATGCTCTAAACTGAAACTAGAACTCCCTAGCTAGCTCCTCCCAGGGTTTTTATGGGGGGAGACTCTGAAGGGGTCCTATAGGTCACCCTATAAGTCACCACTGATCACTGGTACCTTCCTGTGTTACAAGGCTTGGTAACAACATTAAAAGGTCCATAATGTCATATATACATTACATTAGATAATATAGGCATTTATTAAACATTTAACATACTCAGCTTAAGGGGGGGGGGGGACTCAGGAGACACTGCAATAGAGTCCGCCAGACAGGACAGCAAGGGTTCAGGGGTGCAACTCCTGTACTGAGCCACCACAAATCCAGGTGAGTAAACCCTTTGGCCTCATCTCCAAGGAGAGTGAAGGTTGCAATTGCTGCTAAAGGGGCTTCTCTGTGACATGCAGCCTCTGCTATGCCTTAGACCTATATATATGTCTCTAGCTCACAATGTAGAACAGTGTATCCCAACCTTTTTCAGCTCAGCTTTCCCCCTTCTTCCGAACCCCCTTCCCCAAGCAGAAAAAAACCCACATACTGACCTTGGTTCTATCAGAGTCTTTGGCATCTTCTCCAGCTTCTTTCTGAGGTTACTAGAGGCTGCAGGAGACTTCTATATCTACAGGACATGCACAATGATGTTTTTGTGCACTTCCCATAAGAAGTCAAGTTTCCGGCCTCTAGTGGGTGCAGACAGTATCACTAGAGGTCGGAAGCCCCAGAAGACCTCAGTGCTAGGATGCGTTAGGACCCATGTGGCATATCACAACGACAGGGGTCCTAACACATCCTAGCTCTGAGGTCCTAACGCATCCCCTCGCCATCTTCCCCACCGGACTGATGCAGCACACCTGGCAGGAACCACTTTACCAGTAAACTATGCTTTTCAGATGTCTGTGCATAGCATCATGAGAGCTACTGCCTTTAGGCATTGTTTCTACCATCAAGATGGAAGACAGAAGTTGGATTATTTTCTTCTTAAAAAGTAAGTTAGATTCCATTTACATGTAATTTTTGGTCCACAGTATGTCACCGTATCCATCAAGATACTGGCAAAAAATCTATGCCAACCTATACTGGGACATATGGGGCCTCCATGAGGAGGATAGGTGAAGTAATTCAGGCCAACTGAGAGTGGTTGTCCCTCTGGAATGGTATATAGTAGTTTCACGTTTAACAGGGTGGTCTTGCTAACCTGGTGGGTCCACCTGTGCAACTTCTTTAACAGGGGATCTAGCATGGTTGCGCCAGCCCTTAATCCCGGAGTACACTTGGTGTGGTGTCTGCCGAGGTACCTGTGAAGTTACCTGCAATAATAAGGATCCAGAGACTTTGGTTACTTTCAAACAAGGTTAAACTTTACTGTAATTAATTTGAGTCCATTGTATCTCAAATGGGAGACAGGCACAGTTCTGGAGATCGCAGGGGGTCCCAGCTGTCAAACCCCCGTGATCAGACTTTTTTTTTTTATTGGAGTACCCCTTTAAGGAGTTCTTTGCACATCCCAGTCACATTATGATTTTTGTAGCAGCTTTTCAAAATTGTGGAAAAAACTAGTTTGGAAAAAGGCACAATGTCTGCAATGTATGAATAAAGTGTTACATACATTATAATAAAGAATAATAATGACTACTTAAAGGTTTGGCATGTATATCTGCACTACGCCAGGGCATGAGAATAGACCTTAATATCACTTAAGTAAAACAGAATCGCCTGTCATGGGGCACTGGGAGGTTGTAGATATAATTCAAGGCCTGAGGTTCGCTCTGAGTATAAATTATTAACATTCAGCATTTTTCCTGGTCAATGTCGTTGCTCTTACGGTGCGGAGAGCCACCTGAGGCTGTGAAACACATAATATTGTATACCACTGTATTAACAATCGCAATGTGTTAGTGTAGCAGGTTGGAAATGATATTTTCTTAGTGATTACTAAGTTCCCAAGGGCTTAGGATGTGGAATGTTAAGGTTTCACAAATGTACAAAAATTCCCATTGTGACGGTATCTTAATGTACTTACAGTACAGAGTTTAGTTGTAGAATATGTAATAGAAGCATCGCATTATTAGGTCAGGCATCAGAGATATGTGTTTTTAGTGGATCCAGGATCCAGGTTGTCTCTTCCAAAACCATTGTCTTCTCCACATTCTGGTCTGACTCTTATGCTCTGTTCTGCAGGGTTCCTGTTAGAGTTAAAGGGGTATTCCAGGCAACGAGGGGGTGTGGTATGACATAACAAGGGGGCGTGGCATGACATTACGTCTCCAGTCCCAGAATCAAAGAGGTTTCCGAGACTGGAGCAGCAGTTTGGCATAGAATGCGGGTGCTACATGGAGATCGTGTGCTGTCCCAGCGGCGGGCCCCTCTGCGATCAGACATCTTATGCCGGAATACCCCTTTAACATCTGAAGGTGATATCATGGGAAGCCTGGTTATAAGATTGACTTTGAGAACTACAGTTAATTTGGACTGTAAGGATCCTCTAGGTTTTCCTCTCTTATTCTGCTCCTAGAAGTAGAAGCTGGACTTCTATTACTAGAGGGTACAAGGTCACTTCCCAGGTGTTGCTGATGTGGATAGCAGCTGCCCCATTGACCAGAAAACACAAGTACAAGGAATCAAGGGATCAGGCAAGGCAATTCAGGCTCAAGATGCAGGTTGTGGGCATGTGGCAAGTCAGCATAGTCAGTAACAGACAAAAGAGTCATGGTACAGATTCAGGGTCAGGAATCTGGGCTAAGCACTGGAGAGTCAGTATGGTACGCAGGGGTCAACCAGAAGCAGAGTCAGGAGAACCTGGAACAGGTCATGGATATAATGATCAGAAACACAGCACACACACGTTCACCATTGACACTAGGGTGGGCAGGCTTAGGATGTAGGACAAATATACATCATATAGGTAATGCCAAGCATGGGTAGCTAGGGGAATGATAAGGGATGTGTGTGCTGGGCCAAACCAGGGAGTACAGAGACACTGTGGTGGTGGCAACAGAGAGCGGGTGGAGTAGGGGAACAGACTGGGAGATGGCATCATTGAGTGACAGAACTTTGGCTAAAATGAGGTTTGGCAAACATTGGAAGCAGTGGCCAAGCATAGCACTAGTGGGACTGTGGTGGTAGTGATATTGTAAGGCATCATGGTGAATTTTCTGAAGGGAAGCAAGGAGCCCATGGTCAGACCTTAGAACTTCACGTGGAGAGGAGTGGCAGAAAGAATAAAGAGTGATTATGATTATCTAGTTTTGGACAGGATGTGGGAACCAGAATAAGAGGAGGGGACATGTTCAGAGCAGGAGGGTAGTGGTACTGTCAGTAAAGCAGAGCGGAGCGGTAGGGCCAGAACATCTGGCAAACATACCAGACGTAGGTCTACTGATATGATCAGCTCAGAAGCAGGTGATGCCACTGCTTCTGTAGGCATCCAGGCTTCCAGAGGAGGGGCACAGTCAGGTGGAGGTGTACATATTTGTTATTTTACCATGTGAAAACTCTTTCCTATCTTACCAGATGCAGAAAACATGGTGCAGTGCCATCTCTGCAAACAGAAAGTAAGGCACGTTCAGGGTATGAGTTTAAGAACTACAGCTCTATGTAAGCACATGAAGTGGCATCCTAAGGCCTGGCTACAACTATCACAAGTCCACCACCCTTGCTGTCCGCTGGCTACTACCACCACAACTTGTCCACCACACTTGCTGCTGCTACTAACAGCCAGGCCTACACATACACAACCCTCTATGATCCCCAAAAAAAGGATACATGTTCAGCTTTTATACAAAAGCTATTTCTTCTTTACTATTTTGAGACACCATTCCTGTTGCAACATCAAAAACGGTAGAATTTGTGATAATGTTTTTCAACTTTTCTACATTTACTAGTTATTTCTTCTTCTTTAGATTGAGACACTATCACCATTCCTGTTGCAATTCCTTAAAGGACAACTGCAGCGGTATGACACTTATCCCCTATCCACAGGATAGGGGATAAGTGTTTTATTGCGGGGGATCCGACCACTGGGACCCCCTGTGATCTCCTGTACGGGGCACCGCCATTAGCGCTCATGGTGAGCGCTAAGGCGCGTAGCGTCGACCTAGAGGTTGACGGTGACGCCCCGTCTCCTCCCCGTCCCCCATACAGTTCTATGGGGGAGGTGGGGAGGCAGGAACGCTGCCTCCCCGCCTCTCCCATAGAGATGTATGGAGGAGGCATGCCGGCTGCAACGTCATGCTGCGGCCGGCACGGCCCCTGCACAGGACAGCCGCAGCCCCGTACAGGAGATCACAGGGGATCCCAGCGGTCGGACCCCCCGCAATCAAACACTTATCCCCTATCCTGAAATTTCAAATTTCTTTTCAAATTTTCAAAATTTCAAGTAAACTTGTTAGGCTTCTAATTCATTTCAAAGAAATGCTTTCAAAATAAAGTAGACATCTGTAAGTATAAGTTTCATAAACTATCTGGTCAGAAAGTATAAATATATGCCACCTTTTAGTGTTAAAATAGCAAAAAATCTTAAATTTTTTTTAAAATGTAATGATTTTTTGCATTGTAAAGAAAAAAACTGCAAATGATATTGGTTTACTTTTACTATGTACATGAAGGACAACTTGTGACAAAAAAAAAAAACAATGTCAGAATTATCGTGATTGGCAAAACATTACCAGAGTTATTCTCTAATAAAGTCAGACATCCCCGATTTGAGAAAACAGGCCTGGTCTTTCACGGGCGTACAGGTTTACTTGTATTAATACTTCAACAGACTATTTAAAACACCAATGCTATTTCAACTCTGCAAACAGAACGTAAGGCATGGCCAGGGTCCGAGTTTAGGAATTACTACTAGAAATGACAAGGCCTGGCTACAACTATCACTAGTCCACCACTGCCTGTTGTCTGTTGGCTACAGGTACCACTAGTCTACCACTTCCTGCTGATAATGACAAACGTATTTCATGCATGAATGATATAGTTGAATATTGGATAGCCACACTCTTAGATCCTGAGTATAAAGCCAGAATGGAGAATATTTTTTTTTTTACCTTACAAGAAGGAATATAAATTGGATTTTTATAGAGACTTGCCACAGCTTTCCAACAGCAAACACCTGCTGAACGGGGGTTCACTCTCCACTACCTGCTGAGCCAACACTCCACTCCCTTTGCCAGCACTACCCCTGCAAGTGGCAGGAGTAGCAGCAGCATCTTTACATTGGAGTACATGATGACAAGGTTTTTGGTATTCCTACCTAATATGAATCGTCACTAAAGGCTTGTACTGCTACTTCCAGCAGGCATCTGCCATCAACTTGGGAGACATTATGCAGCTTTATTTACTAGTTCACTAGTGCAGAAAAGTTCTGTGAGCCCAGCCAAAAGTTCTTTTTGTAAAAGTTCTGTGATTATGGCAAACTGAACTTTTAAAAATCTTGAGGACAAGATTTGGGGTCTGGCTATGAGGACGAGATATGAGGACGAGATATGAGAACGGGATATGATGAAGAAATATGAGGATGGGAGAGGAGGACTGGATATAAGGATGAGATATGGCCAGGGAACGAGGTTGGGATATGAGGATTGTCTATGAGGAAGAAATATGAGAATGCGAGAGGAAGACTGAAAATGAGGGCAGAAGAGGAGGACTGGATATGAGGACAAGATATTAGGTTAGGATATGTGTACAGGGTATGAGGATGAGAGCGTCATTGCTGCTTTTCCTCTTCCACAAGCTCTAGGCAGGAAGACTGGGCAACAAAAGGTACTCTGCTAGTTGTCTCATTATTTTGTGAAAAACACACTTAACCCCTTAACGACGCAGGACGTATGTTTACGTCCTGCGCCGGCTCCCGCCATATGAAACACGATCGCCCCGCGATCCCGCATCATATCGCGTCGGTCCCGGGACCCGCAGATAATACTACACATCGCCAATCACGGCGATGTGCGGTATTAACCCTTTAGAAGCGGCAGTCATAGCTGACCGCCGCTTCTAAAGTGAAAGTGAAAGTGACCCGGCTGCTCAGTCAGGCTGTTCGGGACCGCCGCGGTGAAATCGCGACGTCCCGAACAGCTTACAGGACACCGGGAGGGCCCTTACCTGCCTCCTCGGTGTCCGATCGGCGAATGACTGCTCCGTCATCAGGCAGGAGCAGTCAAGCGTCGATAACACTGATCACAGGCGTGTTAATACACGCCTGTGATCTGTGTAAAAGATCAGTGTGTGCAGTGTTATAGGTCCCTATGGGACCTATCACACTGCAAAAAAAAGTTTAAAAAAAAGTGTTAATAAAGGTCATTTAACCCCTTCCCTAATAAAAGTTTGAATCACCCCCCTTTTCCCATAAAAAAAATAAAACAGTGTAAAAAAATGTCTGAACTATAAAAATATATCATTAATTAAACCGCACGGTCAATGGCGTACGCGCAAAAAAATTCCAACGTCAAAAAAAGCTCATTTTTGGTCACTTTTTATACCATTAAAAATGAATAAAAAGTGATCAAAAAGTCAGATCAAAACAAAAATCATACCGATAAAAACTTCAGATCACGGCGCAAAAAATGAGTCCTCATACCGCCCTGTATGTGAAAAAATAAAAAAGTTATAGGGGTCAGAAGATGACATTTTTAAACGTATAAATTTTCCTGCACGTAGTTATGCTTTTTCCAGAAGTACGACAATTTCCAACCTATATAAGTAGGGTATCATTTTAACCGTATGGACCTACAGAATAATGATAAGGTGTAATTTTTACCGAAATATGCACTGCGTAGAAACGGAAGCCCCCAAAAGTTACAAAATGGTGTTTTTTCTTCGATTTTGTCGCACAATGATTTTTTTTTCCGTTTCGCCGTGCATTTTTTGGGTAAAATGACTAATGTCACTGCAAAGTAGAATTGGCGACGCAAAAAATAAGCCATAATATGGATTTTTAGGTGGAAAATTGAAAGGGTTATGATTTTTAAAAGGTAAGGAGGAAAAAACGAAAGTGCAAAAACTGAAAAACCCTGAGTCCTTTCAGGGGTTAAGGGGTTAAAGTGTACCTGTCAATTACAAAAACGTTTTAAATAATGTAGCTAATACTATTATATGTTTATTTGTAAGATACATTGGTTAAAAAAAATTGTATATTTTTGTCCTTACAACTATTGTCTGTGTGTCTCTATGAGGAGTCCAAATACAGGAAGTGTGGGTGGACAAACAGAGCTCTGTGCACTGAGGACAAGAAGGGCTCTGTACACTGAGGACAAGCAGGGCTCTGTACACTGAGGACAAGCGGGGCTCTGTACACTGAGGACAAGCGGGGCTCTGTACACTGAGGACAAGCAGGGCTCTGTACACTGAGGACAAGCAGGGCTCTGTGCACTGAGGACAAGCAGGGCTCTGTGCACTAAGGACAAGTAGGGCTCTGTACACTGAGGACAAGCAGGGGTCTGTACACTGAGGACAGGCAGGGCTCTGTACACTGAGGACAAGCAGGGCTCTGTACACTGAGGACAAGCAGGGCTCTGTACACTGAGGACAAGCAGGGCTCTGTACACTGAGGACAAGCAGGGCTCTGTACACTGTGGACAAGCAGGGCTCTGTGCACTGAGGACAAGTAGGGCTCATACACTGAAGACAAGCAGGACTCTGTACACCGAGGATAAGCAGGGCCTGCACACTGAGGACAAGTAGGGCTCTGTGAACTGAGGACAAGCAGGGCTCTGTACACTGAGGACAAGCAGGGCTCTGTACGCTGAGGAAAAGCAGGGCTCTGTACACTGAGGACAAGCAGGGTTCTGTACACTGAGGACAGGCAGGGCTCTGTACACTGAGGACAAGCAGGGCTCTGTACACTGAGGACAAGCAGGGCTCTTTCACTGAGGACAAGCAGGGCTCTGTACACTGTGGACAAGCAGGGCTCTGTGCACTGAGGACAAGTAGGGCTCATACACTGAAGACAAGCAGGGCTCTGTACACCGAGGACAAGCAGGACTCTGTACACTGAGGACAAGTAGGGCTCTGTGAACTGAGGACAAGCAGGGTTCTGTACACTGAGGACAAGCAGGGCTCTGTACACTGAGGAAAAGCAGGGCTCTGTACACTGAGGACAAGCAGGGCTCTGTACACTGAGGACAAGCAGGGCTCTGTACACTGAGGACAAGCAGGACTCTGTACACTGAGGACAAGCAGGGTTCTGTACACTGAGGACAAGCAGGGCTCTGTACACTGAGGACAAGCAGGGCTCTGTACACTGAGGACAAGCAGGACTCTGTACACTGAGGACAATCAGGGCTCTGTACACTGAGGACAATCAGGGCTCTGTACGCGGAGGACAAGCAGGGCTCTGTACACTGAGGACAAGCAGGGCTCTGTACACTGAGGACAAGCAGGGCTCTGTACACTGAGGACAAGCAGGGCTCTGTACACTGAGGACAAGCAGGGCTCTGTACACTTAGGACAAGCAGGGCTCTGTACACTGAGGACTAGCAGGGCTCTGTGCAATGAGGATCTGTGACATGCTCCCGACTCACACAGCAGGATGATTGACAAGCCAGGAGCCTGCACAGAGCCCTGCTTCTCCTGCCCTCACTGCCTGTATTTGGACTCCACATACAGACACACAGACAATAGCTGCAGGGACAGCATTTTTTTCACCCAAAAATATACAAATGTTTAACCAATGTATATTACAAATATACATATAATGGTATTATCTACATATCAAAAGTTTTTGTTAACGATAAGTACACTTTAAGTGAAGAATTTAAATTCAATTTATGTTCCTCCAGAATCAGATGTTTATGGACTCCATCAGCTAGAGCCAGCTAGGAGATCACATCCCCATCTGTGGTAGAATATCTGTCAGATCACAGGCACAGCATAGAACAATCCCTCATTAGAATCATAGGCACAATATAAAGCACATTAGGCATCTGCCGGACACACCGGTCCTGATACATTGTATCAGTCAACTCGGTAGAACGAGGCCAATAAAACGAAGACAAACCAATGTAATTCATTACCTCAATGAAAAGTGATCCAAAAGTGTGAAGGACATTTCTATTCTCTGTTCGAATTCACCATACAGCCGAGACTCTTAGAAATGATTGACTTAGTTAGCGGAAAAGTCTGAAAAATAAAAGACCTGTTAATCTTCCTTCTCTTTTGAATCGCTGTATCCGTGTGCCGGAGGATATGAGAATGAATAATTTCATCCAGAATGAATATAATGTTCTTGTCACGATGCCGGCTGGCAGGAGGTGGATCCTCTGTGCCAGAGAGGGATTGGCGTGGACCGTGCTAGTGGACCGGTTCTAAGTCACTACTGGTTTTCACCAGAACCCGCCGCAAAGCGGGATGGACTTGCTGCGGCGGTAGTGACCAGGTCGTATCCACTAGCAACGGCTCAACCTCTCTGGCTGCTGAAGATAGGCGCGGTACAAGGGAGTAGACAGAAGCAAGGTCGGACGTAGCAGAAGGTCGGGGGCAGGCGGCAAGGTTCGTAGTCAGGGTGGATAGCAGAAGTACTGGTACACAGGCTTTTGGACACACAAAACGCTTTCACTGGCACAAGGCAACAAAATCCGGCAAGGGAGTGCATGGGAGGAGGTCAGATAAAGGCAGGGAGCAGATGGAAGCCAATTAAGCTAATTGGGCCAGGCACCAATCATTGGTGCACTGGCCCTTTAAGTCTCAGGGAGCTGGCGCGCGCGCGCCCTAGAGAGCGGAGCCGCGCGCGCCAGCACATGACAGCAGGGGACGGGAACGGGTAAGTGACCTGGGATGCGATTCGCGAGCGGGCGCGTCCCGCTGTGCGAATCGCATCCCCAACGGCCATGACAGTGCAGCGCTCCCGGTCAGCGGGACTGACCGGGGAGCTGCAGGGAGAAAGACGCCGTGAGCGCTCCGGGGAGGAGCGGGGACCCGGAGCGCTAGGCGTAACAGTACCCCCCCCCTTAGGTCTCCCCTTTTTTTTGTCCGGTGACTGCCTCCCCTGGGATGAGGACACCGGGAAGGAATGGATGGTTTCCTCAATGGCAGGCAGTACAGCAGGAGTGGGAATGGGGAGGGAGGGCAGAGGGCGAGGCCTGGCACGGGGCAGTGTGACACCAGGACGAGGGCCATGAGGAGGCACCGAGGCTTGCCTGAGTGGACTGGGAGGGGGGGAGAGGCATTTTCTGTGGCAGGCAGAGTCCCTAACGACCTTAGGGGGACCGGATACAGGAGGAACCACAGGGTCACGGCAGGGAGTACTGGGAACCGGTTTAAGGCAGTCCTTGGAACAAGAGGGACCCCAACTCTTGATCTCCCCAGTGGACCAGTCCAGGGTTGGGGAATGGTGTAGAAGCCAGGGTAGTCCAAGGAGAATTTCGGAAGTGCAATTGGGAAGGACCAAAAATTCAATCTTCTCGTGATGAGGTCCGATGCACATTAGGAGGGGCTCCGTGCGGTAACGCACGGTGCAATCCAACCTGGCTCCGTTGACCGCGGAAATGTGGAGTGGCTTGACAAGACGGGTCACCGGAATGCGGAATTTATTCACCAAGGACTCCCGAATAAAATTCCCAGAGGCACCAGAATCCAGGCAGGCCACGGCTGAGAGGGAAGAGCTGGCTGAAGTAGAAATCCGTACAGGCACCGTGAGACGTGGAGAAGCCGACTTAGCATCAAGAGACGCCACACCCACGAGAGCTGGGTGCGAGCGTGCGTTTCCCAGACGTGGAGGACGGATAGGGCAATCCACCAAAAAATGTTCGGTACTGGCACAGTACAGACAAAGATTCTCTTCCTTACGGCGATTCCTCTCTTCCAGGGTCAGGCGAGACCGATCCACTTGCATGGCTTCCTCGGCGGGAGGCCTAGGCGCAGATTGCAGTGGAGACTGTGGGAGAGGTGTCCAGAGATCTAAGTCTTTTTCCTGGCGGAGCTCTTGATGTCTCTCAGAAAAACGCATGTCAATGCGAGTGGCTAGATGAATGAGTTCATGCAGGTTAGCAGGAGTTTCTCGTGCGGCCAGAACATCTTTAATGTTGCTGGATAGGCCTTTTTTAAAGGTCGCGCAGAGGGCCTCATTATTCCAGGATAGTTCAGAAGCAAGAGTACGGAATTGTATGGCGTACTCGCCAACGGAAGAATTACCCTGGACCAGGTTCAGCAGGGCAGTCTCAGCAGAAGAGGCTCGGGCAGGTTCCTCAAAGACACTTCGAATTTCCGAGAAGAAGGAGTGTACAGAGGCAGTGACGGGGTCATTGCGGTCCCAGAGCGGTGTGGCCCATGACAGGGCTTTTCCAGACAGAAGGCTGACTACGAAAGCCACCTTAGACCTTTCAGTAGGAAACTGATCCGACATCATCTCCAAATGCAGGGAACATTGCGAAAGAAAGCCACGGCAAAACGTAGAGTCCCCATTAAATTTGGCCGGCAAGGACAGGCGGAGGCTAGGAGTGGCCACTCGCTGCGGAAGAGGTGCAGGAGCTGGCGGAGGAGATGGTTGCTGCTGCTGTAGCTGAGACTGAATCTGCTGTAGCTGCGACTGGAGTTGCTGAGTCATGGTGGTCAAGTACGACAGCTGGTGATCTTGTTGGGCAATCTGTCGGGCTTGCTGGGCGACCAGTGTGGGGAGGTCGGCGACAACAGGCAGAGGAACTTCAGCGGGATCCATGGCCGGATCTACTGTCACGATGCCGGCTGGCAGGAGGTGGATCCTCTGTGCCAGAGAGGGATTGGCGTGGACCGTGCTAGTGGACCGGTTCTAAGTCACTACTGGTTTTCACCAGAGCCCGCCGCAAAGCGGGATGGACTTGCTGCGGCGGTAGTGACCAGGTCGTATCCACTAGCAACGGCTCAACCTCTCTGGCTGCTGAAGATAGGCGCGGTACAAGGGAGTAGACAGAAGCAAGGTCGGACGTAGCAGAAGGTCGGGGGCAGGCGGCAAGGTTCGTAGTCAGGGTGGATAGCAGAAGTACTGGTACACAGGCTTTTGGACACACAAAACGCTTTCACTGGCACAAGGCAACAAGATCCGGCAAGGGAGTGCATGGGAGGAGGTCAGATAAAGGCAGGGAGCAGATGGAAGCCAATTAAGCTAATTGGGCCAGGCACCAATCATTGGTGCACTGGCCCTTTAAGTCTCAGGGAGCTGGCGCGCGCGCGCCCTAGAGAGCGGAGCCGCGCGCGCCAGCACATGACAGCAGGGGACGGGAACGGGTAAGTGACCTGGGATGCGATTCGCGAGCGGGCGCGTCCCGCTGTGCGAATCGCATCCCCAACGGCCATGACAGTGCAGCGCAGGGAGAAAGACGCCGTGAGCGCTCCGGGGAGGAGCGGGGACCCGGAGCGCTAGGCGTAACAGTTCTTGGAAATTGTATGGTTTTATAGTGTGTTCAATGGATTCTGCCAAGCTATTCTTTCCACAGAACCTGACATGTCATACATACAGTACGTAGGAGTGTAAACCAGTGTTTCCCAACCAGTGTGCCTCCCGCTGTTGCAAAGCTACAACTCTCAGCATGCCCGGACAGCCTTCGGCTGTCCGGCATGCTGGAAGTTGGAGTTTTGCAACAGCGGGAGGCACACTGGTTGGAAAACACTGGTGTAGACTGTAGGAGAGTAGTTTTGTAGTCACTCACCAGCACCGTAGAAAAACTCTCTATTTGTTGGTTAGCGTAACATCACAAAAGCTGGATAAAAACCTTGACACCACAAATGGAGTCACAGCCGTTTCATGCCCCTTTCCAGCTTTTGTGATGTTACCTTAAACATGAAATAAAGAGTTTTTCTACGGTGCTGGTAAGTGCCTCCGAAGCATCTTTTGGTTGTTATTCTGTTACACTTGCTACTGCTATAAGGATAGCCCACCACCTGAACTTTACATCTTTCCCTCCGATGTCCATGTGGCCAAACGACTCCTAAGTGCAGTAGATGAAGTGGGAGAGCCCATGGTAATTTTGCCGACCACTGTATCTATCTTTGTTGAGTGTTTGGAATGTTGCCATGTTCTGTATATTCCGACACAAGAATCACGTTGAATTTTATTTCTTTCCAGATGGTGGTGGACATGTTACTGGCAGATGCCTAAAGAAACATACCTTGCACGAGTGTGGCAGTGCCTGATACTGCAACTTATTGAGCTGTAGTACAAGGCACAGCCACACTCATGTATCACTATACTTAGGGGTCAAGTCCTGGAGGGGGGAGGGGGGAAGTGTGGGAACCAAGATTTCCACTCAAGGGCTGATCCTGCAAGACTTCTTCTGATGGGAATGGGGGCCTTGCTGTGGAAAAAGTGCAGGAACTCGGTTTCCAATGCGTTCCTGCAGGACTTGAGCCCTGTCTATACTGTAGTGTAGTGAAGGGCACCAGAAGGCATTGCAGCCATTTTGTTTTGCTGATCTGTGTTACCAGAAGCTGGCAACTCTGTGGGATGGTCGGGAGCATTGGCTCCCCAGCCTTGTTATGGTTCTTGTCACATTGGCCCTAGGGACACTTCAAGATGGTACCAAGCTGGTGCAGTGGTAGGGGGGCTGCACAGTAAGGGTAAATGGTGTAATGTTCCCCGGGGCCCACCCTGTGTAGGGATTTCCCTGTTTACTCTGTAGGTGTAAATTTACCATATAGGGGCAGTAAGTGGCACTAAAGTGGAAATTGTTCTGTGAGGATTGCACTAAGGAGGAACTATTACTGTATGGGGGTAACAAAAATAAAACAAAAACTAAATGTTGTTAAATGGTGAGCTATTGAACCAACTTAGGGTTTCCAACCAATGCTTGGGCGTGTCAGAGAAATCTTAGTTTAAAAAAGCCCCTAGGACCCAGGTGACTAGTCATTGGAGCAGTTCCAGAGGGGCTGGTGGAGTGGGAAGCACTAGTCCTGTGACTAGTTACCTAGGTTCCCGGGGCTTTCTTAAACTATAATATTTCTGAAACCCCGAGTGTTTCAGAGTAACCCTAGTGTCCTCGGACCCCGCTCCCACAGCATGGGCAGAATTAAACAGGTGACAGGTTCCCTTTAATGTGTCAAAGATTGTCATGACAAGGCAGTACTCTCAAAGGGTATCGTGGTGTAGAGCAATACAGCACTGGAGACAGAAATGGAGCTCTATCCTCTTCAGCTAAGAGTCCCGCTTTTGTCTAGGAAGCAATGACACCCAGAAATTGCTCTGAAGACCATGTGGCCAAGGTCATAAAGAGGACATCATAAGAGGACATCACATTGGTCCTACTCCGGTTATTATGGTGTGCAACGGCACAATATATGGTAGCCGGACCCTTCTAGTCTTTATCCCTCGTACACTTACAGCTTGGTGTTACATTGATTTGGTCGTGGAACCAGTGGTACAGCCATCTCTCCAAAGCGTGCCAAGCCACATTTTGCTTGTAATACCGTGAGCAGCCTGTGGGGTCTAAGCATGCTACCATGGCCTGCAACGTCTTCACATTGGTCTCCCATAAGGCACATCTGGGATGTCATTTTTCAACAATTGCAATGGGATCTGCCAGCAGTTGATCTTGATGATTTGGGTGACCAAGTGCATTCAGCGTGGCAGAACATTCCTCAGACAACCATTAATAGCCTCATGGATAGCATGCCAAGGCACTTACATGTTGTATATCTACACTTGGTGCTCATTCTCAATACTGATTAAGTCATTTTGAACATTTTGTTTCCAATTTTTATATCATTTGCATAACATAAGCATGCCTATCAAGCCTGTGATTTCCAGACTTCCATGACTTTTCCTTCTTGGTGCAATGTCAATGTTGAGGAGTAAATTATTTATTTATTTAAGGGGTACTCCGCCCCTAGCCATCTTATCCCCATCCAAAGGATAGGGAATAAGTTGTCTGATTGCTGGGTCCCACAGCTGGGGACCCCTGCGATCTCAGTTGCTGTAACCCAGACATCCGTTGCATGGAGCAAACTTCGCTTCATGCTGAATGACTGGGGATGCAGTGCGGAGGCTCGTAACGTCACGGTCACTCCTCACTCGTGATGTCACAGCCACGCCCCTCAATGCAAGTCTATGGGAGGGGGCGTGACTGCCGTCACGCCCCCTCCCACAGACTTGCATTGAGGGGCGTGGCTGTGACATCACGAGCTAGCGTGGCCGTAAAGTCACAAGCCTCCGGCACTGCACCCTACCCTCTAAACGAAAGCCGATTGCAGGAGGGAGATCGTGGGGGTCCCCAGCAGCGGGATCCCACGCAATCAGACATCTTATCCCCTATCCTTTGGATAAGGGATAATATGTCTAGAGGCAGAGTACCTCTTTAAACCCTTTCAATACAGACCCTAATGTAAATCTCCTAAATAAATACCCAAGACCACCTTCATATGCCTCAGTACTTATTTGGGACAAAAAGACGACAATCCTAGAACATTTACCAAATCTGCACAGTGAGACTCGAAATATCTTTTAAAAGAAATCTAACTACAACCTCTCTGCACTTCTTACCCAATGAATAACCGACTAGGGAAAGAGAAGTGCCATTACCCAGAAGGCAACGTGCCACCTTTGCTGTTTTTTTAGATTTATGAGTCCTGAAATGCGATGTAGAAGTATCCAAATGAGCGTCGTCTCCATGTGCCTGATATACGTTGGGATAGTTCACAGCCGCCAATCGTAAGAACCTTCATAAAGGGCCTTATTACTGGAGAAATACAGGATTTCTATTAGGTATTAAATGCACAGCAGTTGTGCGGTATTTAAAGGTGACGGGAAGTAACACTTAACATCATTATTTTATCCTTAGCGGAGAAAAGTCTCTTAACTTCATCTGGGGAATTTAATACAACTGCAAAGTCAAGCAATTTCTGCAAGTTGAAAGTAATCTTCTCAGGCCGATAGAGGATTCTGCATTGGAGGAATCTGTAGTAACTTTGGAGGGAGTAGCTATCTGGAAGATAATAGTTTCCTTAATAACCACCCCGACTTTACCAATGTGCTGAGCTTATCGCACTTGTTAACAGTCATCTAATTTTCCTCACTTTTTCCCCCCCATTTTTAGAGAGAAGACGCAGCTGACTTTTAACATTTTCAAAAATTTAAATGAATAGGTTGCCTAGCAACTAAAGACTTTCTATTACCAAATTTAGTTCTGTGTTCTAAAGTCGGTAGGAAAGTGGAAAGAAGGAAAAAAGGAAAAAAAAAGATTTTTTTTTTTTTTTTTAAAGCTACATGTTAAGCACATATCCTGCTTCATCAGCTGTCAAATATAACTCGGGGGATATTAGCATAATAAAAATCACCTGCACATATGAGGCGGCATAATTGAAGCGGCTACATCACCTGCAGATGCTTCAACCTGGCTTTCCTGCTTTCAGATAAGATCTTTTTTTTTTTTTTTTTTTAGGTTAGAATGCAAAAATTTCAACTAGCACAGCATTTATACAGGATACAGTGGCGATAAAAGGTTTGTGAACCGATTAGAGAGTTTGGTTTTCTAAGGGGGTTGTAGTGATTGCGTTGCTGATGAGGGTAGTAGTGGCCTAACCCAAAGTATCTCATTAGACCCCACAATGTCCTTTTCAGAAAAAAAAAAAAAAGACTTGTGATAGCCAGTGTTTTGGGGACCTAGAGTAAACTTTACCAATACACTGCAGATACTTGAAACGTTGCTTGAATTTTGTACAGTTTTGAGAGTTCATCACTAGTCACTGTCCCTTTAATATTGGAGCATGGGAAGGGGTGGGGGGTGAGCCATTGTAAACTGTAGAACTTCACTCCACTTATTTCTTATAGACAGTACTGCAACATGTCAATTAGACGGGTGCATCTAATGGAAGCACTGGACCAAGACCTGAGGCAAAACGACTTTTAGTATATTTGTAGTAAAACCCTTAAAGGGGTATTCCAGGATTTAAAAAAAAAATTTTGTTAGATCAACTGGCTCCAGAAAGTTAAACAGATTTGTAAATTACTTCTATTAAAAAATATTAATCCTTCCAATAATTATCACCTGCTGAAGTTGAGTTGTTCTTTTCTGTCTGGCAACAGTGCTCTCTGCTGACATCTCTGTTTGTCTCGGGAATTGCACAGAGTAAAATAGGTTTGCTATGGGGATTTGCTTCTACTCTGGACAGTTCCAGAGACAGGTGTCATCAGAGAGCACTTGAACAGAAAAGAACAACTCAACTTCAGCAGCTCATAAGTACTGAAAGGATTAAGATTTTTTTAATAGAAGTAATTTGCAGATCTGTTTAACTTTCTGGAACCAGTGGATATATAAAAAAAAGTTTTTTCCTGGATAACCTTTTAAACTTTTCTGAATTTGCTTGTAGACAGGACTTGTGGCCCACTTGGCGTTTCGTTTGGGGTTTTACCTTTTGGTTACTTTTTCTATATTTTCCACCTGTATGTTTTTAACTATTTTTCATTAAAGTTGGATTTTATTCATCCATTGGAAGCCAGATATCCACTTTTTCCTTGGAGTTGTTGCACCTAGTGATTCCCGCCAAGCTTCCTAACAGAAATTCACGCTTCTGCTGCCGAATGAATTTATCCACGTTGGAGGGGTGAGCTGGTTTTATTCCTCTTTTACTTATGACTTGTGGCCCACTTGCCTGAGGTGTGCCTGACTTTAGGTACACCTAAGGCTCACTATTGCTGTTTCCTCATGTAGTGACAGGGGCTGAGTTTTGAAGTAGTTAAAGGGGTACTCTGCCCCTAGACATCTTATCCCCTATCCAAAAGATAGGGGATAAGATGTCTGATCGTGGGGAGGGCTGCCACTGGGGACCCCCGCAATCTCGGCTGCAGCACCCCGCTGTCATTACTGCACAGAGCGAACTCGCTCTGTGCGTAAAGACGGCCGACACAGGGGCCGGAGCATTGTGACGTCACGGCTCCGCCCCCCTCGTGATGTCACGTTATATCAAGTCCAATGACAAAGGTTCTGATGGTAAATGTCCATTTGGTGTATTATAATAGATAAGTCCAAGTCTAAGTATATAACTCTTGCGATGGCAGGAGATAAAGTGTCGGCACTGTAGTATGGTGTGTTGTCCTAGAGGACTGAAGTGGACGGTGGATGGCAGCAGACGGGTGATGCGGCAATGTCAGGGGTGCGCTTACATGGAAACAAAAATGCAACAAAAATGTAAAAAATAAGAAATTATGTCGCACTCGCCCGGTTACGTGCCAAAGAAAGTTTCCTTTATTGCGTAGTAACATCAGAAGCAGGGGTTCGGGAGGGGGAGAGGGGAGCAGGAGCTCAGCTGGGCGTGACCAAGCGGAGAACCCGCGAAACAGGACAGTCATTCCACGAGCTCAGCTGAGCTCCTGCTCCCCGACTCGAACTTGTGCTTCTGATGCAACCACGCAATAAAATAAACTTTCTTTGGCACATAACCGGGTGAGTGCGACATCATTTCTTCTTTTTTACATTTGAGTATATAACTCTGATGGTTCAGTGTCACCCGTGGAGTCCCACTGGTTCCGTATTGCAATGGACCTGTTACACTCACCAGTGTGTTAGCAGCTGATCACGCGCTGCAACGGATCTGAGGAATAAGCCGCTGATTGAGATAACTTGTCTCTAGGAGAGATTCTCACGGAGGCAGCCGGTATTAGATCTGAGCTGTCGTATGAGCATATTGTGGTAGCCCTTGGGGGGTGTATGGTAGTTGGGGTGTTGTTTCGGTAAATGAGGGGTTAATGTTAACCCTATAGTTCGTGACGCCAGGCTGGGGACTAGTATGCTGAGGTAATTCTCCGGCCTATCGCCGCCCTTCCCAGTAACGATAGGTGCATATACAAAATGACTGAAGGTCCACAAGGTATCTGAACCTGAACTTGAACAAACTTCACTGAAAGACTTGCCGTACATTCAATGCACAACAACAGTCTCAGGAATACAGTCTCTATATAGTGCAATGATTGACAGTTGTTGCGGACCTTGACTTTTAGATACAGTCTCTGAATCCAGGGTAATATTTGCAGATCCTTCCGGATTTAGGGGATAGATAAGGTCCGGTGATCATGCAGAGTGCTTAGGGATTGATACACTCTCAATTTAGAATCAATCAGCCGTTGCCGCAAGGCTCGGGCCTAACTCACTGCGGGAGATAGCTGCACAGGTCCTTCCTCGTCAGGAGCGCAGGAGCAAAGAGGAAGAGCAATGGCCGCCACTCCCTTATATGGGCAGGGCTGTTTTGGATTGGTCCCAGTAACTGTCACTCACCGTTACAAGGAGTGATGGGTAGAATGTGTCACAGGGACCTCCACAGGTCCTAAAGCAAAAACCATAGAGTTTTCCTGATCATGCGACCCACAGGTCCTGCTACGCTGTATACAGGTAATTAACTATTTATAGACATTTATACAATCATATTTACATGCATCCTAAATAAACCATTAGCTCAATAACTATCTAGATGAGAGGTGACCAGGGGTGAACTAGACAATGGGGACCCCGACGTCCTAAGGACTCTGGCTAAGGGGACCCACACACGCAGGTACCGGATAGGATATGGTACCGGGACACCACAATATCAAGTACCCTGAAACGCGTCTAGTTTCCACCCATGTGGATACAGCACCAATGGCATCTACTTGGAACATCCAGCATTTACTTTAGTCATCCAGGATTTACATGTAGTCATATTGTGTGGTGAGGTCTTTGAGGTGTGGTTAATCATTTGTATTATTTTATTTTTCTTCGGCCGGTGGGGATCGACTATTTAACCATTCAAACCTTGGACCTCAGTTGTGAGCTGTACACATTGGTTGTTATTTTTTATCTATGAACAAGCCTTGAACAGGTTATGAAGGCTGTAAAAGAAGTGAAGGAAAAATATAGCTAAGTTAATCCCTGCTCAGCGTTCGGAACAAAATGTTCCAAATGCTTAGAGCAGGCGCCGGGGGCTCGTGATGTCACGACCCCGACCCCTCGTTACATCACACCCTGCCCTCTCAATACAAGTCTATGGGAGAGGGCGTGGCAGGAGTCAAGCACCCTGCCATAGACTTGCATTAAGGAGGTGGGGCGTGATGGCATGAGGGGGCCTTTTTACTATTCTCATTCATCAAGTGAGGCATATTTGCTTGTAAGGAGGGTTAAGATGGGATTTTTCAGTGCAATTAGTATATTTTAGCTTTCCATTCTATTACATTTACATTATATGTAGATTGTTGTGATTAACACGAGGTTACCCAACATGGTGCTGGGGAATTCCAGTTTGTTGCACCATGCTGCTAAAAGGCTATAGCCAAGCCTAGCATGTAAAGCCCATTAAACAGGAGCTGATTGGTCTGTGTGAGCACATTACTGTTGTGGGACAATATATGAGCAGGGTTCCTGCCGAAACAGCGTGTGATGTCGTGTGTGTGTGACGAAAACCTGATTTTCCAAAATTCTGTCTGTGGCCACTTAGTGGTTATGATGTGAACTGCAGACTGTGGACATTTTTACAAGCCAAATATTCTCAAATGTATATCTATTACATTTCAGGAGTTGAGTTTGACTGCATTTTCCCTTTAACAGTATCTCATTCGGGAGCCGGGAGCTATGTGCAGCAACTATAATATAATATTATTGGAATGAAAAGAATATGGTAAAAAAAAAAAAAAAGCCATCATACCGCTAAATCATTCTGGAGGCACCTAGGACCTTTATCCTTTAAGCTTTCCCAAGTGGTCAAGACTTTCTACGGAAGAATATTACTAAATGATAGAGGATTCGGAACAATGTGTACAGGAGGTACTGACAAGGTTGAATGAGAATACAGAGAAATAATTTCCAACATCTAAATATATTATTCCTCCTGTATTAATTTAATTTCCTTAATAATAAAGGACAGCGGGTGATGATTTTGCTTGAGGAAATGTAGCCAGGCTAATTTACATAAATATAAGAATATTTTATGGCTCTGTAAATCTTGGGGTGGGGGGGTGGGGGTCACATGGACCCTATTAAACATTATTCTAGAAGTTTAGAACTTTCTTAATTGGCTACTTACCTAGACAAAAATGTAATGTCTTAAAGGGGTACACCACCTTCTGCAAATAGGTGTTATTCCTTGCATAATGAACTAGCTATACAATTTTCCGATTGCAATTTGTTACTGCTTTCAAGATCAGAACATTTACTGTGTTTACTGAAACTGGGATATCCCTTTAAAGTTGAACTCCCATTAAAAAAGAAAATGGGCATGAGATGGTTTAGAGTAGGATTACACGTAGCGCACCTGTGGCTGCAGCAGGGAGCTCGCTCAAGTGACTGGCATTTGCAGTGTGAAATATGCTGCAGATGCGCTACCTGTGACCCTACCCTTAAAGGGAGTGTGTCACCATTGTATTTTTGTAATAATTAAAATTATTCTATCAAGATAAAGCATTTCATTTCATTTGGTTTTAGGACAATGTAGTTTTAATGTTATTTATTAATAAAGTGTGTACTGGGGGCTGCCATCACTGTAGCCTCTTTGTGGTGTGTCACTTCACAACACCTACACAGTTGCTTTAGCCTTTTCTTTACAACTCCTCAGACACTAACAATATGGTGAAAAAACTACAAAACCCCCTCCCCCTCAGACACCAACAAAATGGTGACAGTGGAATTGAAAAAACTACAAAAACCCCTCCCCCTCAGACACCAACAAAGTGGTGACAGTGGAATTGAAAAAACTACAAAACCCCCTCCCCCTCAGACACCAACAAAATGGTGACAGTGGAATTGAAAAAACTAAAAAAAAAAACTCCCCCTCAGACACCAACAAAATAGTGACAGTGGAATAAAAAAAAACTACAAAAACCCCTCCCCCTGTCCTTTTGCACATAAACAGAGGAAAAAGGTAGACAGGTGAGGTCTAATTTGCAGCAGCCACACAAGTTGCTTGCTTTTACATGTTTCCTCATGTTAGCTCCCTCTGCTGGTCAACAGTGGGAGATATGACAAGTTATTATTACATTTTTTCCAATTTTGTGACTTTGTGACAAGTAAAACATTTTTTTAATATTTCCAAAAATATAAAAAAAAAGTGAAATAAATTATTTAACCTCTAAAAATAAATAATCACATTTGGTGACACATTTCCTTTAAGGGGACAATGTGTCTAGCAAGCCTAGTAAATGTATTAAGTTACTTCTTCCATGGAAATAAGAAGGGGTTAATAACATTAGCGACTTTGTGCTTCATATTTGATTTCAACATAAGGAGAATTAAAACCTTTGTTTTGGGAAATTTTGCCTTTCTTTTCCTTTCTCTTTCATGTATAAGCAAGCCCTAAACAGGTTATGGACTTAATCTCTCTTTATTACTTACATTGACAGTAAAGCGTATTTGCTTGTAAAGAGGGTGACATTTTTTTTTGTGTGTGTAAATTGTATATTGCATTACTTGCTATGATATTTACTTTATTGAACATTGCTGTGATTACCGTGGGGTTAACCAGCAAGGTGCTGGGGAATTCCAGATTCATGCACCATGTTGCTAGTAAGATATATAGCCAGGGTTGTAATTATTAAGAGCCCCTTAGGCAGGAGTTGAGTGATGTGTGTGAGTGCACGTGACTGTTATGGGGGGTCCCCATGCTCTCAAAGAGAGAGAGGTTGTATTTTGCAGAGCTAGGCTGTGGGATATTGGGAAAAGCTATAGCCTGTATGAGACACATTGGCTGGTTCATGATAGTTACACTGTGGAGCTGGTACAGATGACTGCTGTGTACCTGAGTGGATTTTTGTTTGGGCTGTGGTTTACATGCCACACCAATCCTATTGCAGTGTCCCAGTACCAATCTACAAGCTGCTATACAATTACGGTTGTAGTGTGGCTGTAGAATGCATCCTGACAATCAAATGTTCGAGAAGCCAGTAGAATGTTCTAAAGAACAACTTAGTCTTCAGCCAAATTTAGTTTAGGGAGTAAGTAGTATAGTCCTGGCCTAGCCAGGGGAGCAGCTTTTGTGAGTTGTTCCCTACCAACAAAGAATGCTGTGCAGTGAGTTAGCTTAGTTTCAATTCGATAACCCCAAGATGTGTCAGCTCTGGTTCGGTCACAGTGAATCATGGCACTGTGTGGTGTGTAGGAGATGTGATACCCAAGACTTGTTTCCAGTTTAGGCTGAGAGGGTATCTGTTCCTACATTTGTGTTCCTGCTCCGAGAGGGCCAATCACCTCTAAGCCAGAAGAGATAGAAGCTGTACAAGTGCTCTTCTGCCATCACTGGACTCCCAGTCTTCTACACATTCACCACAGTGAGCCGAGCTGTAAAGACCCTCTCCAGTAGAGTTTACTTTACCTGGACTATGTGTGTAATCCATAGCAACACCAAAAGTGTCTAGTGTTATCAGAAGTTTTCCTGCAGTACTTCTGCTACTAAGACAACCAAAAGGATTGTGTCTAAGCCTCATACACTCAAGGTAAAGACCGTGTAAACTTTTCTCTAATCTGTGCAATAAGAAATTGTGCTGTATAGGTGTGCGCAGATTTCCAGTAAAGATTGCTCCTGTTATCAAGTTTACCCACAGTCTAGATCAAGTTATTTGCATATACCATCATGAGTACATTAGCACCGAACAATACCATTGTGTACCCTGGGGTCAAAGACTTTCATAATTGAACAGACCCCAAAATACAAAAGTTGCCCAGGACACCAGAGAAATCGTTTCAACACATAATGGATTCAGTCTAAATATAAAAAAAAGTTCTAGAATCTGATTTTGTTTCAGATTCACTTCATCCTTGCACCTCGTATACTAAGCAACCTGGAGGTAAGCAACGATCCTCTATGCATCAGAGCTTCCACTCGCCACATTGGCTGGGCAGGGCTATCTGCACTTGGCCCAGCCACTCAGTATAGTCGTTGCTCCTGTTCATACTATGCATGGGCAGTCGCAAGGAAATTAAGAAACTTCTGAATTGGAATCGGGATCCAAATCTGAAACAAATCTGATTGTCAGATTCACCAGATAGGACTTAACAAATGTTTGGGGGATTCGCTCCTCTATATTCTGGAGCTTTAAAGGAGTACTCTGGAATAAGAAAAACTTATCCCCTATCCTAAGGATCTTCCGTACTAGGGGGCGTGTCGGCTGCCGCATCACGCTTTGGTTGAAATGTGCCATATCGGCAAAGAAACGAGGGCCCCATACGGGAGATCGCGAGGGGCCCCAGTGGTCGGACCCCCACAATCTGAAACTTATCCTCTATCCTTAGTATAGGGGATACGTTTCATATCCCGGAGTTCTCCTTTAAAGGTTAAGGTGGGGCTTCCATTTTATCTGGGCATAAGTCAGTGCCCCCTTTAATATCCATCTCCCTCTTGCATTGTATTAGGTCTTACTAGTGTTTTACTGTGTTTGTCACAGCAGATGGGTGCGATCCATTCCAAATTTCACTCTAACCAGCATGTACCTGTCTTCTAAAGCAAGTGGCCAAAATGTGGTCTACAACCTATATTATATGTTTATTCATTATATACTGTAGTACCATGTTTCTTTTGAAACCCAAAAATGGCTGGTAGGAATATGTAAAAAAGTAAATGATATTTTGAGCACAGCACCACGCCAGTCCGCAGGTTGTGAGCTCGGTCCCATCCATTTCAATGGAGCTGAGTTGCCTTATAGACAACATGCACAGATGTGGGGCTTTTTCTCGAGGAAAGTAATCATGTTTGGTTAAACTATAATCCATTGGTGACCACTTCCTGCCGGCAAATACATAAGGATCCGTGTTGGTGCCATGTTGGTCAACAGCAAATACCACAAAACTGGAACATGATTTTTTTGACAGTCCACCAGCTCAGTACAGTGGTCCAAGCTCATATTTGCAGGAACAATAAGGTTCCTACATTTCTTTCCTTCCTTCCAACTCTGGCTCTGTAAGTAATTTCATTTTATCTGCACAGTACCGTGAAGCAGATTTCTTCGTCGCGCGGAAATCTATTTTTCTGCTTTGGCTGACGTGAGCGATTTCTTACATAGGAAGTCTGCATCAGGAAGGGGGTGGGGGCACATCAATTTGGGATTGATTTGTGTTGTAGATGAGAAAGTAGCGAATTAATGTATCTAATTCCACAGAATAGTATATAAAGGTTTAATTACTTAAGAGAAAACTGTTTGTCAACATGACGGCTTCGGACCAAGAGATCATGTAATGTGTTATTTTTCCAGAAGCCGAGGGGGGAGGGTGGTGGGGGGTGAATGTTTTTACTTGCGCCTCACACCGGGGGCCTGGGATGTGCCGGATGCGTGTGTCAGGCCGGGTAATTGTAGGTGTAATTAAAAGACATTTCTGCCACTAATAGATGCAGAACTTGTCATCTTAACATTTACGGTAACGTCTGAATAATTTGCCGTACCTGGACATCCCGCCATGCAATTCTAATGGGGCAGAAGATCATTTTCTGCTGTGTTAATGTTTTGCATTCGCTAATTTTCCATTAAATAAACAGCTGAGGTGTCGACTGGGTGACAGCTTTGATGGACACGACATTTAAGGCCTTGTAAACCAAAAAGAACACCTGTCACCCTTTCTTAAATGCTTTTTTTTTTTTGTAAAATCTATTCCCGATAAACAAAATTTTTAAAAGTTATCACCTTTTTAAAGTTAAATGAGTTTAACTTGTCAAAAGTTGTCGAAATTTTAATTCCTCATGTCTGTGTAGCATTTTTTGGGGGGACATTTTTGGCCTCCTGGAAAGTTGCTATAGAGGTTGCTTTTATAGAGGTTAAAGGGGTGCTCCGCTGCCCCAGCGTTCGGAACATTTTGTTCCGAACGCTGAGTTTGGGATGCGGAGGCCGCAACTCGCAACTTTATGGCCAAACTCCTCGTGACTTCCCACCACACCTTCTCAATGCAAATCTATGGGAGGGGGCGTGACTGCAGTCATGGCCCCTCCCATAGACTTGCATTGAGGGGGCGTGGTGTGATGTCATAAGGGGCATGGCAGTGATGTCACGACCCTCAGATCCCACACTCAGCAGTTGGAACAAAATGTTCCGAACGCTGGGGCAGCAGAGTACCCCTTTAATGGGAGTTACGTTATTATCAATGGGAGTTATGGAAACAAGGGGCTTACTGAGCTATGCTGCTTGTGCAACTCTCCTTAACACCACTGTGAGTTATTCAGACTTCTTTAAATAGTCCATCCGACTGCCTCTGGTGGCCATAACTAGGCTGGAGGGGTCGGAAAGCTAAAAAAAGGCTGACCCTGAGGCTTACCATGAAGGGAATGCCTTGATGGAAAAAAAAAAGTTACATGGCAATGTCATAAACAGTGGCTTGGCTGTTATAGGCTTTCCCACCTGTTTTGGTGGCCCCAAGGAGGTCAGATGGCTCAGGATCTTAAGATGGTCAAGAGGTTGATGATTTCTGTCGGCCATTGTTTGAAAATATAGGCAAATATTTGATCACAGTGGCTGCAGACTATTATCTGCCAAACATTGTTTCAGGTTGTATACAAAAAAAAGGATAGCATTGGCACTCAGCCCTGGCCAGAAGAAGAAATGCTCCAGAGGAAGTTGTGTAGTTCTTTTCAGTCTGACCACAGTGCTCTCTGCTGACACCTCTGTCCATGTCAGGAACTGTCCAGAATAGGAGCAAATCCCCATAGCAAACCTATCCTGCTCTGGACAGTTCCTGACATGGACAGAGGTGTCAGCAGAGAGCACTGTGGTCAGACTGGAAGGAACTACACAACTTCCTCTGGAACATACAGCAGCTGACAAGTACTGGGAGCATTAAGATTTTTTAATAGAAGTAATTTACAAATTTGTATAACTTTCTGGCACCAGTTTATGTGAAAAAAAAATGTTATCAACTGGAATACCCCTTTAAGGGGTTAGGCAGATTCATCATGGCTGTTGGTAAGGCAATAAGGAAGAGTTCCACCCTATTGGTCTTAATATGAGTAAACATTGTTGTATTTGTCCTACATGGCCGTTTCCCATGTTTTATAGAATACACAAGCCTCCTGTATTGTATTTCACAAAGCTTCATAAAATCCTGGTACATATCAAATGTGCCCGTATTGATTGAAGTCTAGTTATACGTCTGTGCTGTCAGTCCAAATTATATTCATTAAAAAAAACATGAAAAATGAGCGCACTTTAAGTTTAGCTAGGATATGGATGGCCTTTGCCATTATTAGTAAATATTGAGTCAGGCCGGTAGTAAAATAGTCCTTGTTTGTGAGGTGCCAAAGTCTCCCACCTCTTCCCTTAGATTAACTGGAGATGACACCGAGGGAAGGGGAATGCGGAGATTCTGCACAGAAAAATAACATTAGCAAACGAAACATGAAAGAAAGCAATAAGAAAGTGCTGAAATCTAAAGGAGAGGGAGGCTGGTATTGATTTAATTTATAGAAGGGAACTTTATTTTTAAGTTTTGTTTTGTTATCTTTTGGTAGGATGTATAATAAGAGAAATAGGATACACGTTCCCTCTTACACTTTTTTATTGTATTATTGAAGTAACCGTTTACAGATCAGGCCTCCTGGCCATCCTTCGGGCATAGGATAGAATGGATTTACCAAAAAACTTACCAGAAAGGAGTGTGGTCGGTGATGAACTTGAAGCTCTTGGACCCAAAGCAAAATTTGAGGGCTTTTGGGCCTCCTCAGGCACCATAAAGTGCAGATCATGCAGCTGAGCTTATGTAGAGGTGTGGTGTCCCAGCACCGGAGGCTGTCCCATGGTTTCGGACTGTCTTGGGCAGCTTGACAGCACAAGGTGTTGGGCCCACTAGAATGCTATAGTTGTATTAATTATGTTAGAATGATGATGACAGATAATATATTTTTCTAAATTAATTTTGTTATTCTTGAATGTACATTCTGTTTTTCCTGTTACTGTGTCTTTAAATTGTGAGCAGTGAGCCCCATGTGATCCTGCCTGCCAATGAGAACCCCAAAAGTCTCCCCTACATAGTGAAGTGAAGGGGAGGAGTTAGTCATTCCAGTGCTTGACATTGTTCAGTCTAGTTCCAGCAAGGCTCCTGAACAACTGCTTAGCTCAGGTGTGCTGTGTGTCGTGTGCTCTGGGGAGAGGCCTACTGCAAATCTAATCTTTCAACTGGTCATCTTGCAAGTATTACTCGCAAGGAGGAAATTCATGCCTCAGCGGAAAAGTCTTCAGTACCTTGGCAGGACTCTAGCAACCAGGATTTAACCCCTTAAGGACGCAGGGTTTTTCCATTTTTGCATTTAAATTTTTTCCTCATCACCTTCTAAAAATCATAACGCTTTCAATTTTGCACATAAAATTCCATATGATGGCTTATTTCTTGCACCACCAATTCTACTTTGCAGTGACATTAGTAATTTCACCCAAAAATCCAAAGCAAAACGGAAAAAAAATTAATTGTGTGACAAAATTGAGGGGGGGCTTCAGTTTCTACGCAGTTCATTTTTCGGTAAAAATAACACCTTATCTTTATTCTGTAGGTCCATACGGTTAAAATGATACCCTACTTATATAGGTTGGATATTGTCGTACTTCGGAAAAAAATCATAACTACATGCAGGAAAATTTTTATGTTAAAATTCTCATCTTCTAACCGCTATAACTTTATTTTTCTGCGTACGGGCCGGTATGAGGGCTCATTTTTTGCGCCGTGTTCTGAAGTTTGTATCGTTACCATTTTCGTATTGATTGGACTTTTTGATCACTTTTTATAAATTTTTTCATGATATAAAAAGGGACCAAAAATACACTATTTTGGATTTTGGAATTTTTTTGCGCGCACGCCATTGACCGTGCGATTTAATTAACGATATATTTTTATAGTTCGGACATTTCCACACGCGGCAATGCCACATATGTTTATTTTTATTTACACAGTTTTTTTTGTTATGGGAAAAGGGGCGTGATTCAAACTTTTATTAGGGAAGGGGTTAAATGACCTTTATTAGCTTTTTTTTTCCACTTTTTTTTGCAGTGCTATAGCTCCCATAAGGACCTATAACACTGCACACACTGATCTCCTATGCTGATCCCTGTAAAGCCATAGCTTTGCACGGATCAGTGAGATAGGGGCTTGATTGCTCAATCCTGTAGCTCGATGATCAGATGCCGCGGAGAAAGGTAAGGAGACCTCCGCCTGCGTCCCAGCTGATTGGAACTTTGCGATTTTATCGCGATGTCCCGATCAGCCCGACTGAGCTGCCCTTCCCCATTGTGTCCGGGTGGCAAAAACCTGTGCAGGACTCCTTCTTCGGTATTGTTAGAAAATGAGATGGAAAATTGGCCCATAAAAAGGGGGGAAGAGGAAATAAACACCATACATTTTGTATCGAGAGGCAAACCCTAGAACTCTTCTATGGCTCCACCCCTGGGTTTTATCTACATAAAGATGGATGTAAAAGATGGTTTACCAGTCTGGGCTTGACTGACCAAGAGTCCTTCTTGTATAAGTACATTGAAGGAGTCATTTGGTTTAGAAAACCCATTTTTATTCACCATGCTATGGAATTCTGAGTTACCATACTATTTCTTAAGGGCAGAAGAAATGCAGCACTTACCCAGCAGTATCTTTCCTTTACTATATTTAGAAGTATTTACCTTACAGTGGAGGATGCAAACAACCAGGAGCATCCTACAATCAATGGACACTTCATGACTGTGCACTTCTTCCGACCTAAGAACACCTGCTCTCAGGCAGGAAGAGGAGCAAGGTTTCAAAGTGGCCTTTGCCTGTAGGAAATACTTGGTTGTTTGTATCCTCATTTGTAATGTGAATACTTCAGAACATAGTGAATAAAGATACTGTCATGACCGACTAAGAGGACAGGGAGAGTGAGCCCTAAGCTGTCCCTAATAACACTCTCCCTGCCTACTTGCCCATCTGCCCTAAACAGAGGATCAAAAACCATGGTGCCGGTCCCTACCTAAGCTAAAGTGCAGTGGGCGTAAAACAAACAATAATATACATAGTCAGTCACAGGCCAGAAACCTAACGGGAAAACTACCAAACAAGACAGAATATATACAGGCAAACAGGGCAGAATATAAACTCACAATCAGGGTAGGATAATAGTGTACTAAAAAACAGTTCAGAAACCAGACTCAAGATAAACAGCAGACATGAATAAATGAACAAGACTATGTATGGAACAAGTATACAGCAGAAACCAAGAAATTCAGGGGATTAACAGAAGAACTGAATGTCAAACACTAAACTGATCAGGAACATAGAACACTGTTCACACTGGGACACAGAACAGAAACAAACTGGATACCCCACTCCAAAAAAGGTGTAGAGAGCATAATAAAGCCAAATAGACTACTAGCCAGCGGGCACACTTCACTGTGTGATCAGGATGCTGACCTAATGTTGATCAGAAATATAATACTCGAAACACTAGACTGAGAAACGGATGAGTCTGAACAGACTCCACAAAACCAAACTCCAACAACATGGGGGAAACAGAATACCAGAACAGGAATTATACAAACGAGACTCACAGTGTGAACACAGAGTAAGATACAAGGCAAAGACAGAATGGACATACATATCCTAAAAACCGACAAATGTACCGCAGACTAAAATCTGTAATAAATAGGACTATTAACCATGGTTAAAAACTCAGAAATATCACAATATAAATATAAATGTCAGGATCCAGATACTGTGAGGACACTGGTGGTGGATCCTCTGTGTCAGTGGGGTGATGACGTGGGCCGTACTAGGGGAACGGAGTCTAAGGGGTTACTGGTTTTCACCAGAGCCCGCCGCAAAGCGGGATGGACTTGCAGCGGCAGGTAACCCCCAGGTCGTTCCACCCGATAGCGACTCAACCCCAACTGACGGCTGAGATAGGCGCGGTACAAGGGATTAGGCAAGAGCAAGGTCGGACGTAGCAGAAGGTCAGGGCAGGCAGCAAGGATCGTAGTCAGGGGCAATGGCAGAGGGTCTGGAACACTGGCTTGGGACATACACAGGAAACGCTTTCACTGGCACAAGGGCAACAAGATCCGGCGATGCTGGGAAGGGGAAGTGAGGTTTTATACTGAGGCCACAGGTGAGAGCACTGATTGAGCCATGAGACAATCAGTGGCGCACTGGCCCTTTAAATCGCAGAGAGCCGGCGCGCGCACGCCCTAGGGAGAGGGGCCGCGTGCACCAGGACTGAGCCGACGGGGAACAGGAGAGGTGAGGTGAGTGGGACGCGAGCCACGAGCGGGCGCGTCCCCGCCGGTGACATTGATGCAGCGCTCCGGTCAGCGGGTCTGACCGGGGCACTGCGAGAAGTTGAACGCCGCGAGCGCTTCGGGGAGGAGCGGGGACCCGAAGCGCTCGGCGTAACAATAAAGTGCATGATTAAGCAGACATGGACAACATAGCACAATAGCTAAGCTGCATAGTAAAACGTAGACAGAGAAGAACAATCACCAGCAACCAGAGTGAAGCAAACCTAGGGTTTAAATAGCCACACCAGAGTTGCAATTGGCTCAGAGCATTAACTCTTCCAAGTTGAAAGCAAAGGGGAAAATATCACCAGACCTTTGTGTCCTGTGGGAAAAAATCAGACGCTGTAATAGGGGCACCCTCTCTCCTATGCTGACCACTGCTAACACTTGCCCATTTGTCCTGCTTCCAATCTCAACTTCAAGAATACATTTTACACCATGACAAGAGGCACCATTTTTACCAGATAATCCATCTTCCTCTCTTGACCTTTTAATGGCTCTAATGGTATGGCAGACCATTGTGGCTTTAAACATTTGAAGATCTCTATCATTGACTCTTTATAATTATTTTCAGAGAATCCAAAAGCAGAAAAACATCTAGAAAACAAATCTTGTGTTTCATCTCCAGAACCTACTTTGCCTGAATAGCTCCAGAATCATGGCTCCCTGCTACGGTTCCCGTCACCTTACTATCACTCTGAGACTACAAAGCACATTCCAGAATCGGGATCCCAAAACTTTCACAGGTTTATTAAAGAGAAAAATAACACGATTGTATCACATTGTTGCTGGTCCCCAGGCTGCCCATAAAATGTCTACAGGACGTGGCTCCATCTAATTATTATTTATTGATTTTTGTTTGCTGCCTACAACTGTATATGGTACATCTCGGTACAATACATCTCGCCACATGCCGTATTTTCCTGGGAGGATCAAAATTGCAAGGAAACACAATTTTGCACTGAAGTGGCAGAATGAGATTTTATCTTGAGATGTGGGATTATTTACTTTGGCATTAATAAGTATGTGCCCACTATCCAGATGTAAGAACAAGATGCAATATAGGAAATAACCAATATTATCACATAATAACACAGTTATTATTCATGCATATGTTTACAGGACAAGGTTTTTCAATACCAATATATACTATGTGAAAAGGGATCTGCTCCCGTAAAAATAATAACACAGTGTCCCCTGCTGAAACCCCCAGCAGTCAGCTGTATTGGTTGGGAAAAATGGTAATAAATGTTTATTTACCTGCAGCGCCACCACAGGAGAAATGAGGATTAGTGAGTTATCTGTCTAATGCAGGATGGGAAAGGTCCTCCAGAACAAGAGACGCTATTTGTAAGACCTTGTTCACACTGCTGTTTGGCTCTGTTAGATGGCGCTCAGTCGTCAGTTCCGTCAAGTTTAGCAGAGAAAAAAACAGTGCAAACACAATTTTTTTCTCTGCTAAATTCCTGTAATATTACCAGATCACCGACGGACCTCATGCAAGTGAATGGGGCATTGGGACCCAGCAGTAGTTGTTTGCATCTGACGTATTTCAGGGTCTGATCGGCTCAAAAACAACAAAAAAAAAGAGCAGATTGGATTCAAACGGCAATGTGAACCTAGCCTAACCGGCCATCACCCTGGCTAAATGAGAATTGTCTATTTAGGTATGAAAATAAATCTTATAGACTGGAAAGGCCCTTTGACCTGGACAGATAACCAGACTCATTTTGTTTTGGGGCAGTCCTTTTTTTGTTATAATAGTCCTCTGTAAACCCATCATATGGTGTCTTGCATTTGGAAACCCAAACAATCAGCTGTAATCTGAAGGGGCAATCAAACAGCAACTGCTCAATTTTCCTACAGCACTACCACAGGCCAAAGGAAGTATTACACAGTATTTACCTTACAGTGGAGGATGTAGACAACAAGGTGCATCCTACAATCTATGGCCGTTTCAAGACCATCCACTTCTTCTGACCTGAGAACACCTGCTCTCAAGCAGGAAGAGGAGCAGGGTCTCAAAGCGGCCATCGCCTGTAGGTCCCACCTGGTTGTTTGTATCCTCAGCTGTATTGTCAATACTTCCTAATGTAGTGAAAAAAGATACTATGGGTGAGGTGAGGGCTAGATCTTTATGGCTATACACATATAGTATGGTGACTGTATGGCTATCCTTTTGGCCTGTTGAGCTGTTTTAGCAATCTGTAGTCCTTCTGTAGCATCAAACCAGATAAGCCAGTCAATGACCCATGACCTTGTCACCGGTTTACTAGTTGTCCTTCTTTGCAACACTTTTGGTAAGTGCCGAGGCATATCAGAAATACCCCACGAGACCGTCAATTCTGGAGATGATCTGACCTAGTCTTCTACACATCATAATTTGACCCTTTTTACACTCACTCAAATCCTAACTGGCAGGTTTGGATAGACACAGTCCACACACTTATTCTTTACTGGGGGGGGGGGGGGGGGGGTTACACTATCTGACAGCAGAGTTTCTGAAACTTGTAGTACTCCCTTTCTTTGCTATGCCCCCCGTCTGTGGGACTCAGGCAACTAGAGGCTTAGCTCTCTCAGCCACATGGATGACTAGGCCCGGCCTGAAGCCCAATAGGTCCTAGATGAGTAATGTTGCTCCTCTTTAGCTTGTCCCCAGTGACTTATCTTGTTCTTATTTTGCCTCCTTTTGTATCCCTTCAAAGAATTGCCAATAGCCAGACAAGAGTTAATGTTCAAGAAAGATCTTCATCCACAAATGGTCTCTCAGGAAAGAATATTCTAAGAACATATTCAGAAAGAGCATTAAAGGGGTACTCCGCCCCTAGACATCTTATCCCCTATGCAACGTATAGGGTATAAGATGTCTGATCCTGGGGGTCTTGCAGCTGGGACCCCTACAATCTCTGTGCAGCACCCATGGTTGGTGTAGAACGCTGGTGCCGGAGGCGGGGGTCGTGACGTCACCACCACGCCCCTCGTGACGTCCCACCACGCCTCCTCAATGCAAGCCACACCTCCTCCCATAAGCTTGCATTGAGGGGGCGTAGTGTGACGTCACAAGGGAGTGACTGTGACGACATGTCCCCCCGCCGCCTGCTCCAAGCATTAAGAACAATATGTTCCGAATGATGGGGCAGCAGCGGGTACCCCTTTAATCCTCCACCCGGTGTCATTGGTCATTAATGGCCAGTATGAGCAACTGTAAAGGCCGGTATCAACCTACCTCCTATCTAGTGTATATGACCACCTTAACCTGTGTACTATTTATCTGGAATGTTCCTTTAAATAAATGTTCTTGCGAAACTTAAATAAACTTGTACAGTAGACATATAAAATGTTACAGGAAAACAAGCTTGTGTATATTATAGGCAAACTTTCGACACATCTGCTCATGACACCCGGTGACAGCCGTAATTATCATACATATCACATTGCTTGTCACAGGAAGATTTTCATTAGTACAGGAGGTGTCAGTTCCGTGACGTCTGCATGTTTTCTTCTATATCAATCATAGACTCTCACTTTAAACTTCCATTTTAGCTATTTTTTACTCATATTAAAATAACAGCACAACACAGAATAAAATGTAACATAGGGGACAGGTGGAAGAGATTATATAATATGCATCTTATATCTCAACGCAATGCTATACAGTGCAAACACCTGCTGGGAAATGTGGCAGCGACCAGGTCATGTTACTGTATGTCGAGACGCTGTCGAAAAATAATCTATCTGGAATTATGTCTCAATATTATGATAGCCTGTCTGGTAGAATTTTAGTTGTTGGGGGTGGTGGAGGTGGTGGGCAGAGGAAGTAGTCATTTATTTACTTTTTTCCAAAATGATAAACTGTGGAAATTTGCATTTTGGCCACTAGATGTCAGCGCAGTAGACTGCACTCCAGCATCTCATTTTACAGCATGCAGTAAAACTAATTGTTATAACAAATTACTAATAAAAGAATGGTTTATGCGAAAACGTTTGTACTAACTGTCCAGATAGGCAGTTTCATAGGTAGACTATAGACTACTAAGTCTAAGAGAGACACGAGCTGGAAAACTGTTGATGTCCATGCCTATGATGGGTGAACAGTATTAGCTGTATCTCATAGAAGCAAGACTAGTATATGGAGGGTTAAAGGAGTATTCCAGTTTTTTTTTTTATTTGTTTTTGACTGTGCTACAGAGGCTGTAAAGTTAGTGTAGTTCATAATATACAGTAGTGTCTGTACCTGTGTTTGATGGTGGTCTTGCATCCAGCAAGTGGGTGGCACAGGTAAAGTATGTGGTTTTTGAGTGGCAAGTGGCTAGCATATTGGTGCCACAAATGTCCATGATGTGGATGGTATATAGCATGAGTCCAGACTAGAGATGAAATTTATAGGGCATGTGTCCAATGTGGGAGTTGCACTTGAGCATCAATGATCTTGTATGTGTTTTATATGTACAGTGAAGGAAAAAATTATTTGACCCCCTGCTTATATTGTACGTTTGTCCACTGACACAGAAATGATCGGTCTGAATTTTAATGGTTGGTTTATTTGTACAATGAGAGACAGAATAACAACAAAAAAACACATTTATAAATAAGTTATGAATTGATCTTTATTTTACTCAGTGAAATAAGGATTTGACCCCTTATCAATCAGGAAGATTTCTGGCTCCCAGGTGTCTTTTATACAGATAAGGAGCTGAGATTAGGAGCACTCTCTTAATGGGAATTCCCCATATCTCAGCTTGTTACCTGTATATAAGACACCGGTCCAGATTCCAAACTCTGCACCATGGCCAAGACCAAAGAGCTGTCCAAGGATGTCAGGGTGTAACACTCATGTTTCTGAAGACAGGAACCCCGGTGGATGTGGATCCGTTGGACCTGTGTGGCAGATGACTCCGACTGTACCAGGGAGCGGAGTCGATGGTGCCGCTGTTTTTCACCAGAGCCCGCCACAAAGCAGGATGGACTTGCTGCTGCAGGCAACACCCAGGTCGCTACCCCTGGCACGACTCGACCACACAGGCAGCTGAGGAGATGTGAGGCACAGGAGGGATAAGGCAACTCGTAGTCTGGATAGCAGAAGGTCAGGGCAGGTGGCACATTAGCGTAGTCTAGACATAGCAGAAGGTCAGTAGGCAGGCAGCGGAGAAGTAAGGTCGAGTCACAAAGCAAAAGATCAGATACACGGTAAGGCAATAACAGGAATGCTTTCTCTCAGGCTCTAGGCCACAAAGATCCGGCAGGAAACTGAGGAGGGTGGAGGAATTTATAAATGAGCCACAGGTGGATTAGACTAATGAGTGTACTGGCCCTTTAAATCTTAAAGCTCCGGCAGGCGCGCCCTAGGGGATGGGGACACATGCACTGGAGCAGAGAAGCAGAGGCGGAGGCAGGAGAAACACTCGGAGAGTGACGGACTGGGGCTACAGCAGGTAAGGGGACCATGCGCTCACGGCCAGCGTGTGCGGCCGGAGCGCATAACACAGGGACAAGATTGTATATCTACACAAGGCTGGAATGGGCTACAAGACCATCACCAAGCAGCTCGGTGAGAAGTTTACAACAGTTGGGGAGATTATTCTCAAATGGAAGAAACACAAAATAACTATGAATCTCCCTCGTTCGGGAGCTCCATGTAAGTTCTTAACTCGTGGAGTTTGATTGTACGATGAGGAATTAGCCCAGAACTACACGGGAGGATCTTGTCAATGATCTCAAGGCAGCTGGGAACAAAGTCACAAAAAGAAAAAATTGCTAACACACTACGCCATAACGGACTGAAATCCTGTAGTGCCCGCAAGGTCCTCCTGCTGAGGAAAGCACATGTACCGGAGAGTGCTTCTAATCTCAGCTGGTTACCTGTATAAAAAACACCTGAAAGCTAGAAATCTTGCAGATAGAGGACCAAATACTTATTTCTCCGAGTAAAATGCAAATCAATTAATAACTTAGCTGAAATGTGTTTTTCAGTTTATTTATTTATATTTTTTTTTTTGTTATTCTTTCACTCACTGTTCAAATAAACCGAACATTAAAATTATAGATGCATAATTTCTTTGTCCGTGGGCAAATGTACAAAATCAGGAGGGGATCAAATAATTTTTTCCTTCACTGTAGATATAAAACACATACAAGATCATTCATCCTCTAGCGCCACCCATGCACTGGATACATGCCACATGCCAGGAAGGCGGTCTGTACGCTCTTTTTGCCCAGGGTTCCTCTCTGCTGTGTCCACCGCACAATACCAGGTGGCTAAATTACAGTCAAGTAAAGTATTTATAAAACGACTCAACTTTCTATGTAGATGATATCTGGACATAAATAAACAGTAACATGGTGATCAAAGATAAACCTGCACTTTGTAGTCCAGTTCCTTTCATTGTGCCGCCCCTACGAACGCCACCATGACACCTTTACATCTAACAAGACCTCAGTCTACAATGATGAAAAAAGCAACAGGCAAAAGGGAGGCCATGGGTTCTCTTTGTACATGGCCGATCCGTGGGGGGATCAGACAAAAAAGTCGCCGCCTCTGAAATTAATTAAAAGAAGAAAAAAAAATTTCAATGATTTGGCTCCGGCATCAAGTGCTGCCATCTAAACTCTACAAACATGTTAATTACCGTCTATTTAAAACGGGGGAGAGTAAATTATTGTAACCGTACACATGACATGCCCGCCGCAGATCTTTGATCTTTTTTTTCCACTTCAAACGAATTTCTGATGAAAGATTTTGGAAATTCAGATTGTAACTTATACCCCGCGTAGACGAGCACACATTGTTTATTGCAGTATTCGGATATAATAGCTGTCATCTAAGACATTTTTCAAGTGGGTGTCTTTTTTTTTTTTTCTTCTTCCAGCAGGCTGAATGCTATTATTTACCGGAGCATTTCACAATTTATGGAGGTATTTTAGAAAATTACCTATTGTTTAGATCAAGTTTTTTTATGCGAAATACTATTATTTTTTTTTTTTTTTTTTTTTTAGAATCGTTTAGGAGATATTTTTTTTGTGTAGTTTTCACACTGTCCTCTCCGGAGAGGCTGACGCTGCTTGTTGTGGGGAGATTGCTTCTCGGGTTATGCTGGGAAGCTTTGGGGGCAGGGGCACCTGTCAATTTATTATTGGGAGAGAACAGGAGTTCAATAAAAAGTAACACCTGATCTATAATAATTCCTTTAGTTATGCATTTCTAAATGACAATAAAATAGTTATTAAAGGGGTATTCCAGGAAAAAACTTTTTTTTATATATCAACTGGCTCCAGAAAGTTAAACAGATTTGTAAATTACAAAAAAAATCTTAATCCTTTCAGTACTTATGAGCTTCTGAAGTTAAGGTTGTTCTTTTCTGTCTAAATCCTCTCTGATGACACCTGTCTCGGGAAACGCCCAGTTTAGAAGCAAATCCCCATAGCAAACCTCTTCTAAACTGGGCGTTTCCCGAGACAGGTGTCATCAGAGAGCACTTAGACAGAAAAGAACAACCTTAACTTCAGAAGCTCATAAGTACTGAAAGGATTAAGATTTCTTAATAGAAGTCATTTACAAATCTGTTTAACTTTCTGGAGCCAGTTGATATATATAAAAAAGTTTTTTCCTGGATAACCCCTTTAAGTTTGTGGAGATAGAACATTGATTCAAGGATTTATTCCGATATAGTTGGAGTTGGGAAGGAATTGTTTTCCCCCGTTATGGGGCAATTGGCAGTCCGTTATGGCAGAATTAAAGGGATACTCCGCTGCCCCAGCGTTTGGAAAATTTTCTTCTGAACGGCTGGGTGTGGGCTGCAGGGGTTGTGACATCATGGAAACGCCCCCTTGTGATGTGACATCACGCCCCCTCAATGCAATTCTATGGGAGGGGGCGTGGCACGCCCCCTCCCATAGACTTGCATTGAGAGGGCATGGCGTGATGTCACGAGGAGCGTGGTCATAATGTCACGACCCCCGCACCCAGCCGTTAGGAACAAAATGTTCTGAACACTAGGGCAGTATCCCTTTAACACAGTAGAGATCCAGTATAGGTTGAACCCAAACATGGGGAGAACATACAAATTTTGCCCTTGGTAGGATTTAAACCCAGGACCCCTGTGCTGCATGGCAGCAGTTTTAACTAATGAGCCACCGTGCTACTATAAAGATAATGCAGGATCACACCATTAACAATAGGTGATTGTAGTATGTAACGGGTCACACATTGATCCAGGAATTTAGTCTGATGCTTTTTTTTTTTTTTCGAGTCGCAAAGGAATTTTTTTTGCCCCTGGTATAGGGCAACTGGCATGAGCCTTATTTTTGCTTTCCTCTGGAGCAACACAGTATTGTTCCTGTAAGGATATAGGTTGAACATAAAAACTCCTTGCAGATATTGTCCCTGGTGAAATTTGAACCCAGGACTATAGTGCTAAAAGGTGACAGTGCTAACCACTGAACCATAGAACTATAAAGATAACACAGGGTCACACCATTGACAATAGGTGATCGTAATAGGTAAGGGGTCACACTTTCCTTTTTCCATAAAATGTTTTGAAAGGCTATCCGGGCATGCTGGGAGTTGCAGTTCTGCAACAGCTGGAGGCACGCTGATTTGGAAACATTGTTCTAGAACATTAGAATTACAGGATTTTATAGGATCCAAGTAAACAGATTCCACACTGCATTGTAGTTACAGGAGCGTCAACTTCCCTTCTATAAAGATTCAAAGAAGGAGTTTTAGTTAAAGCGGTACTCCGCAGGAAAACATTTTCTTTTTAAATCATCTGGTGCCAGAAAGTTAAACAGATTTGTAAATGACTTCTATTAAAAAATATTTACTCCTTCCAGTACTTTTTAGCAGCTGTATGCTACAGAGGAAATTCTTTTCTTTTTGAATTTATTTTTTGTCTTGTCCACAGTGCTCTCTGCTGACACCTGATGCCCGTATCAGGAACTGTCCAGAGTAGGAGAAAATCCCCATAGCAAACCTTTGCTGCTCTGGACAGTTCCTGACATGGACAGAGGTGTCAGCAGAGAGCACTGTGGACAAGACAAAAAGGAAATTAAAAAAGAAAATAATTTCCTCTGTAGCATACAGCTGCTAAAAAGTACTGGAAGGGTAAAGAATTTTTTTTATAGAAGTAATTTACAAATCTGTTTAACTTTCTGGCACCAGTTGATTTAAAAAAAAATGTTTTCCACCGGAGTACCCCTTTAATGCCGATAAAATCTTTCCCACTTTTACCGTCTCTGGAAATGACTGTGGCTGTAGCTCCTCACCAAATGTGTTCCTTAAGTAGGCGATAAAAGCGAATACAACTCCCCCGGCTACTGTATCACGTTAGACCCTACCTGACGGGTTCTGTGTAATAGCACGATCACATATCAAAATAAAATGGTGGACTCCATAAAGAAAAGGTAAACCGGGGGAAATCACGTAACTCTCCCTGTGAAGTGGAAGACTGTAAAAAGTTACCATCTAGATAAATCAGGAGAAATAGAAGCCGCTAACTCGTCTTCTTGTAGGATACAGAAGGTTTTAGTCCACAACAGTGTTTCCAACCAGAGTGCCTCCAGCTGTTGCAAAACTATAACTCCCAGCATGCCCGGACAGCCGAAGGCTGTCCGGGCATGCTGGGAGTTGTAGTTTTGCAAAAACTGGAGACATCCTAGTTGGGAAACACTGGTCCAAAATAGTGTTGCTCACGAATATTCGCAATTCGAATTTTAATCACGAATATCGCATATTTGCGAATTCGCGAATATTACGAATATAGCACTATTACGTATATTCGTAATTACGTAATTACGAATATTCATATTTTCGCATAAACAAAATTGTATGCACATATGCGAACATGTATGCGCATATTCGCGAATATTGAGTGAATATTCACGAATATTGAATATTTATGCGCATATTCGCGAATATTTCATGGTATAGGGAACTGCGACTGGTGCATTAACTCTATGATTTTGTGCCTATTGAAACCAATAGGCCCATTGTGGTCTATGGGGATCTCACGGCAAATGCAGGACCTTCTCGGCAGCACAGTGGATGGGAGACCACCTCTGGTTCGAGTCCCGGGGTGGGAAAGAGTGTTACAGTGTTGTGGTTTAACTTTACTTTCCTGGAAAAGCAGCTGAGTTGCCCATAGCAACCAATCAGATCGCTTCTTTCATTTTTCACAAGGCCTCTGCAAAATGAAAGAAGCGATCTGATTGGTTGCTATGGGCAACTCAGAAACTTTTCCTGGAAAAGTTTCTGAGTTGCCCATAGCAACCAGATTGTGTCCTTCATTTTTCAGAGGCATTTATAAAAAAATGAAGGAAGCAATCTGATTGGTTGCTTTAGGCAACTGCACAACTCTTCCTCTACACTGGTTTTGATGAATCTCCCCCATAGAGAGAGATTTATCAAAACCTGTCCAGAGGAAAAGTTTCTGAGTTGCCCATAGCAACCAATCAGAGCGCTTCTTTCATTTTTCACAAGGCCTCTGCAAAATGAAAGAAACTATCTGATTGGTTGCTTTGGGCAACTGCACAACTCTTCCTCTACACTGGTTTTGATGAATCTCCCCCATAGAGGGAGATTTATCAAAACCTGTCCAGAGGAAAAGTTTCTGAGTTGCCCATAGCAACCAATCAGATCGCTTCTTTCATTTTGCAGAGGCCTTGTGAAAAATGAAAGAAGCAATCTGATTGGTTGCTATGGGCAACTCAGCAGCGTTTCCAGGAAAGTAAAGTTAAGCCACAACACTGTAAAACTCTGTCCCACCCGGGACTCGAACCCGTGGTGGTCTCCTAGCCACTGTGCTGCCGAGACGGTCCTGCTTAGCTTACTGTTTTACATGCTGTGAGATCCCCATAGACCACAATTGGCCTATTGATTTCAATGGGCAGAAAATCACAGAGTTAATGCACTAGTCACAGTTCCCTATACCATTAAAGAAGGGAGGGCTCAATATTCGTGAATATGCGCATATATTTTCGCATATGCGCAAAAAAATGAATATAACGAATATGAGAATTTTGCGAATATATGACGAATATTCATCCATCTATTCGCGAAATATCGCAAATTCGAATATGGCCTATGCCGCTCATCACTAGTCCACAACAACCAAGGAATGATATGCTTAAAGAGGTATTCCAGGATGTTTTTATTTGATTGTGCTACAGTGTACTTCATAATATAGTGTCAGTACCTGTGTGTGACCTTGCAATTCTTCTGTGATTTTTGCAGTGACGGTGAGTGCGAGCTTCTGCTATATTCTTTACATTATGAGATACAATATTTCCAACATATAATGTTCTTTTCTGGACCATTGTAACTCGAAGCCAGACTCAACATACAATGTACAGACAGTCCAGATCTGTGAATCATGTCAATGGCCAGAAGAACCGACCAATCAGAATGGGCATTCACTGATACAACACCTGTATTAGGGTCTAGGGCAGAATTTCCACTTAAATTAAAGCCATAGACTTCTACGGGATTCCGCACTCCCATTCATACTTCTGAATGTTCTGTACTCTTTACCTGTCCCAGGGTTAGCTGCTCCTTTGGACACCAGGTGAGGGCGGCTCCATGTTACTTTTTTAGGACATTACGTGTACTGTACAGGACCCTGAGGAAGCTCCTGTCCTCTACATAGACAGTGATTTCAGCTCCCAGCAGGGTGTGTGCGGGTGTGTCTCCTGAGACTTCCAGCAGAGCAGAGCCAAGCAGAGATTTCCAACAAGCCTTCCCCAGGTTTGTGGCAGATTCCTGGGGAAGAAGCTCCTGCAATGGAGCCTCGTGGCTCCACTCCCCGTTCCAGGCTGGCGGGAAGTGGAGTGAAAACTTTGACAGCCATTGTTCCGGCCGGGAGAAGATCGGGCAGAGTCTGCAGCAATGCAGGCTCTGCTACCCAGGCTACGGATGCCAGCCAGAGATCCACTGGTGGAAGAAGGGCAAGGAAAAGCAGTGTGGAGATGTGGTCGGAGAGTGGGCCCGGCGAGTCCAGTTCCACGTACTGCTCCCGCATGGCCGCAAGGTTTGCGGAGTACGAGCAGCGCGGCAAGGAGCTGAGGATGGCCAGAGAGGATCTGCGTGCGACCCAGAGTCTGATGAGTACCGGATCCAGAAAGAGCAAGCCAGAACTGAAGAAGAGGATAACATCGCTGAAAGGCGAGATTGTGAGGCTGGAGGCGAGGAGAGCGGAGATACTGGAGGGGAGCGGTCTCTTCAAGGAGAAGCTGATCAACAGCAATCGGTTTGCCGCCACGAAATCCCCAGGTAAGGTGGAGGTGGATGATGGGGAGAGTAGTGGCGGCGAAGATAGTGAGGATGGTGGTGAAGAGGAGAAGATGGAGGAAAGTGGGGGAGTTGTAGCTACTCCAGGTGATACCCAGACCCAGGACAGCTACATTGAGGCTGGACAGGTGGCACTTCCGCCAAGCGAGAGTGAGGAGGATGACGTGGAGGGTGAGGCTGGGGGTCTGCTGAGGGCAATTGTGATGCAGGAGTCCCCAGCCCACCTCCAGAATTTCACCTTTGGGGACGAGGAGTGTGAAGATGTGGTGGTCAAGCAGAGGTCCAAGAAAAGGAAGACAAAGGAGACGGTACAATATGCATTTGTCCCCTTCCAGCAGTCTGGGCCAGCTGCAAAGCTGGTTCAGGCTGCGGGCTCCCCCAAACTGCCAGACCCCGTTCCTGTGGTGGAGCGGGGCCAGCACGGGGAGTACAGTAAGGCGTCAGCAACGGCTAAGGGCGCAATAGTTGTGAAGCCCACCCATCCTGTTGGTAGGGAAGGGCAGGATGGGCACATGCCGGGCAGCTCTGGCACTGCAGGACCGCCCCAGGGTGGCAGGGGGCGTGTCCAAGTGCCAGAGGCAAGTTATGCTGCCGTGTGCTCTGGGGGCGGTTCCCCGAGTACTGTGGGCACTACTGGCGCCGCGGGGCACTCCCTTGTGAGGGGGGGAGTGTCCGGGCGCCAGAGAGCGTTGTGTCTGTGTGCTCGGGGGGCGGTCCCCCGAGTACAGTGTGTTCTGCGGGCACTGCAGGGCACTCCCTTGTGAGGGGGGGGAGTGTCCCGGTGTCGGGATCAGTGTCCGGCAATGGCGCCGTGGGAGGAGCTGGGGTGCGCTCGGTGGGGCAGCCCCAGACTCAGGAGGCACCATTGATCATTCAGAAGGAGGAGCCATCATCATCATCATCAGCAGCAGCAGCCAAGCCGGAAATTAAGCCAGCGGTACTACAAATCCCAGCCAGCCCAGAATCAGTTAGGCAGGGTATGAGTGAGAATGCTGAGTGTAGTAGTGTTGTGGATGAGAGGAGTGTCAGTGGAGTGAATGTTGGTGGGAGTAGTGGTATGAATGGGAAAAAGGATGATGTGAGTGGTGGTGTGAGTGGTGGTGTGAATGGTGGGTCTGGGTCTGGGTCTGGCCCGGCTGCCCCCCCGGCAGTGACTGCTCCTAGGAGCTATGCTAATGTCGCTGCCGGGGGTCCAGGGGGGTCCCCGTCTCCGTCCGTCCCCGGGGGTTACTTGCAACAGCGCCTCCTGGAGGCTCTGCGTAGGGGAGACAGGTCGATCCAGGTAGAGGGAAGGGGTGAGGTCGACCTGTCTTTCTGGATAGAGAGGCACGGTTTGGGGGCTTTCCGAGAGCAGAATGGGGAGGTGGTCTGGTCCCTCCCGACAACCGGGCAGGACAATAACCGCAGGAATGTGGTCCGTCTGATTTGGAGGGGTGAGGATGCATGCCCACCTCGCGCTAAAGTGGTTGAGCTCCTCCTCCAGATGGAATTCAGGGCGAGTGACATCTTTGCCCTGATCCACCCCTGCGGTACGTCCGAGTTTGACGTCAGCTTCGTTCGGCCAGAGGGTCTCGAACTCTTCTGGTCACACTACGAGGTGGCGAAGAACGAGCCCGGCTGGCGGGATTTTGCCGTAAAGGCAATTTCCCGTCAGAACTTGGTCAAGAAGGTGACCGTTTTGACCCGTAACGAGTCACTTTCTTGTTACGACATCATGACCTGGCTCGGTCGGTATGGGGATGTGACGGACATGCCCAAGAAAAACATTGATGAGCACGGGATCTGGTCCGGGGCCTGGACGTTTTCCGTCAAACTCAGGCGTTCAGGGAGTACGGTTGCCCACATTCCGTCAGCCGCCTTCCTTGGACGTGACAGGATCCAGGTCTTCTACCAGGGGCAGCCTAAGGTCTGTCACAGGTGCGGTAGCCCCACCCATTTTAGCGCAGCCTGTACTGTACAGGTCTGTGCTTTGTGTGGTGGGGTGGGTCATCTGGCCGCATCCTGTAGGCAGATCCGCTGCCATCTGTGTGGTGTCCTCGGGCACCCTTTCAGCCGTTGTCCTAGCGCCTTCGCCCGTGCAACGGCCGCTCCGGCTGGGGAGAGCTGTGAGGTTGCCTCGGCTGGAGAGGGTACGAGCAGGGATGGGGGCGCACCAGGGCTAGTGAGGAAGAAGGGCCCCGCCAAACTAAGGCGGGAGGAAAATCGGAGGAGGAGTAGGGAGCAGGAGAGTGCCCAAGTGACGGGGGTAGCTCCGGCCCCTGCTCCTGAAGCTGGCCCTGAAATGACTGAAGCCCTGGAGGAGGACGTGCTGGATGAGGAGGTCAGGAGACTGGGCGAAGAGGAAGGCAATATGGCCAACTCTTCCGATTCCTCCCACTATGAAAGTGTGGATGAGGAGAGTGTAGAGAAGGCCAAAAAGAAAGACAAGGGCAAAAGGAAAGGGAGAAAGAAGAGGTCCAAGCCCTCTCTCCCTCGTACTGCGGGCCAGGTCCAAAGCGGAAGCCTGACTGCCCCCCCTCTGGTTGACCTGTCAAACCGGTACCTCGTCCTTGATAACATCTCCTCCCCCTCCTTGGAGGGGGAGGGTGAGGGCGGGGTGCCTAGGGAGGGAGAGCCTCTGGGGGGAACTGGGCCCTGTCCTGTTGAGGCACCTTCCTCGGAGGGCAGGGCTAGACCGGGGTCGGACGGAGACGGGGACCATATGGATCAGAGCGAATCCAAAAAAAGGGTTAAAAGTGGTCCTGCCCTTTCTTCTTCTTCTGGGGATGAGGGCACGAAGAAGAAGGGGAAGAAGAAATAAAGGTGAGGCCGTCTAACTTAATCACCCATGATGGCATCCATTAACTGTGCCAGCATAAAGTCGGATACGGCTAGATTCGCAGCCTTTGATTTTCTCGGCCGTGTTGAAGCCGACATTTTGTATCTGCAAGAGACCAGGTTGTCAGATCTAGCCTCCCTGGTAAAAGCCAGAAGAGAGTGGAGGCGCGGGCCCTCCCACTGGTCTCTTGCGGCTGAGCCGTATAGTGGGGTGGCGGTCCTTTTTACCGCTCCGGTTGAATGCCGACGGGTTATTGAGTTAGAAATGGGGAGGTGCCTGATCTTAGATGTCCTCATGAAGGGGCAAGAGCTCCGGCTCATTAACATCTACACCCCACAAACCAAGTGGGGCCGCAAAGATCTCTTTATGAGGATTAAGCCCTTCCTTTTTACTAGCCGGCAAGTGATTTTTGGAGGGGACTTCAATAATGTCACGAGGTCCCAAGATAGGAGAGGTTCCAATGGTCCGCTGGCTTACGATAGCGTGGCCCTCAATAATATAGTTAGGGAAGCTCGCCTAGAGGACGCCCACATCCGGAGCCCCTCAGGCCACGTGGGTTTCACCTATCATCGAGGTAGCTGCAGGTCTAGGATAGACAGGTTTTATTTAAAGGAGGAAGCCGTCTCTTCCGCAGTGTCCGTGGTTGAGGTGGAATTCTCCGATCACTGTATGATTTTGTTTTCCTTGAATGTTTCAGAGACCCCCCGGATGGGTAAAGGTTATTGGAAGCTGAATTTGTCCCTCCTGGAGGAAGCGGAGATAAGACAGTCCTTTGAGGACTTTCTTCAGAGTCAGGTACCTTTACTGGACTTTTGTAGTAGTAAGTCAGAGTGGTGGGAGATATTCAAGAAGCGGGTTGCGGGGTTCTTCCGCCAGCTCTCGAGCCTCAGGTCCCTGAATAGGTACCGCCTGTATCGGGGTCTGAGGAGGAAACTCGAGCTCCTTGTCTCGACTGGAGGTAGCCGGGAGGATATCTCCAGAGTGAAATCCTTGCTGATGAGGTGTCAGTACGATAGGCACGCATCTTTGGTTTTTGAGAGGGATTACGGGAGGTACCGCTCGCCCGACCCTTACAAGAACTGTAAGATGTCAGTGAGTAGTAAAGTGGTCTCAGGACTGATTGATAGTACGGGATCTCTGAATCGGTCCAGATCAGGGATCCTGGAGGTCGTCAGATCCTTCTACTCGCACCTCTTGGGAAGGAAGGATCTAAATCGAGACGGGATGTCGGCTTTCCTGGCTGAAACTATTCCTGAGCCAGGGGTAGACCCCTCTCTTGATGTTTTGGCAGAAGAAATCAGGGAAGAGGAAGTGAGACTGGCGATCGAGGGGCTCGCCCCCAAGAAGTCGCCAGGCCCGGATGGCTTAACATCCGAGTGGTACAGGACCTTTAAGGAGTCTTTAGCTCCCCTCTTGACTGAGGTATTCAATGAGTGTCTCTCCTCGGGCACTCTACCAAAGTCAATGAGGAGGTCAGCCCTGATTCTTCTGTCAAAGGGTAAAGATCCTAGCCGGATTGAGAATTGGAGGCCCATAGCTCTTCTCAATACGGACAGGAAGCTTCTGGCCAAGATACTGTTTAATCGGTTGGTGAAGTTTGCACCCCGGCTCCTTTCGGGGGCCCAGCACTGCTCTGTTCCGGGCCGAAGCACCTTAAGTGCTGTCCTCAGTGTCAGGGAGGCAGTGGAGCGGAGTAGTGCGGGTCTCTGGAAGGGGTACATGCTGTCCTTGGATCAGGCCAAAGCATTTGATCGGGTGAACCACGAGTACCTCTGGTCCGTCCTCCTGAGATATGGCTTACCGAGTACCTTTGTGAATTGGCTTGTCACCTTATATGCAGGGGCAGAGAGTTTCCCGCTGGTGAACGGTTGGTCTGGCCGCTCTTTTGAGGTGGGGTCCGGAGTCCGTCAGGGTTGTCCTTTGAGCCCGCTGTTATACGTGTTTGCAATCGATCCCTTCGTCCGGAGGGTAGATTGTGGGCCGTTGGCGGGAGTCGGGATGACTCTGGCGGAGCCGGATGTCGCCCAGAGAGTGGTGGCGTACGCTGATGATGTCACTATTTTCGTCTCCTCACGGGAGGAGGTCGATGTGGTGATGTCAGAGGTGGACCGCTACTCGGAGGCATCCGGGTCCAAGATCAACCGGGATAAGTGTGAAAGTCTCTGGCTGGGAGGGGGAGATCCCACGTTTGATCTCCCTGACACCCTTCCAGGGCTCCAAGAGTCAGCAAAAATTCTGGGCATCACATTCGGCCTGGATGATTATCCCACCAAAAACTGGGACGGTAAGCTCCAGGATGCCACTCAGAGGGTGAACCAGTGGAAGGGTTGGTCTATGACCCTCAGGGAAAGGGTACACCTGATCAAATCGTACCTGCTCCCCTTGTTTATCTATCTGGGCAGTGTATGTATCTTACCAGAGGCTTACTACACTAGGGTCTACAGCCTGTTTTTCCAACTGTTATGGGGGAACAGGTTGAACCTAGTCAAGAGGGAGGTTACGTACCGCACGAGGAGACTAGGGGGTTTATCTATGGTAAACCCCGTGGTGTTCTTAACGAACACCTTCTTGAAAGCCAACATTGCAAACCTCTGGAAAGAGAGGGCTCCTCCGTGGGTACTCTCCTGCAAGGAGTGGTTTCGGCCTTTCTTCCAGGAATGGGAGACAGGAGGGCAAGTGAAGGACCTCCGTACGCCCCATGGATATCTTCCGGCTTACGCTACCCCGACTCTGAAGGCAATACGTCGGTGGGGTCTGGGAGTGTGGGAGATCAGGACCCAGTCAAGGCAGTTCCTTGACAAACGGGTTCTGTTGACCCACTTCCAGAAGCCTCTGGCGCTCAGGGACTGCCCAGGTCGGGATCTGAGGGAGGGGTTGTATCTTTTAAACATGAAAAGGATCCCCCAGAAGTTTTGGGACTTGGCCTGGCGCTGCTTTCAGGGGAAGCTATGTGTAAAGGACAACCTGAAGTACAGGAACTCTGATGACCGGGGATGTCCCCGAGAAGAGTGCGGGGACACGCTGGAAAGCATGGACCACTTCCTGCTTCATTGTCCCTTTAACATAGGGGTCTACAACAGGGTGGGCGCTTCCATCGGCTGGAGTCAACTTGCCGGCCTTGCCTATCCGGAGTGGGCTTATGGGGCATTCAGGAACCTGGGTGGCCGAGATCGGGGCACTTTATTTTTAGTCAGTTTAGTGGTTAGGTACTACACGTGGAACGCACGGTGCTTAGTGTCGACCCAACAGAAAATCCTCTCCGAGGTGGAGGTCTGTAGGAACATCACTGGTGACCTCGGGAAGATCAGGTCTTTGGAGTATGGCAGTCTTGGTACCAGTAGGGCTTCTCTCCTGTGGAGAGGTTTCTCATTTCATGTGCCCTAGGTACTAAACCTTTTGGGTAGAGTACCTTTTATTTTTGGTTAGGGGCAGTGTTATAGGGGTAGAGATAGGGTGAGGGTAGGGTCAGATTTATTGTAGGGATAGAATTAGGGAGAATTGTAGGGGGAGTTAGGGAAAGAGTATAAAATGATTTATGTATCAGGTCTGCCATCCTTCTCCCTGGTGGTGGGCTGATGCATGTGCACATTAGCTTTTTGTTTTGTTTTCAATTTACATGGTATGAAGGGCTTACAGGCAACCAAACTTGGGCCTAAAGGGGGTGGTGGTTCAGAATGTATAAGTTTGTATATAAGTTGGTTGGGAGGAGTGTTAGGTGGGGAGGGTGTATTTGTGGGTGGTGGTTTTGTGGTGTTTTGGGGTCCTGACATGGGTCAGTTAAGGACTGGACTTTGTGAACTGTATGGACGGTATGGACTCTGACCCATGTACAGGAGGGGTGGTGTGGGTGAGGGGACAGTTTTAGTGTAGGTGTTTTCCGTTGTTTTCTGTAGTATATTTTTGTGTATTTTCAGTAAGTTTTGTATTGTGTTTTGTATATATTGGGTTTTTGTATTTATATTGTTTTATATTATATAGTGTATAGTGCAGTCGGGCCAGTAGTTAAGTAGTGTCATATGTGTTTATGTGTATGTATATGTGTGCGTTTATGTGTATATACATGTGTATGTATATATATATATGTATATGTATGTATGTGTATGCTTGCGTATATGCATGTATACATGTTTGTGTATAAAATTTTATATTTTATTTTTTCCTCCTTGGGGGGGCTGCTCCCCTCCGGTGTCTCTGTTCTCCTCGCTTCCGGCTTCGCGGTCTCGCTTTTCGGCGGTGTTGTCCTTTTCTTCGGTTGTGGCTTGCTCTTTTTGGGTCCGGCTCTCGCCGGTTTCTGGGCCGCGCGCGGATCCTCTCTGGCCGTCCTCGGCTCCTTGCCGTGCTGGGCGTGCTTCGCGGGCCTTGCGGCCGTGCGGGGGCGGTGCGTGGGGCTGGGCTCTTTGGGCCCTCTCTCCGGCCGCGTCTCCGCGCTGCTTTTCCCTGCCCTTCTTTCACCGGTGGATCTCTGGCTGTGAGGCAGAGTGTTATTTATTAGCAAGTTGTGCTGAAATATTTTTTTTTTTACTTTTTTTATTTTTTATTTTTTATTTTTTTTTTTTTTTTTTTTTCCCCTGGGTAAGGGTCATTTTTGAGTTACAGCCAAGTTGTGCTACCTTTATGTTCCTTTTCTTTTGTTTTATAGCCAAGTCGTGCTTATTTTATGTTTTATATATTTTTATAAGCCAAGTTGGGCTATTTTTATGTTCTTTTTGGAATGCGTGTTTGAGTGTGATATTTAGTTTTTTGGTATGTGAAAAAAGTAAAAGTGTATTTTAGTAAATTTGGGCTGGCCGGTTAGGCAGAATTTGTTTTTGCAATTTTATTTATGTTATGTTTGTTATAGCTGGTTAAGCTTGTTTTTGTTTAATGTTTTGTATCTGATTTGTTTTGCATTTTTATAATAAAAAGAGTTACAGCTCCCAGCAGATCTTTATTACTTTTATATGTAAGGATTTGCTTTATCTATATTAGTTATCTACTTATTTTTCTACTATCCTCACTCTTCACTTTTTTTCCTATTTTTGGATTACATTTTGGGGCTTCAGAACCAATGACAAGGTTTCCATAGAGTTATGGGGGAGATTCATTAAAACCTGTCCAGAGACAAAGTTGACCAGTTGCCTATAGCAACCAATCAGATCATTTCTTTCTGTAACGCCCCAATGGGTGTGGACCCGCTGTGCCACTTTCCGGTCTGACTTTGGGCCAAACTTGAGAGCGGTGTCTAAGTGTCTCCCTGGTTTTCACCCTTTATCCGTCTCCAGATGCCGAAGCTGGTCTTAGCTGCAGGGAGATACCAGGTCGCTGAGAGCGGTCCCGGTAAAGTGGTAGCTGGACCTTAAATAGGAGATAGCAGTCAAGGATTGGAGGGGGGAACAGATTCAGAGGCACGCACAAATCCGTAAATAGACCAGCCTCGTGCGGCCCCTGCTAGATGCACCAGACACTGTTGCAGGATGAGACCGTGTGGAGGGAACATTCCGGAGCCTGCAGCAAGGACATGGAGCTGTTCAGCCAAGGTAGGCAGCGGTATGTGGTCCACGCTGACAACTGCCAGCCTTACATTTTTCTGAATGGCTGCAATGGGCAATTGGTCAACTTTTCCTCTTTCCTCCTTCTTGGTCTCAACATACAATGGTCTCAACATACAATGTTCATCCTTGAAGCAAATAATATTGTTACTTGAGGGACCACTGTTCTGAATTTCTGCGAATTCCTTGGATGGGTGCAATCTGGGCCCGGTAAACTGTGTGTTTAAAGGACAAGTATCATAATTAAAAACTTATCCCGTATCCGTCAGATAGGGGGTAAGTTTTAGATCGCGGAAGATCCGAGCGCAATCTCCAGTTTGGAGCCCCGGGTCTCCAGCACAGGAGCGCATCATGACCCCCTCCTGAAGCGGTAGCCGCCACGCCCCCTCCATACTGCTCTATGGGAGAGCCGTTCGGCAATCTTCGGCTCTCCCATAGAGATTTATGGATGGGTCGTGGCGGCTACCGCTTCGGGGGGAGGGGGGGTCGTGACGTGTTCCTGTGCTGGAGACCCAGGGCTCCAAACAGGAGATTGTGTGTGTGGGGGGGGGGGGGGCTGCGCTCTGACCCCCTGTGATCTCTAGGAGATAAGCTTTTAATCATGATACTTGTCCTTTAATGTTAGTATGTCCAGACCTTTCAATCCCAGAGTCATGCTCCACCCCCTTAGGCCCCGTGCTAGGCATTACACTTAGGGTCTATTCACACGGCAGAATTTCCACTTGCGGAATTCCGTATCAAAATAAAGCCCATAGATATAAGGGATTCCGCACTCCAATTCACACTTCAGAATTTCCGCTAGCGGAATTCCGCAAGCTGAAATTCTGAAGTGTGAATGGGAGTGCGGAATCCCATAGAAGTCTATGGGCTTTAATTTGAGGCGGAAATTATACCATGTGAACAGACCCTTAATGTATGCAATTCTACTAAACAAGTCGCAGCTTTAAAAAGAACAATGGGAAATAATTTTAAAAAAATTAAAAATGTTGGCTTTCCGTTTCCACCCATTCATCATTACCCCTTTCCTCTCATGTACAAAGAAAAACAAAATAAAAACTCTCCGCGTCCTCCATAATGTCAGCCCTGTTTAAATGAGAAAATAAATGCAAAAATATCGCCGCCTGCCTCTGCGTCCTACTTGGCCGCCATGTCCTCATCCATCACTCCGGTGCTACAAGTCATTTTTTAAAGTGACAAACTGAGTATCTCAATTGTTCCTGATGCTCGGCGAAGACGCCGGCACCATCAGCCATGCATTATTTCTTAACCTTCCCTTTAGCAAAAGGTTTATCTATCATTTCCCGATGCCTGATCATAAGTTTACTGCGCAAATTTTAAAAAATCCAACACTACGCCAATATTATCTCTGTTTGCGGCCGTAGCAATTACTACTGAAGATAAGAAACGGAAACCTATTATTTATTTATCCAGAATTTAAAGAATGAAGGTATACAACGTTGTGAGATAGAAATATTTGACATTAATTGGCATTTTGACTGCAACCAATGATGGCCAGGATGCATTGTAAAAATCACGCTGCGTTGCAAGTTTATTAGGTGGCCAAGCAACGAAGTTGCGCTGGATACCTATTTTTATTGCTCAGATTCTTATTTTTATTATTATTATTCCACCACAAATTTCGAATGCTTCTATCTGCTGCACTGTAACTGTAAAGCACGTGACTTTGCATTGTGGTAGACCCGTGGTCATAGGTCACATGGTAAGGCCGCCATCTTGATTTTTGTGGCAATTTTCGCACAATATTCAAAAATCTTCTTCTCTAGTACCGCTAAAGCTACATATATATATAAATTTATTTGTGGTTATACTGTTGTCCCGAGTCAGATTTATTCATTATAAGACTTTTGGTCACATGGTGTGGCCGCCATATTGAATTGCACAATATTTTACAAACATCTTCTTCTCTTAAACTGTTTGTTAGAATAATTTATAATTTGGCAGACATGTTCATGGTGACCTCCTGTACCAAGGTTTTTAAAGCTGGTTTATTTGCATAATCAATATGGCCACCGCTCGCCAATAACATTTAGATAGCCTTGATATTAATGCGCAATGTTTTTTAAATGTATGTAATATGTATTGTGTTAATTAAAAATGTGTGTTTCTTTGCAGAATGGTAGAGTACTCTTTTGTGCTTAAGATTTTTTTTAACATAAAGTTCAAAGGTCACATGAGCTGGCAGCCATTTTGTTTTAGGTGACAATATTCAGTGCTATATGCAAAGGCATGTCTTTCTAAAACCATTAAAGATACAGATGTACAAATAGCCGTGTATGGTTACAGTGTGATCTAGATACTGTGGTATGGTTTGGTGGCCATATTGAAGAATGTAAATATCGCCAATTATATCTATTATTTCCATGGGGCTCTATTATGCCTGTAATTGCCTCAATGTTACTTCAAAACTCATGAAGACTTCTGGTTCCAGCGCACGTATGAGCGGTCACATGTAGAGGAGCTCCGTACCTGTCTCTGCTATTAAGTCTCCCCCACCGCATTCAAACCGAGTCACACGAGGAGGTAATAAATTTGGTCTGGGAGGGTCCTTCAGGACCTTTTTGTCAGCATTATATGCTGAGCCCAGGGCTCGGATTTATACACCAGGTTTTTTTGTCTGATAATGTTGTTTTACAGAAGGGGACCCGAAAGGGGTGCCCTCTTTTGCCCCTTTTATTTGACTTGGCTCTTGAGCCACTAGCTGTCCACTTGATGAGGTCCTCTGTATACCGGGGTATTCAGGTGGGACGACAGGAGGTGAAATTCACCTGCTCTTATTTATGGGTTCCCCTAACACTCAGTTGCCAGCAGTGCTAGAAGTCCTCACAAGGTTTGGCTACTCAGGTTTGTAGAGTAAATGTTTCTAAATGTCAGCTTTTTATCTAGGTATGGGTAACCATAGGTCATCCACTGAATTGGCCGTTGAGGTGGCATCCAAATTTATTACATATTTGGGTGTCAAGGTCGGAACACATCCAACCTCCCTGTATGGCCCCAATTATGTGCCTCTCTTTAAGCGAATATAACAGGAACTGACTAGATGGCAATCTCTTCCGCTATCTTTATTTGGCAGGGCCCAACTTCTAAAAATGGTCATCCCTTTGCTGCTCCATCATACTGATGTGTCTAGATTACAATCAGCCTTCACAACCTTTCTATGGAAGGGCAAATGCCCACGCATAGCATTTAGGAAAATGTGTCTTCCAGTCCTACCTGATTTACGCCGATATAATTGGCGGCACTATTCGGTCATACCCGTGCCTGGCTCTTGGGAACTTTGTGGTTCTCCAATTCACACCTAGAAAGAGCAGTAGCTGACCCCTGGGACTTAAGAGCTCTGTTGCCTGTGCCATATCATTCTCTCCCTCCCTTGATCAAGACGAGTCTCCTCGTGAAAGACACATGGAAGGCGACTAGAAAGCGCAATGGTTTACCATATATTATGTCGAGTTTTCTCCCCCTCTGGAACTACTCATCCTTTCCCCAGGGCAAGGACTATTACTTTTTTGCTACTTGAAAGGTTAAAAGGATTGAATATGTAGACCAGATGTTTTGGAGGGTGCTGAGAATTTAATGGATAGGGAGGCGCTGAGGCGCACGTTTGACTTACCTCCGGGCCCTACCTACAATGTATGCAGTTTAGATCCTATGTTACCAGACTTCACAGAAGCCGTGACTACCTCTCCAATGAGGCGGTGTTTCGGGATTTCTTAGGTCCTGATGATATTAGACTCTCCTTGTCTTCCATTGATTTGAATCTGAAACTAGCTTCTTTACACTCATTATGTGAATCCTTATTCGCATCTTGGGGGGAGGAACTAGGCATCAATGATTCAGGTACTAAATTGCTCGTTGGATGGCAACATGTTAGGCGAACTATTCTGAATGAAATATGGAGAGACGCATTTCCGCATACTGCACAAGGCCACTTATGCGTTTAATCTATCGTTTAGGGATGCTCCTGCACACTTTCTTAGGAACCTTCCTAAGTGTGCCTTAGCTAACGCCCCACTCTTACATGCTTTGTGGGAATGTCCGCGTCTGAATTCCCTAAGGGAGGAGGTGCAGAATTATATTAGGACAGCCAAACGCTGAGCAGCAGAGTACCCCTTTAATGAAGGAGTTTTGCGACTCTTCTTGGTACTGCTGGTCTTGGTGGTTCACTGAGTGGGTTAAGAGTAAACTGAGTATGGGAGGCGGGGTGTGGGAGGACATAGTGGGTCTTTTGAACTTCTCTTCTTTTCTTTGACTCTTTTCATTTCTTCTGTTCTTTCTTTCCTTTTTCCTTACTCCTCTTCTGTTTCTTGTCTCCAGTGTCAGTGTTTGTTGTGTGTCTGTGCTTCGCCTGTGAGTATTTGTTGGGGATGTGTTCTGGTCCTCTTCAGAATGGCCGTGGGGGGATAGGGGTCTATGGTATAGAGACCTGATGTTTTTTCGGTTGTTTTCTAAGTATTGTGGTAGTATTGGAAGGTGACCGTGAATTCATTATACGCCACTAATGCGTGCATCCTTTATCTTGGCCCTATATGCGGAGGCCCCCAATTATCACATGATACAGCACTGGACTTTGCCTACATATCGACTCTAGAAACGATGAAGTCCGGAGAGAACCTCATCTCTCATGTTATCTTTTATGTCCGGTTTTCTGTTCCACCTTTGACCGACCTCTGACTCTGTTTGTCGCTCTGTATGACTAACATTTATTGCACCTGTATTTTTCTGTGCGGTACATTGTTTCATTGTATTTGTTATCCTTTATATATCTTTAATAAAACATTGTTTAAAAAAAAAAAACATGACATTTTTCCCAAAGGTAGGGCCCAGTACTATGCATAATCTGTTGTAATATAAAGGTCATAAGTCACATAGTCAGGCAGCCATATTGGTTTGTGTAGCACGTTTTTGCATAATATTAAAACCTCTGCATTTCTGCAATCGCTAAAGATACAGGATTTAAGAATTGTCATATTTGGTTACAGTGTTATCACAATTATGACTTGTTAATTACAAGTCGATTGATCAAATGGTATAGCCGCCATGTTAAATTGCGCAATATTCTACAAACATCTTCTACTCTATAACTGTTAACAAATAATTTGGCAGACAAGTTCATGGTAACCTCCTGTACCAAGGTTGTTAAAGCTGGTTCATTTGCATATTCAATATGGCCACCTCAAGCCGGTAACATTTAAATAGGATTAATAATTATATGCAATTTTGTTACATGTGTGTAATATGTACACTATATTTGATTTTTGATCAATATCCTGCATGCATAATTTTCACTGGTATTTCAGGTCAAAACAAAATTAGCACACATGTTAGTGATCACTTCCTGTACCACATTTGATCACATGGTTTGGCCGCCATATTGGACTGCGTAATATTTTGCAAACATGCTTTTCTCTTAAATAACTGGTCAAAAAATTTGAAAAAACACATGTCTACGATCACCTTCTCCACCATACAATCTAGCAATCATGTGCTATACCCCGGCTGTGCAGCTTGGCCACCTGTATTGCTGCTTGCAGCTATATTATTTATTGTTTTTACAGTGCAAAAGGAGTAAAACTTTAACATAAATAAAAAAATAAAATAAAAACTTACATTAAAGGGGTACTCCGGCCCTAATACATCTTATCCCCTATACAAAGGATAGGGGATAAGATGTATGATCATGGGGATCTTGCCGCTGGGACCCCCACAATCTGTCATTCCGCACCCACCTTTGTGAGCTCTCTGCAGCGCTTGACGATCGTGACATCACAACTCCGCCCCGTGTCATGTCACGCCCCGCCCCCTAAATGCAAGTCTATTGGAGGGGGCGTGATGTCCCCTCCCATAATCCTTCCAGTACTTATCAGATGCTGTATTCTCCACAGGAAGTTCTTTTCTTTTTCAATTTACTTTCTGTCTGACCACAGTGCTCTCTGCTCACACCTCTGTCCATGTCAGAAACTGTCCAAAGTAAGAGCAAATCCCCATAGCAAACCTCTCCTTCTCTGAACAGTTCCTGACGCAGACAGTGGTGGCAGCAGAGAACACTGTGGTCAGACTGGAAAGAACTACACAACTTTCTCTGGAGCATACAGCAGCTGATAAGTACTGGAAGGATTAAGATTTTTAAATAGAAGTAATTTACAAATCTGCTTAACTTTCTGGCACCAGTTGATAAAAAAAAAAGTTTTTCAGCGGAGTACCCCTTTAGCTGTCAATCAGCTTAAAGGCCAATAGGAGTGAGCAAGTGGGGAGGGCATTTTCACACTATAACCCTAAGCAGCGGAGCATTCAGAGTGATCAGCACAGAGAAGGGGGGAAGGAATTAAGGAAGGAAGGAAGAGAAATAGAGGCTAGGAGGATAGACACTGTGTGTGAACAGGAGGCCCAATCCTTAAGCCACAATCCTGATCCCTCAGCAAGAAGCCTGATCCTAACATCTGCAGTGCACAAATTCTACAGGGGCTCTACAAGGATCTACAGCAAAAAAGGAATCCTGTGTGTGTAGGATCATCATAGAGAGACTCCGTGTGCATTCCTACACAAGCTCAGCAAGCCTTTGTCAAGGCTCATAGAAAGAAAAAAAAAAAGACTAGAACAAGTACTAAACAGAGCAAAGCTGTGCTGCAGCAGACCTGTCTGCTAGCAATACCTACGCAAAGTGCCCTAAACACAGCATAGCGCCTTCAACCACATAGTAGCGGACTAAAAAGCCTGCGCAAGTAAAACGCATCAGCCTGATAAAGACACTGTACGTTTATTTTCCTGGTTCAATGAAACACGCACATTATAGTTTCCTAGTTGTGTCATAGCAGTAAAGTAATAAGCGCCTTCATGGCACATGCTTTTGCCCTGTTAATACTGTTTTCCTGCTTACTATTGGTTTACTGAAACCAATTATGATGTCTTCCTAGTTGTGTGATAGCAGCAAAGTAAAATCCCCCTGCAAGTGTTACACATCTGCTACATAAACAGAGTGTTTGTGAATATTATTGGTTTCAGCAAACAAAATCTTAAAAAATACCCCAAAAAATATGTCTGGACAATGAATTGGTTGTCCTAGATGCTCTGTTTCCTCATCTCTGTCTTTGCTTCCTACTGCTATGCAGATGGACAGCAGGAGCCACGAGTCAGCACATGGAGAGGCAACACAAAGTCTGGCTAGAAGTATACCTAGTCTACCTATGCCTGCTGTCAGTGGCTAAAGCTAACACTACCTCACCACCGTCTGCTGTTTTGCTGGCTACAGTTACCAGGGGTCCCCACTCTGCACAATCATGTGGCGTGGAGAGTGGGCTAGTCCATGCATGTGTTGGTGTGCAGCACAATCTGTGCTGTGCAGAATTTGACTACTTCCAGCCAGGCTTGGGCCACCTGGTGACAAAATTTTAATCAAATCAAATTTTTTAACATCCTGCTATCCACATGCTACTGCAACTCTTACCAGTAAGCCATTTCCTGCTGTATGCTGGCTACTATTAGTACCACTAGTCCGTCATCACCCTTGCTGCTGCTACCTCCAGCCAGGCTTGGGCCACCTGTCCAAGCTTAACAAAAAACAAATTTTTCTACCTCCTGCTGTCCACTGGTTACAACAAGCCCCTCTAGTCCGCCATCACCCTTGCTGCTGGTAGTTTCAACCAGGCCTACACATACACAAACTATGAGCCCCAAAAAAGGGATCATTCTATTGACTATTTTTGTTGACTAAAAAAGCCAAAAAGGGCAAATGTTTGGAACCCTTGACAAAATCCATGCCAACTTCTTGTCAAGGGTTCCAAACAATTGCCCTTTTTGGAAGTAGCAAAAAAATCTGAATAAAAAGCTCTTGCTAGTCCAAAAAATGGGTAATTTTTTGAAAAAAGCCACTGCGTCTTCTGATACCTCCATGTAGATTTTAACACCGACAGGCATCTACCAACAACCAGGGATATTCTTTATCCAGCTACCGCCCTATTTCACTTCTCCATTTTCTTTAACGACATATCTAACTTGAACTGTCCTTCTTCCACTGTTAATCCAACTCACTTTATAACCAGCTACAATTTGGTTTCTGGCCCCACCACTCCATGGAAATTGCCCTTACCAAAGTGGCCAATGATCTGCTGACCTCCAAAACCTTACACCACAACTCCAAGCTCCTTGGGGGAGATTTATTAAAACCTGTTCAGAGGAAAAGTTGCCGAGTTGCCCATAGCAACCAATCAAATCGCTTCTTATGTTTTTGAAAAGGCCTCTGAAAAATTAAAGAAGCGATCTGATTGGTTGCTATGGGCAACTCAGCAACTTTTCCTCTGGACAGGTTTTGATCTCCCCCCTTCTCTTTGTCCTTTCCTCTGCCTTTGACACAGTTGAGCCATCCATCTATCTCTCACCCTCAAGACCTTCAATAGCAACTTGAAAACCCATCTCTCCAGTGTGCACTTCTCTGTGCTCACTCCTGTCCTTTCAGACTGCAGCAGAGAGGAGAGGTTACAGAACATCCTGCAGTGATTGGATGAAGAGACCCAGCACTCATGGATTCAGATGAGTTATGCATAGTGAGGACACATCCCCTTCAAAGCACAGAATGACAAAGCAAGTGAGCAACAGTAAGAAGGTATTTGTAAAAGAAATATAGGTGATAGACACATACAAATTATAGCTACATGATCAGGATTAGGTACTGAGTAACATATAACTTTTTTTTTGTGGGATTTAACAGGTACGCTTTAAACCCTTGTAGGCAGGGCCCTCTCTTCTCTGTACCGGTCACTTACACTGTTTCACATTCATTGTTTTAAAGTTTGTGCTATGTATTTTAATCCTTTATCATATGTACAGCACCTTGAAATAAAGGATGCTCTAAAAATAAATAATACTGTTACCTTAAAAAATAATAATAATTTACATTTTATAGGGCTCATGTACCTTTCTATGCATAATAATAAACAAAATGGCACAAATGGTAAAAAACACAACCTCGTTTTTTCACCTGTGACATACTGTATATTGCAACATTATAAGAAAAATTAAAAAAAAAGTAAAATAAATGTCAGGCAACAAAAAATTAATGACCCTTCAGTTTGATACTTTCCGAAAGAAAAACAAAAGGTTAAAAGCTTTTTCTGCCAAAATGAGCCTGGAATGTAATGACGGGGCCGAGACCTGATGACAACGGTGACTAATCATCTTATCACAAACAGTGACAGGCCGCGCTGTCTCTTCACATTGAGATACATGAGGTCCAATTCTTTTCACGCATTACATTACTGTAAATTAACAAGGCGTATTTAAACATGCCAGCATGCTGGAAGAACACAATGTGCATGCCGTCATTAATAGCACTGTCATAATATATTCCATTTATAAGCCACTTTATAACAAGCCGTCATACCGGAATGAATGTTGAGATACCAGTGTGCTGTTTGTCAGCCATTTAGTATATCTAACTCCTTTACTCCTTCAGAATAAATGCTAGAAATGCAACATAAACAGTATGATAGTATGAGGTGGGAGACATGATATCATGCTATGCTGCCCTGTCTACTATTGAACCAGTCGACACAAAATACTAAATATTGTGGTTGAGATGAGCTGATTTAACTTGATTTAGCTGTCCCATTTAATTCCAATTTATTAGCCAATTTGGATTTGTACATGAGCAGGGACTCCTGTCAAAAGACAGGAGTCCCTGTTGTAGTACAATGAGCGACCTAGAGGTAGGCTTGAACTTACTACATTGAGATACAGGTGGGGATTTTTTCTGCTCCTCTTATTCCAGGAAGCCTTTGGTCACGTCTGCAGGTGCCAGGTGCAGCAGACATTGTCTGTACTGTACAACGTGCAGTTTGGATCTTCAGCCTCGGGCCATCTCCTCTTTATAAGAAGCAATGTTGCAGAGCACAGCCAGTCATGGCCTCCCTGAGACCTGTTCACAGACCATTGAGTGTAAAAGCAAAGTTTATGTGGTGCCCTTTACTAATTTGCCAATATGTATTTATGCCTCTCTGCTCAGGTTACAGGAACTTTTTTTTTAATTTTTTTTTTTTTTTTTATAGGAGTCCCTGTTCTTATAAGTAATTCACCCCAAATAGATTTTGGCACATTTACACTGCACACAATAATCTTCCCTTAGGGGGTTACACCAGTGTACACTGCACACAACAACCCTCCTTCAGGGGTTACACCAGTATACACTGCACACAACAATCTTCCCTTACGGGGTTAAACCAGTATACACTGCACACAACAATCCTTCTTCAGGGGTTACACCAGTATACACTGCACACAACAATCTTCCCTTACGGGGTTAAACCAGTATACACTGCACACAACAACCCTCCTTCAGGGGTTACACCAGTATACACTGCACACAACAACCCTCCTTCAGGGGTTACACCAGTATACACTGCACACAACAACCCTCCTTCAGGGGTTATACCAGTATACACTGCACACAACAACCCTCCTTCAGGGGTTACACCAGTAAACACTGCACACAACAACCCTCCTTCAGGGGTTACACCAGTATACACTGCACACAACAATCCTCTTTCAGGGGTTACACCAGTATACAGCACACAACTGTGGTGTCCCGGTACCGTCTTATATACGTTACCTGTATAGAGGTCCCCATAGCCAGAGTCCCTAGGACGTCGGGGTTCCTCTGTTGTAGATCTCCCCTTGTCACCTCACATTTAGTCTATAACTATATAGTCATTCTATTCAATATTAATATAAGTATAAGGATATATATGTATTTATTTAGTAATCTAGCTGTTCGGAGCGTAGCAGGACCTGTGGGTCACGTGGTCAGGTTGAAACTCTATGGTTTTGCTACAGGACCTTTGGAGGTTCCCGTGACGTGTTCATCCACAATGCACTGTAACGGTGAGTGACAGTCATTACGGACCAATCCAAAACGGCCGGCTCCTGCCCATGTAAGGGACCCGCGCCATCTTGATCCCTCTCTTGGGTTGCTGACTCTGGAAGAGGTAGGACCTCCGCAGCTTACAAGTCAATTTACTAGGCCAAAGCCTTGCGGCCTCGGCCTCTAACCTAGCGGATAGACTAAGCAATTCCCCGCTACTCATCGCAAGATCACTGGACCTAAATACTCCCCTAAATCCAGTGGATCTCTGCTATACAATCCTTCAGAAGCTAAATTGGGCTTATCTGATCCCAACCGACTGTCAATCGCTGCTCGAGTTTTATGTATAGAGACTTTGATATCTGGACTGTTACTGTTACTACATGCACAGAAACTCCTCAGTAAAAGTTCCTGCAAGTTTTCAGTTAACAGCGGTTGTGGACAATCCTTTATTTCTGCATCACCTATTTATACTTATATTAACATTAATAAGAACTGCTATATAGTCATAGACTAAGTGTGAGGTGACAAGGGGAGATCTACAAAAGAGGGACCCTGACGTCCTAGGGACTCTGGCTATGGGGACCTCTATGCAGGTAACGTATATAATACGGTACCGGGACACCACACCCTATAAATGTCCATCAGGCCTAATAGTAGGACAGAAGCACAGGGTTGTGTTGTCCCCCACTACATCCTTTAAAGAGTTTATCCACCATAAGGTGATTTTAGAAGGTACCTGGCAGACAGTAATGGGCATGCTTAGGAAGGATCTGTGCTTGTCTTGGGGCTAAATGGCAGTGTTCTGAGATCACCATACCGCTGCTGCTTTCTTTTTGTGAAATGGCTATTTCCTGTTGGTGTTCGTTCTCTCAAACTACTAATCCCATAGTTCCTTGTTTGTAAGTGTGAGGTCACTTTACTCCCTCCCACACATTAGCCACCTCACCCATTAAAACACAAATGAGCTGCATTCCATTCAAAAGACCAGCATTTTCTAACCAGGGTGCCTCCAGCTGCTGCAAAAATACAATTAGTTGCAGAACGATCTCCCACTCAGCAGTCGCTCCACCCATTGAAGCACAGACAGGCTCCTTTTGCACACCTGACTAGTGATGTCATGTCTCGGCCGCACTGGACACCTGAGCCGACACCTATTTTGTATGCTGTTAAAAATAAACATTGTGGCAAAAATCACAAAAGAATTGCGAGACTTCCGGGGGCGTGGCCTGCTATGCACGCCGTCTAGCTGTTTTTTCTGTGAGCTCCGTGACTGCACGGGAGAGAGAGGCCCACAATATCTGAATAATGGTGCGGAGGATGAAACTAAAAGGCCCCAAAGGCGTGGGAAGCTCCCAGGCTCTCCCGACACCGTTCTCTAATTATTTCACCCCTCTGGCCGGGCTCCAGGACTCCTTGGACGCAGTCCCCCCAGGGCCGCCGCCATCTTCAGCCCCCTCACAGCAGCGTGAAGCCCCGCCCACCGTCAGTGGCACCTCACAGCAGGCGCCATCTCGGTCCTCAGGCGCAGGAGACAGGAAGAAGCGGCGGGGACACCAGGCCTCCGGTGAGTGTGCGGGCCCTGAGGAGATACCCCCTGTCCCGCTGCTGATTGATTTACCCGTTGGGGACCTGTGCTTACCTGCCCCAGCTGCTCCAACCTCACGGGGCGCCCCTCTGCTGCCGGAACCGTCGGGAGCTGCAGAGGCCGCTCTGCACACGCCACTGCAGCCCCGACCGTATCAGCCCTCAGCTCCCCTCTCCAGTCCTAGACCGGACACTACTTGGGCTGCTGAGCCCCTGCCCACGCCACCTGCGACAACGGGAGTGTGGTGGCCCCTTCAGCTATCTGGGGTCCCCATCCTGGCTGGGGACATCACCACAGCAATGGCGGACTGTCCTGGATCACAGGGATCCCCCCTGCTCTACTCTGCTGTGGCAGCTCCCTCTTCACCTCCCCCACTGGGCCCACTTTCCCGGGCACCTGAGGGGGTGCAACCTCCTCCCTCACCGGCCCCCTCCTGGTCCTCCTCAGGGGGGAATCCCTTGGCCCCTGCAGACCCCAGCTGATGACTTTGGGACTGAGGCCCCCACAATTGCCCGCTCCTGCACCTGTCCTGGACCCTATCCCACCAAGCTCTGCTGCAGCCCAAATACTGCAATCCCACCCTGAGCTCCAGGCGTTATTATCTTTTTTACCTACCAAGGCTGATATTGTAGCCCTCAGGGAGGACTTGCGTTCTGCCTGGAGACGGGACCTCCAGGAGGTGCAGTCTGAGGTGCAAACTCTCTCCGCAACTGTTGGGACTCTGGAATCCTTTCGATCTGACACCCAGGAATCTATTGCTGAGCTTAGGGCTGCAGTCTCTAAACAAGCGGTTAATCAGAAGCTTTTGCACTCTCATATGGACGATCAGGAAAACCAAAACCGTCGCAACAATATCAAACTGCGGGGTCTCCCAGAGGCGACTCGAACTGATGGTCTTCTGCCTACGTTAACAGACATCTTCAACTCTATCCTGGGCCGTCCGGCTCAGTCCCCAATTGCTATTGACCGGGCACACAGAGCTCTCCGTCCTCCTAGCTCGGACCCTGCTAAGCCGCGGGACGTTATCTGTCGCATTCACTATTTCTCTGAGAAAGACGAGATTATGCAAAAGGCCCGACAGCTCAGGGACATTGACTTTGATGGGGCTAAGCTGCAGCTCTTTCCGGATTTATCAAGACACACGCTTCGCCTGCGGGCAGCCCTGAAGCCCCTCCTACATGAACTGCAATCCCGCCACATCGTGTACCGCTGGGGCTTTCCGTTTGCCTTGCATGCTCATCACCAAGACAAGTCTGCTACCTTGCGCACCTTGGAGGACCTCCCCCATTTTCTCCGGGCGTTTGATCTCCCTCCTGTGTCCCTCCCGGGATGGGTGGAACTGTCTGCTGACCCCTTCTCCTCCCACCCCAGCCTAGGCTGCGCTCCTCCCAATCTGAGAGGTTCTCCCCGCGGCCCCAACGCTCTTGACGCCGCCATCGCACCAGATCTGGCTCTGTGGAGAGGCCGTGAGGTTTCCGAGAGGGTTGATTGCTGTCTACCTGTGCTTTGATGTTATGATAATGCCTGTGTATAATGCTATTTACGCTGTCTCACTGGGTTTTTTATTTCCTTTTTTTTTATTATTATTATAATTTTTTTTTTCCTGTTTCATCTATTTTAGGTGCGGATGTCACAGGCCCATGTGGCCGAGCTGTAGCCATTGCCTGGTTGTTTCCCTCCCGTACATGCCCTCCCCTCTGCTGCCTCTCTCTCTCCCCTTTTTTTTTTCTTTTTTTTTTGCTACCCTCTCTCCCCCCGTGCCGGTCACTGGAGCTCCTCTCTCTTTTCTGGCATTTTCCTTCCTGTCGTGATGCTTCTGTCTCCATATTGCCCCCAATAGGTTGAGGCAGGATTACTCCCTGCCTGTGCTTAGCCTCGTGCTATATATTTAGTCCATTTTGCAGCCGTTTGTTGAGCTGCTGTTTTTGTCCTGGTTTTTGTACCTGTTCTCCCCTTGAGTGTTCTCTTTGTCGTTGATTCTCCCTCCCCTCTGTCGTCCTTGTTTTCCCTTTCTCTTTCCCCTCCTTGTTTACCCCTTCTCTCCTACCCCGGTGTTGTGTTTTTCTTGTCCCCCGTCTGTGTGGTCCTCTGATCCCGTCCCTTATCTCCCTTGACCCTTGTCCCCGCTCTCTGCCGACTCCTCGCTCTCTCCGCTGGGTATAGCTGGTCTGGGCCATGTCGTCCCTTAAAATTGCCTCCCTGAATGTCCAGGGCTTCAACGTCCCTGAGAAGAGAGCGAAGATTCTTTACTCTTTGCACAAGCAGAGGGCTATGGTGGTCTGCCTTCAGGAGACGCATCTCCTCCGGGATCATGCTGCAGTGCTTCGAAACCGCTATTATCCTACGTGGTACCAGAGTAATGACCCTAGTCAGAAGGTTAAGGGTGTAGCCATATTGTTCCACAAGTCTCTGTCGTTGCAGGTGTTGGACTCCAGGGTGGGGGAGGGGGGCCGTTATGTTTTTGTTACCTGCTCCATTCAAGGCAGGACTTACACGATTGCCAATGTGTATGCCCCGAATAGTGGCCAGCTGTCCTTCCTGCGTACAGTGTTGGATGACCTGACCGTGTTCTCCCAGGGGGTGTTGATGGTTTGCGGGGATTTTAATATCTCTCTGTTTCCTTCCTTAGACTGTTCCTCGGGGACCTCTGTCATGTCTCATGCTCAGCTAAATAGGATCCGACGACTTCTCTACTCTATGCAACTGACGGACCCATGGAGACTGGCTCATCAAGACACACGTGACTACACTTTCTATTCTCACGCCCGTAAAGTATACACTAGGCCGGACTATATCTTTGTTAGTCACTGTCTTCTCCCTCAGGTACTGTCCTCCTCCATTGGTTCCATTGTTTTCTCGGACCATGCACCGTTTTTTTGTGACATATCACTGCCGAATGGTCCGAGGAGAGACTTTATGTGGAGACTTAACGAATCGCTCCTCTCTGACTCGCTGTGTCTGGCTGATCTGAGGGCAGCGATTGCTAATTTTACTCTGGATCATGCCAGCGATCCCACATCCCCTCAGTGCCGTTGGGAAACGCTGAAATGTGTGCTTAGAGGCGTACTTATTAAACATGGTGCCCATCTTAAGCGGGAGGCATCCCATAAGTTGCGAGACCTTCTCGCTCAACTAAATTCTTTGGAGTCTCGGCATAAATCCTCTCTCTCGGAGGAGGTCTACCGTGAGTTACTTGCGGTCTGGAGGGAGATACAGGTGCGGATAGATAAACAACATAACAGATACCGTCAGATTTGCTCTAGTGTGTACTATGAATGGGGTAATAAGGCGGGTAGGATGCTAGCTAGGGCACTGCGGGATAAAAGGGCGGCCCTCCACGTCCCCTCCATTAGGTCGTCCTCAGGCTCCCTGGTCCACCTGACCTCCCAGATCTTAGACTGTTTTCGTTCCTATTACACTGATCTCTATAATCTGGACTCTCAGACCCCTGACTCGGGTGACCCCCCTCCAGCTCTCTTAGAATACCTGCAGAAGACAAAGCTGCCCACCCTCCCTCCCCAGTCGCTTCTTGATCTGGAGCGCCCTTTTGGCCTGGAGGAGGTAATGGAGACTGTTAAGTCCATGCCGTCCGGCAAAGCTCCTGGCCCTGATGGCTATACCTCGAAGTTTTACAAACTTCTTATTACAGAGTTGTCTCCGTGCCTCCTTGGGGCCTTTAATGCGGTTTCAGATGCCTCTCCTTTCCCTCAATCTTTTCTACAGGCCTTTATTACGGTCATCCCTAAATAGGGCAAGGACCCCAACCTTTGTCAGAGTTATAGACCGATCTCCCTCATAAACGTTGATGCTAAATTGTACACAAAGCTCTTGGCTGAGCGTTTGTCCCCCTTGCTGGGGGCCCTCGTCCACCCGGACCAGGTGGGATTTGTACCTACCAGAGAAGCTCGAGATAATACCTTGAAGACTTTCTCTTTGATGCATCATGCCTAGGTCTCTCGCATTCCTTGTATTTTACTATCCCTGGATGCCGAGAAGGCCTTTGACAGGGTGGCTTGGGGCTTCCTGCGAGGGGTCCTTTCTAATTTGGGTTTGGGCCCTTTGATGCTACAACGTATTTTTGCACTATACACGAGTCCTCAGGCTAGGGTATGCATTAACGGGTCCCTGTCTACCCCTATAGATGTACGTAATGGTACTAGGCAGGGCTGCCCCCTGTCCCCTCTTCTCTATGTGTTAGCTATGGAACATTTACTCCAGGCAATCAGAGTACGGAGGTGAGGGGTGTCAAGGTCGGGGGCGAGGAGGTTAAATGTGCAGCTTTCGCGGATGACCTCTTAATATACCTCTCGTCCCCTGAGTCCAGTCTCCCGGCCCTCCTATCGCTCATCTCTGATTATGGTCAGTTTAGTAACTTCAAGTTGAACCTGACGAAAAGTGTAGCCTTGGATGTCTCCCTTGGCCCGATAGGGGTCTCGGCCCTTAAAAGTAGATATCAGTTTAGATGGGCTACTTCCTCTATCACATACCTAGGGGTTCAGGTCCCCAATGATCTCACCCGTACATATGACTTGAACTTTAGCCCCTTACTCTCCTCTTTCTCCTCTTACCTGACTAAATGGGACAGACGTGACTTTTCTTGGATTGGGAGGGTCAACATTATCAAAATGAATCTTTTGTCTCGTCTTCTCTATCTCTTTCAAACTATCCCTGTCCTCCTCCCCCGCTGCCCTGGATAGAATGTGGACTAAATATGTGTGGGGTCCGGTGGGCCATCGTATGGCTCGGAGTGCTCCGGTGCGTCCTAAATCTGAGGGGGGTCTGGCTCTCCCCGACCCCTTTCTCTATTATCTGTCCGCGGTGGCCACGAGAATATTAAATTGGTTCCACCACTCTAAGGGGAAGCTTTGGGTGCGCTTGGAGACCCTCTTGACACCTGTCCCGCTCACTTCGCTCCCCTGGGTGCGAGTATCGTATTGGACATCCTCTCGAATGGCGAGCCTCCCATTTGTGGTGTGGTCTGTGCTCCGGGTGTGCCATCGCTTTTTTGACAAGATGGGTCTCCTGCGCCCCAACGGCCCCCTCACGCCTATTCGTGATAACCCCGATTTCACCCCGGGTGCTGTAGCCGGTCCCTTTCTGGGTAAGGTCAGGGGGACGGTCTTTGTTTGCGCCCACGTTTTACACTCGGGCTCCATTAAATCATTGGCGGAGATAGTTCCAGGTGGTTCCCCCGCTCCCCTTCACTTATGGCAATATATGCAACTTGCCCATTTTTACTCTAATTGGAAGCAGGTACTGGACCTTCATAGATCCCCGCTCCCCTTTGAGTCCCTCTGTTTGAGTACTGACCCCCCTGGTCGTTTGATCTCTGTTCTCTATGCCCGCTTACGTGATCATACCTGCTCTAAACCTTTGGCTCATCAGGGGGGATGGTCTCGGGAGTTGGGCTGCACTCTAGCCCGGCAGGATTGGACCAAGGCTTATGCCCTTTGTCATGGTGCCTCGGTCTCGGTGAAATTACAAGAGACCAACTTTAAAGTTTTGTTTAGATGGTATCGTGTACCTGCATTGTTGCACTGCTTTTATCCCTCCATCTCAGATGTATGCTGGAGGTGTGGCGCTTCTCCCGGGACCATGTCTCATGTTTGGCTGGACTGCCCCCTTCTTCTCCCATTTTGGTCGGGGGTTCTGGAGATCATTAAGAGGGTGACGGACATTGCTGTTCCCCGTTCCCCACAGGCTGTATTGCTGTCAATGCTCCCGGGCTCGATCAAATTCTTGAAGGCGGGCCTGGTGTGTATTCTTCTCTCCGCGGCACGTAGGGTCATACCTAGAAAGTGGAAATCTGCCCAACCCCCGACAGTATCTGACTGGGTCCGTGAAGTAATCTATATACATGGGATGGAGGAGTGCATGGCGGAGACGGCGTCCAAATCTGAGCGGTTTTTGCTGCGATGGATGCCGTGGTCTGCGTTTTTGGACTCCCCCGCCTGCAGTGCCCTGCACCTGTCCCCTTGAGGTGGGGTCCTGTGGACGCACTTTTTGGGAACTGGTTGGACGCCCCTGGCTCTAGTGGTCCCTCTCCACGGTGGAGTTCCTCTCCCTTTTCCCGGGTTCCCCCTCCCTCTCTCCCCCAGTGTGTCCTTCTTTGTCCCCCCTTTTCTTTTTCTTCCCCTCTCCGTCTCTCTTTTCTTCGGTTTGTGTTGTTTAGTCTCCCCTTCTCGTGGTTGTTTTTGTTTGATTTAGTTGATACGTTACGGGCTTATAGTGTCTTTCCTTGCCCATATTCCGCCTACTGATCATTTATTGTTTACCCGGCTTGATTATGCTGGTTTACTTGCTCTCCTGTTTCTTATTATTATTTTCTGCATTGGCTGCTACACGTCCCTTTATTGTGTACGGGATGACTGGGGGAAGTAGCTCCCGGGACTCCTCATATGCCTATTTGCTGCCTTTATTTGTATTTCCTCATTGTCAATGTATTGCTGCCATCTCATGCAGAATTGTTTACGTATGCTTTCCTGTCAGAGGATGTATATCTTGGCGGATGACGTTTCTAATGTTTTTGTATTGCTATTGGTCCTTAATAAAAAAAAAATTTTGAATTCGAAAAAAAAAAAGAATTGCGAGACTTCCGTCACATGCAGGTACCGACACTATATTATGAACTACACTAACTTTACAGCCCCTATAGCATAGCCAAATAAAATAAAAAATACTGGAATGCCCCTTTTACTGTGGTGGCCCTTGGTCTGGGAATACATTACATCCATGTTATACATGGAAGTTGCTCCTACACAATGTTTTTTTTTTATTCAGGCTCGTAAAAAGGGGTCCCAAAAAAAAAATGCCCGCCCTTGACAGTGTTCATGTGCCTTTATAGTAGCATCACAAAACATCTATTTACCTGTAAATTATGCAATGGCTCCTTATGTTGATGCATAATACAACCTGTGCAGTGGTTTACACCTGGAGCGTCACATTAACCGATGCAGATTATCACCTGTACGAACACTTTTATATAGAGACGGAACCTAAATTATACTGTGTTTCTGTCTTTCTACAAATTTTTCCTGTCTTCTGGGTGCAGAACAGCATGCTATAGTATCTTCATTTACCGCCTGGCGCAGCGCACAGCATCTTCTCAGCCTCAAGACACCATCGAAACCAACATAATATTTAGCTACAGGAATTATTCAGAAATAAGCCATATAGCATGGAGGGGAAATTACAAGGCTCCAGAACCTAGAGAGAGTAAGATGTAAATGAGGGATAGAAGAGAACAAATATAGATCACCTCCGTCTTTTCTAATTAGCGCTAATGTCTTACATAATGATTTATTGTGTAGAAATGGGAAGATAGCGGTATACAAATACAACAGTACATCTAAGGACTGTCTTGCTAGGTATTTAAAGCAACAGTGCACTACATAGATAAGTGCTCTCAAAATGTGGCCCACCAGATGTTTCAAAACTTCAACTCCCAGCATGCCGTGAGTTGAAGTTTTGAAACATCGTGAGGGCCACAGTTTGAGACCACTGATCTACCACTCTTTGAGACCACTGATCTACCACTCTTTGAGACCACTGACATAGATGAATCCAGCTGTACTGTGCAGCTTGGTTGATGTTTCTATGTTTGGATCTTGTAAGTGGATCCAAAGGTTTTGGCAAAGCCGGACAATAATTTATCGGTAACGTCTGGCTCTGGCGAAGAGTTAAATGGGCTGGAGCTGCTTGGAGCTCACCTGTGTTGTCTGGGTGTTGTTTTCAGCTCTGCTTCCTATCAGGAAGGTGTATCCCTGATCACCTGCCTATATAAGTTAGGAGCAGTGATCAGTCAGGCGTCAGTAAAAGGTTATACCTTAGCTGACACCTCCCGCTTACTGGATACCTGCCTGTTTATTAATCTTTGGCTTTACCCTTGACACTTCTCTGCTATCTCCTGGTACCGACCTCGGCTAGACTGACATTGATTTGACTGTGTGTGTGTCTTAATCTACCTCTGTTAGTTTGTGTGTCTCCAGCTGTTCCCCGAATCCTACTGTTTTTGTATTTTATTATTTTGACAATGCTGCCCAGGCCCTTAGCATTGAGGGTTTGTCATCATGGTTGTCGATCCGTCACTTAGGGCAGATAGGCAATAGGTAGGGACCGCGGCTGTGGGTAAGTGACATACATGACATTAACTTTATAACAGGGCTTCTTTTTTCTGATAAGGATCTTATGCATTGCCTTCGCACAATAAAAGTTCACTGAAAGCATATGTGCACTGCTGATCCATTCATTCAGAGGAGTTAGCCCTCCTTCAATTGACAAGTTAGGCTTCCAACAGTCCAGGATTTAAATTGTTCCCTGTTCTATTCCAATGGAGTAACTGGGGGGGGGGGGGGGAAACGAGTTCTGGTGGGCCTTGAGGACTGGGTTGGAAATCACTGGTCTAGACTGGATCCAACTTGGTATTATACTCGGAGATCTCCTAGCCAGTCTACAGATCTCCTATCCTCTAACCCAGTCTACAAGGCCCAACAACATTCCGGGAATTGAATTGTTCCCTGTTCTGTTCCAATGGAGTAACTGAAAAAACCTGGTATGTTGGTGGGCCTTGAGGACTGGTTAGCCCCTATAGCAGAGGTCCCCAACCCAGTCCTACAGGCCCACCAACAGTCCAGGATTTAAATTGTTCCCTATTCTATTCCAATGGAGTAAATGGAAAAACCCCGGAATGTTGGTGGACCTTGAGGACTGAGCTGAGGACCACTGCTCTATGGGGTCTCATACTATCTTTTAATTTTCTTTCCCCTAGTGCTTACATATATGTTGAAGGATAGCCTGAAACAGAGGACAATAGAAGGGAGTATAACTGGAAGAGTCAGACTACACAGGTTTGTTTGTTGTCTGTTACTATGGAGACACATAGTCTGCTTAAGGGAAGGACATTTTTGAAGACCAATAGCAAAGTTGCTTATATTTTCATTTTATATAAATTTAGAGGAAATAGCAGCCGCTATTATGGGGAGTTTACAGTATACATTTTATTATTTAATAATTTCCAAGCAGTGTACAAGAAAGATATAGGGGAGCTGGGGAGGGTTCAAAGACGGGCAACCAGAGTAATACAGGGAATGGGAGGACTACAGTACCCAGAAAGATTATCAGAATTAGGGATATTTAGTTTAGAAAAAAGAAGTCTTAGGGGCGACCTAATAACTATGTATAAATATATCAAGGGACAGTACAGAGATCTCTCCATGATCTATTTATACCCAGGACTGTATCTATAACAAGGGGGCATCCTCTTCATCTAGAGGAAAGAAGGTTTCTACACCAGCACAGACGGGGGTTCTTTACTGTAAGAGCAGTGAGACTGTGGAATTCTCTCCCGGAGGAGGTGGTCATGGTGAACTCTGTAATAGAATATAAAAGGGGTCTGGATGCATTTTTGGAGAATAATAACATTGCTGGTTATGTATATTAGATTTATAGGGACTGAATGTTGATCCAGGGATTTATTCTGATGCCATATTTGGAGTCGGGAAGGAATTTTTACCTCTAGTATGAGTTTTTTTTTACCTTCCTCTGGATCAACTCAGTAGGGACTCATTAGGGATATAGGTTGAACTTGATGGACTCTGGTCTTTTTACAACCATATGAACTATGTTACTATGTATAAATACCATACAGTAAGCTCCATCTACGACTTTCGGCTCAGGTTTGTCCTATACACAACATAGGAGGGGAAAAAGCTGGGCTGCCCCTGTACTCAGCCATCACAACGTTAGTAAACAGGAAAGGAACTGGTCAGAGCATCTTACTCTTCTACAAGAAAAGGAGGTGTGGACAACAAAAACATATCCCCTATCCTGTGTATAAGTGTCTGATCGTGGGGGGTCCAACCGCTGGGACCGTTGGCTGTCCGGGCATGCTGGGAGTTGTAGTTTTGCAACAGCTGGAGGCACCCTGGTTGGGAAACACTGACCTATACTATATACTACTATATAGTCCAACTTGCTGGGAGTTTTCATTTGGGGAAGCTGCTGAGCCACAGGCTGTATCAGGGCATGCTGGGAGTTGTAGTTAGTAACTAACAGCAACTCCCAAATGTAATTAAAAAAGCGATCATAAAGTCACATCAAAACAAAAATTTTACTGTTAAAATCTACAGATTAAGGCGCAAAAAATGAGCCTCATGCATCCTCAAATAAGGAAAAAGAAAAAAAAAGGACAAAATCCCCCCCCCCCCCACATATGTGGATCCTGTGATGTCACGCATATATAATTCATTATGCAAATTAGCATGGCTGGTATTATTTTGCAAGGAAGGTGGCAACCCTGAAGAAGGTGGACTGGTCTGATTAATTATATTTTCCTTTACATCATGTGGCTGGGTAAGTATGTATCATGTACAGTGATCCCTCAACTTACAATGGCCTCAACATACAATAGTTTCAACATACAATGGTCTTTTCTGGTCCATTGTAACTTCAAACCAGACTCAACATACAATGCTACGGCGGACAGTCCAGATCTGTGAAATGTGTCAATACCCGGAAGAACTGACCAATCAGAATGGACATTTTACTGGTAAAACCCCTGTATTACTGAAGTGTATGCACTGACTGGCTGGTAGCGCCCCCTACTTGTTCAGTACTCTTCACCTGTGCTAGGGTTAGCTGCTCCTTTTAACACCAGGTGAGGGCGACTCCATGTTACTTTTTTAGGACATTGTGTATTCTGTACAAAACCCTGAAGAAGCTCCTGTCCTCTACATAGACCAGCATTTCCCCACCAGGGTGCCTTTTCAGGGTGAGTTTTAGTTTTGCAACAGCTGGAGACACCCTGGTTGGGAAACACTGACAGACAGCGATTTACAGCTCCCAGCAGATCTTTCTTACTTTTATATGTAAGGACTTTGCTTTATCTATATTAGTTATCTACTTAGTTTTCTTTAACCTCTTAAGGACCCAGGGCGTATGGATACGCCCTCACACCCTGGGCCTTAAGGACCCAGGGCGTATCCATACGCCCTGGCATTTTCCGGTCTCTGCCACGCGCCGGGCAGAGATCGGAACTGGATGCCTGCTGAAATCCTTCAGCAGGCATCCAGGGCAAATGCCGAGGGGGGCCATGTAAGCCCCCCATGTCGGCGATCGCCGCAAATCGCAAGGGAAATCGCCCTTGCAATCTGCGGCGATACCGGGCTGATCGGGTCTCTGGGACCCGACCGCCCGGTAATTTCGCATGATCCCGGCTGTCACAGACAGCCAGGACCATGCTAACGTATAGGAGCGAGGTGGCAAGCCTGCCACCTCCTCCTATACCCTGCGATCCGTCGGTTAGTTAACCGACCAATCGCAGGAGGGGGGGCGGTTACTTCCACCCACCCTGCCCGGCCCCTGAAAGTCCGGAGAGGACGGGAGGAAGACCGGAGGACGCGGCGGGGGACGGGGGAGTGCTGGGGACCGGCCCCGGTACTTACCTCGTCCCTGAATACACGGATCCCGGCGTGAAGATGGTGGCGGCGGCGACAGGTGAGTTGATCTTCAGCCGCGGTCGGGCCCTTTACAGCAATGCACGTCGCCGTAAAGCGACATGCATTGCTGTAATGGGACCCTGTAAACTACAACTCCCAGCATGCCCAGACAGCCCTTGGCGTCTGGGCATGCCGGGAGTTGCAGTTTTGCAACATCTGGAGGTCCACAGTTTGGAGACCACTGTGCCCTTCCAGATGTTGCAAAACTACACATCCTCAGCATGCCCTTACTGTCCAGGCATGCTGGGAGTTGTAGTTCTGTAACATCTGGCCCTTCAGATGTTGCAGAACTACAACTCTCAGCATGCCTGGACAGTTTTGGCATACTGGGAGTTGTAGTTTTACAACATCTGGAAGGGAACAGATTGGGAACCACTGTATTAGTGGTCTGCAAACTGTAGTCCTCCAGATGTTGCAAACTACAACTCCAAGCATGCTGGGAGTTGTAGTTTGGCAACATCTGGCTCTAAAGATGTTGCCGAACTACTACTCCCAGCATGCCTGAGAATGTTTGGGAGTTGTGGTTTTGCAACAGCTGGAGGCACACTGGTTGGGAAACATTGTCTGTTTCCTAACTCAGTGTTTCCCAACCCGTGTGCCTCCAGCTGTTGCAAAACTACAACTACCAGCATGCACTGATAGACTGTGCATGCTGGGAGTTGTAGTTTTGCAACAGCTGGAGGCCCCCCCTGTAAATGTACAGGATACATTCACATGGGCAGGGGGCTTACAGTGAGTATCAGGCTGCAAGTTTGCGATGCAGCAAATTTTGCGCGGCGGCTCAAACTCGCAGCGGGAAACTCGCTGTAACCCCCCGCCCATGTGACTGCACCCTAAAAACACTACACTACACTAACACAAAATAAAAAGTAAAAAAAACACTACATATACACATACCCCTACACAGCCCCCCTCCCCAATAAAAATGAAAAATGTCTGGTACGCCACTGTTTCCAAAATGGAGCCTCCAGCTGTTGCAAAACAACAACTCCCAGTATTGCTGGACAGCCGTTGACTGTCCAAGCATGCTGGGAGTTTTGCAACAGCTGGAGGCACCCTGTTTGGGAATCACTGGCGTAGAATACCCCTATGTCCACCCCTATGCAATCCCTAATTCAGGCCTCAAATGCGCATGGCGCTCTCACTTTGGAGCCCTGTCGTATTTCAAGGCAACAGTTTAGGGTCACATATGGGGTATCGCCGTACTCGGGAGAAATTGCCTAACAAATTTTGGGGGGCTTTTTCTCCTTTCACCCCTTATGAAAATGTGAAGTTGGGGTCTACACCAGCATGTTAGTGTAAAAAAATTAATTTTTTACACTAACATGCTGGTGTTGCCCTATACTTTTCATTTTGACAAGAGGTAAAAGGGAAAAAAGCCCCCCAAAATTTGTAATGCAATTTCTCCCGAGTAGGGAGATACCCCATATGTGGGCGTAAAGTCCTCTAGGGGCGCACAACAAGGCCCAGAAGGGAGAGTGCGCCATGTACATTTGAGGTGATTTGCACAGGGGTGGCTGATTGTTACAGCGGTTTTGACAAACGCAAAAAAAACAAAACCCCACATGTGACCCCATTTCGGAAACTCTCAAAAAGCCAAATATGACTCCTTCTCTTCTGAGCATTGTAGTTCGCCCGTAGTGCACTTCAGGTCAACTTATGGGGTACCTCCATACTCAGAAGAGATGGGGTTTCAAATTTTGGGGGGTATTTTCTGCTATTAACCCTTACAAAAATGTGAAATTTGGGGGGAAACACCCATTTTTTTTTTTACGCATGCAAAAGTCGTGAAACCCCTGTGGGGTATTAAGGCTCACTTTATTCCTTGTTACATTCCTCAAGGGGTCTTGTTTCCAAAATGGTATGCCATGTGTTTTTTTTTTTTTTTTTTTTGCTGTTCTGGCACCATAGGGGCTTCCTAAATGCAACATGCCCCCCAAAAACCATTTCAGAAAAACTTACTCTCCAAAATCCCCTTGTCGCTCCTTCCCTTCTGAGCCCTCTACTGCGCCCGCCGAACACTTTACATAGACATATGAGGTATGTGCTTACTCGAGAGAAATTGGGCTACAAATATAAGTATACATTTTCTCCTTTTACCCCTTGTAAAAATTCAAAAAATTGGGTCTACAAGAACATGCGAGTTAAAAAAATGAAGATTGTGAATTTTCTCCCTCACTTTCCTGCTATTCCTGTGAAACACCTAAAGGGTTAAAAGGCTGACCGAATATAATTTTGTATACTTTGGGGGGTGCAGTTTTTATAATGGGGTCATTTGTGGGGTATTTCTAAGATGAAGACCCTTCAAATCCACTTCAAACCTGAACTGGTCCCTGAAAAATAGTGAGTTTGGAAAATTTTGTGAAAAATTGGAAAATTGCTGCTGAACTTTAAAGCCCTCTGGTGTCTTCCAAAAGTAAAAACTTGTCAATTTTATGATGCAAACATAAAGTAGACATATTGTATATGTGAAAAAAAAATTAAAATATTTTGAATATCCATTTTCCTTACAAGCAGAGAGCTTTAAAGTTAGAAAAATGCAAAATATTCAAATTTTTCATAAAATTTTCACATTTTTCACCAAGAAAGGATGCAAGTTACAAATTTTTTTTACCACTAAGTTAAAGTAGAATATGTCACGAAAAAACAATCTCAGAATCAGAATGATAACTAAAAGCATTCCAGAATTATTAATGTTTAAAGTGACAGTGGTCAGATGTTCAAAAAATGGCCGGGTCCTAAGGTGTAAAATGGCTGGGTCCTTAAGAGGTTAATCCTCACTTTTTCCTATTTTTGGATGACATTTTGGTGGCTTCAAAACCAATTACCAGGTTTCCATAGAGTTCTGGTCTCAACATACAATGGTTTCAACATACAATGGTCGTACCAGAACCAATTAATATTGTAACTTGAGGGACCACTGTACTTGGAATAGAGATGGTGCCAGGATGCACTATGGGAAGATGACAGGTCGGTGGAGGTAGTGTCATGCTCCGGGCAATGTTCTGCTGGAAACCTTGGGTCCTGGCATCATGTGGATGTTACTGTGACACCTACCGGACCATTGTACAGACAATCCCCCCTTCCTCCCCTAAAGGCAGAAGTCCCATTCAGCAGGGTAATGTTCTGGCCAAACTGGAGACATTGGGGAAGATTTATCAAAACCTGTGGAGAGGCAAAGTTGCCCATAGCAACCAATCAAATAACTTCTTTCATTTTTAACAAGGCCCCTGCAAAGTGAAAGAAGCGATCTGATTGGTTGCTATGGGCGACATTTCCTCTGCACAGGTTTTGATAAATCTCCTCCATTGTTCAGAATGGGGAACGTGACAAAAGAGATCAAGGTGATGACTACAAGTTCCTTAGATCTCAAATCTATTGATCATCTGTGGGATGTGTTAGAGATACAAGTTCAATCAATGGAGGCCATACAGGACTTACAGGATCTGCCGCTGATTAGTGATGAGTGCCATGGGCCATATTCAAATATATTCAAATATTCGTCCTATATTCGTGAAATTCGCATATTCAATATATTCACGGTTATTTTCGCTTTGCGTAAATGCGCATGCGGATAACTATCTACCTATCTATCGATCTATATCAGTGGTCTCCAACCTGCGGACCTCCACATGTTGCAAAACTACAACTCCCAGCATGCCCGGACAGCCGTTGGCTGTCCGGGCATGCTGGGAGTTGTAGTTTTGCAACATCTGGAGGTCCGCAGGTTGAAGACCACTGATCTATATTATCTATCTCATATCTATATATCTCATATCTACCTCTCTCTCATATCTACCTATCTCATATCTATCTATCTATCTCATATCTATCTATCTATCTATCTCATATCTATCTATCTATCTCATATCTATCTATCTATCTATCTCATATCTATCTATCTCATATCTACCTATCTCATATCTATCTATCTATCTCATATCTATCTATCTATCTCATATCTACCTATCTATCTCATATCTATCTATCTCATATCTATCTATCACATATCTATCCATCCATCTATCTCATATCTATCTATCTATCTCATATGTATCTCATATCTATCTATCCATCTATTTCATATCTATCTGTCTATTTATCTCATATCTATCTATCTCATATCTATCTCATATCTATCTATCTATCTATCTCTCATATCTATCTATCTCATATCTATCTATCTCCTAATATTCTTGCTCTATACAGAAGTGATAATGGGTCTATGACATTTTGAAATTTAAAATAACTATCTACCTATCTATCGATCTATATCAGTGGTCTCCAACCTGCGGACCTCCAGATGTTGCAAAACTACAACTCCCAGCATGCCCGGACAGCCGTTGTAGTTTTGCAACATCAGGAGGTCTGCAGGTTGAAGACCACTGATCTATATTATCTATCTATCTCATATCTATCTATCTCATATCTATCTATCTATCTATCTCATATCTATCCATCCATCTATCCCATATCTATCTATCTCATATCTATCTCATATCTATCTATCCATCCATCTATCCCATATCTATCTATCTATCTCATATCTATCTATCTATCTCATCTATTTATTTATTTATTTATCTATCTATCTCATATCTATCTATCTCTCATATCTATCTCCTATCTATTTATCTATCTATCTCCTAATATTCTTGTTCTATACAGAAGTGATAATGGGTTTATGACATTTTTTATTTTGAATATTGTGATGTCATAGTCGCAAATATCGTCACTATCTATCTACCTATCTAATTTTAGTGACGATATTGGTGAATATTCGCTCTCCAGTCTAATACAGTAAATAGTATAGGATCCTTCTTTAGACCACAAGCTGGAAGCAGGGAGGGAGGAGATCACTGTGATGTGTTCTGTGGGAGAAATTATGAATATTCGTAATATTAATATATAGCGTTATATTCGCCATATTTGCGAATATGCGAAATTTGCTATAAATATTCGAATTGAGAATATTCGTGCTCAACACTACTGCTGATGACTTGGTGCCAGATACCATTGGACACCTTCACAGGTTTTGGGGAGTCCAGGCTTTGACACGATATTAGGCAGGGGGTTTTAATATTGTGGCTGATTGTTGTATACACAGTACCAAGTACTTACCGTAAAGCGTTCAGAAGGCATTGGTCACACCTATTGTTCTGTTTAAGTCATCTAGCACTTTCAGCAAAATGCTTTGTTCTTTTGTTCTACACCATTTATAATGATGATTAATGCTCCTAAAATAGATTTAAAAAAAAAAATTTGGCTTTACTATTCAAGGAACATACCGTATATACTCGAGTATAAGCCGAGTTTTTCAGCACGATTTTTCGTGCTGCAAACACCCCCCTCGGCTTATACTCGAGTGAACTCTCCACCTGCAGTGGTCTTCAACCTGCGGACCTCCAGAGGTTTCAAAACTACAACTCCCAGCATGCCCGGACAGCCATCGGCTGTCCGGGCTTGCTTGGAGTTGTAGTTTTGAAACCTCCGGAGGTCCGCAGGTTGAAGACCACTGCGGCCTTTGACATCATCCAGCCCCCTCTCACCCCCCTTTAGTTCTGTACAGTACTCACCTCCGCTCGGCGCTGGTCCGGTCCTGCAGGGCTGTCCGGAGAGGAGGTGGTCCGGTGGGATAGTGGTTCCGGGCTGCTATCTTCCCCGGGGAGGCCTCTTCTAAGCGCTTCGGGCGAGAAGAGGCGCCCCCAGTGAAGATAGCAGCCCGGAACCACTATCCCACCGGACGACCTCCTCACCGGACAGTCCTGCAGCACCGAACCAGCGCCGAGCGGAGGTGAGTACTGTACAGAACTAAAGGGGGTGAGAGGGGGCTGGATGATGTTGAAGGCCGCAGTGGTCTTCAACCTGCGGACCTCCGGAGGTTTCAAAACTACAACTCCCAGCAAGCCCGGACAGCCGATGGCTGCCCGGGCTTGCTGGGAGTTGTAGTTTTGAAACCTCTGGAGGTCCGCAGGTTGAAGACCACTGCGGGCGGATGATGACAAGAGGATGATGAAGGGGGGGTGTGGGATGATGAAGGGGTGTGGGATGATGACAAGAGGATGATGAAGGGGGGGTGTGGGATGATGAAGGGGGGTGGGGATGATGACAAGGGGATGATGAAGGGGGGGGTGTGGGATGATTACAAGGGGATGATGAAGGGGGGTGGGGATGATGACAAGGGGATGATGAAGGGTGGTGGGGATGATGACAAGGGGATGATGAAGGGGGGATGTGTGGGATGATGACAAGGGGATGATGACAGGTGATGATGATGATGAGGGTCTGGATGATGACAGGCGGTGATGATGATGAGGATGTTAATGACTGGTCTGGATGATGACAGGGGGGGATGATGTATTTCCCACCCTAGGCTTATACTCGAGTCAATAACTTTTCCTGGGATTGTGGGTTGAAATTAGGGGTCTCGGCTTATACTCGGGTCGGCTTATACTCGAGTACATACGGTAATGTCACCAATTATGTTTTTCAAAGTTTGTTCCCACTCACGGTTTATGTGCGAGCAATGAATCTACAAGGAAACATAACAGGGTTACCAAACTGACTTCTTTTCTCTTTTGTTAATGGATAACATCACAGATGACACATTGGAAAACCATAATAAATAACCAAAATGGCTACAGCTCAGGGGCTAGTGTGAATTAGCAGCATTCACATGTAAAATGATCGACATTACAACAAAAATAATGTGGAGAGGCTTCACTTAAAATCATGGCCGGTGGAAAAAAAGATTTCCTTATTTTAAAGGACCATCCAATAATTTATGAACAGTTGGCAATCATGAATTAGGGAAACATTTGGGAGCTTTAAAGGTGAACTCCGGTACATAAATACTTATCCCCTATCCATAGAATCTTGTAGATAGGGGGTAAGTGACTGATCACTGGGGGTCTGACCAATGGGACCTCCGTGATCTCCTATCTGACACCCCGGCTTTCCCCATGCACGGAGCAGTGGCCGACCCGCCCCTCTATGTATCTCTATAGCGTTTGTGTATCTCCGGCTCTCCCATACATATACATAGAGGGATGTGTTGGCCACCACTTCTCCGTGCATGGAGAGAGCCAGGGTGCCGGGCAGGAGATCGCAGGGGTCCCATCAGACACTTATCCTTAGCATTCTATGGATAGGGAAAAGTACTTATAGTACCATAGTAACATAGTTCAAAAGGTTGAAAAAAGACCAGAGTCCATCAAGGTCAACCTGTATCCCTTATGAGTCCCTACTGAGTTGATCCAGAGGTAGGCAAAAAACCCTCATACAATTAAAATTCCTTCCTGACTCCAATATGGCATCAGAATAAATCCCTGGATCAACGTTCTGTCTCTATAGATCTAGAATCCATAACCAGCGATGTTATTACTCTCCAAAAATGCATGCAGACCCCTTTTGAACTCTTTTATAGAGTTCTCCATGACCACCTCCTCAGGTAGAGAATTCCACAGTCTCACTGCTCTTACAGTAAAGAACCCCCATCTGTGCTGGTGTAGAAACCTTCTTTCCTCTAGACGTAGAGGATGCCCCCTTGTTATAGATACAGTCCTGGGTATGAATAGATCATGGGAGAGATCTCTGTACTGTCCCCTGATATATTTATACATAGTTATTAGGTCTCCCCTAAGTCTTCTTTTTTTCAAACTAAATAACCCTAATTCTGAAAATCTTTCTGGGTACTGTAGTCCTCCCATTCCCCGTATTACTCGGGGCATTTGAACCCTCTCCAGCTCCACTATATCTTTCTTGTACGCTGGTGCCCAGTACTGTACACAGTATTCCATGTGTGGTCTGACTAGTGATTTGTACAGCGGTAGAATTATTTCCTTGTCGTGGGCATCTATGACCCTATTGATGCACCCCATGGTTTTATTTGCCTTGGCAGCAGCTGCCCGACACTGGTCACTACAGCTAAATTTACTATTAACTAAGACCCCCAAGTCCTTTTCCAAATCAGTCGTCCCAAGTGTTCTCCCCTTTAATACATAATTCCAGCCCGGATTTTTCTTCCCCATGTGTATTACCTTACATTTATCAGTGTTGAACCTCATCTGCCACTTCCCAGCCCAAACCTCCACCCTATCCAAATCCATTTGTAACAGTTCACTGTCCTCTTTTGTGTTATCTACTATACACAGTGCACTGTCCTCTATAATGTTTACCGCTTTGCAGAGTTTAGTATCATCGTTGAACTTTGAAACTCTCTGCTTCTAAGGAAAATGGATATCCCAAATAAATGATATAATGATTCACATATAAAATATGTCTACTTTATGATTGTATATTTTTATTTTTGGAAGACATCAGAGGGCTTCAAAGTTCAGCAGCAATTTGCCAATTTTTCACCAATCAGAATTTTTCAGGGACCAATTCAGTTTTGAAGTGGATTTGAGGGGCTTTCATATTAGAAATACCCCATAAATGACCCCATTATAAAAACTGCACCCCTCAAATTATTAAAAATTACATTCAGTAAGTGTGTTAACCCTTTAGGTGTTTCACAGGAAAAGCAGCAAAGTAAAAGAGAAAATATAACATCTTCCTTTTTTTACACTCGCATGTTCTTGTAGACCCAGTTTTTGAATTTTTAAAAGGGGTAAAAGGAGAGAAATCACCCTAAAATTTCTTATATCTCATATGTGTATGTCAAGTGCTCTGTGGGTGCACTAGAGGGCTCAGAATGGAAGGAGCGACAATGGGATTTTGGAAAGTGAGTTTTTCTGAAATGGTTTTTGGCATACTATTTTGGAAACTACACCCCTCAAGGAATGTAACAAGGGGTCCAGTGAGTCTTAACACTCTACAGGTGTTTGACGACTTTTTGTTAAAGTTGGATGTGTAAATTATTTATTTTTTTCACTAAAATGTTGGTTTTCCCCCAAATTTTACATTTTTCCAAGGGGTAATAGGAGAAAATGCCCCCCAAAATTTGTGACCCCATTTCTTCTGAGTATGGAAATACCCCATGTGTGGATGTCAAGTGCTCTGCTGGCGCACTACAATGCTCAGAAGAAAAGGAGTGCCATTGGGCTTTTGGAGAGAGAATTTGGTTGGAATAGAAATGAGGGGCCATGTGGGTTTACAAAGCCCCCCATGGTGCCAGAACAGTGGACCCCCCACATGTGAACCCATTTTGGAAACTACACCCCACTGGCATTTGACATCTTTAGAACATTGGGCTGAGCAAATGAAAAATTAAATTTTTCATTTTCACGGACCACTGTTCCAAAAATCTGTCAGAACTCCTGTGGGGTGTAAATGCTCACTGCACCCCTTATTACATTACAAGAGGGGTGTAGTTTCCAAAATAGGGTCACATGTGGGGGGGGGGGGTCCACTGTTCTGGCACTATGGGGGTTTTGTAAACACATGTGGCGTTCAATTCCGGAAAAATTTTCTCTCCAAAAGCACTCCTTCTCTTCTGAGCATTGTAGTTTGCCCGCAGAGCACTTTACATCCACATATGGGGTATGTTCTTACTCAGAAGAAATGGGGTTACAAATTTTGGGGGGCTTTTTTTCTTATTTTCCCTTGTGAAAATGAAACATTTAGGGTAACAAAATTCGTCAAATACCTGTGGGGTGTTAAAGCTCACTATACCTCTTGTTACATTCCAAGAGGTGTGTAGTTTCCAAAATGGGGTCACACATGGGTATTTTTTTTTTTATTGCGTGTATGTCAGAACCGCTGTAAAATCAGCCACCCCTGTGCAAATCACCAATTTAGGCCTCAAATGTACATTGTGCGCTCTCACTCCTGAGCCTTGTTGTGCGTCCGCAGAGCATTTTACGCCCACATTTGGGGAATTTCTGTACTCAGGAGAAACTGCATTACATATTTTGAGAGTCTTTTTTTCCATTTACCTCTTGTGAAAATAAAAAGTATGGGGCAACACCAGCATGTTAGTGTAAAAATGTGTATTTTTTTTTACACTAACAGGCTGGTGTAGCCCCCAACTTTTCCTTTTCATAAGGGGTAAAAGGAGAAAAAGCCCCCCAAAATGTGTAATGCTATTGCTCCCAAGTACAGAAATACCCCATATGTGGCCCTAAACTGTTTGCTTGAAATACGACAGGGCTCCGAAGTGAGAGAGCTCCATGCGCATTTGAGGACTATATTAGGGATTGCATAGGGGTGGACATAGGGGTATTCTACGCCAGTGATTCCCAAACAGGGTGCCTCCAGCTGTTGCTAAACTCCCAGCATGCCTGGACAATCAGTGGCTGTCCGGAAATGCTGGGAGTTGTTGTTCTGCAACAGTTTTGGAAACACTGCCGTACGATACGTTTTTCACTTTTATTGGGGGGGGGGGACTGTGTAAGGAGGTATATATGTAGTGTTTTACCCTTTATTATATGTTAGTGTAGTGTTTTTAGGGTACATTCGCACTGGCGGGGGTTTACAGGGAGTTTCCCGCTAGGAGTTTGAGCTGCGGCAGAAAATTTGCCGCAGCTCAAACTTCAAGCAGAAAACTCACTGTAAACCCGCCCGTGTGAATGTACCTTGTACATTCACATGGGGGAGGGGGGCAAACCTCCAGCTGTTGCAAAACTACAACTCCCAACATGTACTGACAGACCGTGCATGCTGGGAGTTGTACTTTTGCAACAGCTGAAGGCACACTGGTTGGAAAACCCTCAGTCAGGTTCTGTTACCTAGCTCAGTATTTTCCAACCAGTGTGCCTCCAGCTGTTGCAAAACTACAACTCCCAGCATGTAGTGATCACCGAAGGGCATGCTGGGAGATATAGTTATACAACAGCTGAAGGTACGTAACTACAACTGTCAGCATGGCAGGACAGCCGTTTGCTGTTCGTGCATGCTGGGAGTTGTAGTTTTGCAAGATTTAGAGGGCCACGGTTTAGAAACCACCGCACAATGATCTCCAAACTGTGGCCCTCCAGATGTTGCAAAACTGCAAATCCCAGCATGCCCAAACAGCAAACAGCTGTCTCGCCATGCTGGGATTTGTAGTTTTGCAACATCTGGAGGGCTACACTTTGTAGACCTCTGTATAGTGGTCTCCAAACTGTAGCCCTCCAGATGTTGCTAGGCAACAACTTACCGGCTTCTGTAGTCGCAGGATTGCTGCACCAGGGAGAGGATCGCCGCCACCCACCGCTGCCGCCGGTAACAGGACAGTTCCCACGTCAGGCCCGGACTACTGTGGGTGGGCAGAATGGGGGAACCAAACTTTAACCCCGCCCCCGATCTGCTATTGGTCGGTCGCTCCTGACCGACCAATAGCAGGGATAGGAGGGGTGGCACCCCTGCCACCTCACTCCTACCCCTTCAGGGGGATCGAGGGGGTCCTGGACAACCCCAATCCCCCTTATTTTCCGGGTCACCGGAGACCCGTATGACCCGGAATCGCCGCAGATCGGCGGTCTGAATTGACCACCCCAGGGGTTTGCACAGGGTGCCTGCTGATAGATTTCAGCAGTCATCCCGGTCTGGTTCCCGCCCGGCAATCGAAATTCCCACTGGCATACAGGTACGCCTTGTACCTTGGCGTTGGGGCGTACCTATACGCCCTGGGTCCCTAAGTGGTTAATAACCACCCTGTTTCCTAACACTGAGCAAGTTACTTACCCACTTACACACATTCTCCGCTAGCCCAATCCTTCTCATTTTATGCACCAATCTTTTATGTGGAACCGTATCATATGCTTTGGAAAAATCCAGATATAAGAAATCCTTGATTGCCCCTGGTCCAGTCTGGAGCTCACCTCCTCATAAAAGCTGATTAGGTTAGTTTGACAGGACTGATTCCTCATAAATCCATGCTGATATGGGGTCATACATTTATTTTTATCAAGATACTCCAAAATAGCATCTCTTAGAAAAGCCTCAAACAATTTACATACAATGGAGGTTAAACTAACAGGTCTATAATTCCCGGGGTCACCGTTTGACCCCTTTTTTAACATTGGCACCACATTTGCCATGCGCCAATTCTGGGAAACAGTCCATGTTACTATTGAGTCCCTGAATATTAAAAATAGGGGTCTGTCTATTACATTACTGAATTCCTTTAAAACACAGGTGTGAATGCCATCTGGACCTGGTAATTTGTCTATTTAGATTTTTTGTAGGCGGCACTGTACTTCTTCCTGGGTCAGACAGGTGACCTGTACTTCTTCCTAGGTTAGACAGGTGACCTGTACTTCTTCCTGGGTTAGGCAGGTGACCTGTACTGGGGAGTTTACCTTATCTTGCTGTATTTCACCTGGCATTTAATTTTCCTCTGTGAATACAGTGGAGAAGAATTTGTTTAATATATTTGCTTTTTCCTGATCCCTGTTTATAATTTCTCATCATTTTTTACAGGGCCAACACTTTCATTTTTTACCTTTTTGCTATTTCTATAGTTAAAGAACATTTCGGGGTTAGTTTTACTCTCTTTGGCAATGAGTCTTTCTGTCTCTATTTTTGCAGCTTTTATCAGTTTTTTTTATACATATTTTACATTTATCTCTATAGGTTCTTCACTGCCGTCCTGTTTTAGTAGTTTTTTTTTTGTCATTTATTGCCCCTTAACATTTTTTATTCATCCATATTGGTTTTCTTTTATCTCTGACCCTTTTATTCCCATAAGGCATATACATCTTACAGTGAGAATTTAAAATATTCTTGTTTTTGAGGACATTATCCCAATTTATATTGTTAAGGGCTTCTCTGAGTTGATCAAACTTTGCCTTCCTAAAGTTCATTGTTTTTGTGGCCCCTCGCGAGATTCCCTTATTAAAGAACAAGTGATAATGTATTATATTATGATCACTATTTCCTAGTTATCCTTCTACCTGCACATAAATTACTCTGTCAGGTCTGTTGGTTAATATTAAGTCTAGTAGGGCGCCCCCTCTGGTCGGGCCCTGCATCATTTGGGACAGATAATTGTCTTTAGCTATAGTCAGAAACCTGTTTCCTTTATGTGATTCACAGGTCTCAGTCTCCCAGTTTACATCAGGATAGTTAAAGTCCCCCATTATTATCTCATTATTTTGATTTGCTGCCTTGTTTATTTGTCTCATTAATTGATCTTCTGTCTCTTCCATTATGTTTTGTGGCTTATAGCAAACCCTATCAGGATTTTTTTATTTTTATCTCCATATATTTCTACCCATAATGACTCCACATTATTGTTTCCCTCCCGTATATCCTCCCACAGTGCAGACTTTAGACTGGATTTTACATAAAGACAAGGGGAGATTTATCAAAACCTGTCCAGAGCAAAAGTTGCCCAGTTGCCCATAGCAACCAATCAGCTTCCTTCTTTCATTTTTAGCTAGGCCTCTGCAAAATGAAAGAAGCGATCTGATTGGTTGCTATGGGCAACTGGGCAACTTTTCCTCTGCACAGGTTTTGATAAATCTCCCCCAAACTCCTCACCCTTTCTGTTTTTTCCGATCCTTCCTGAATAGACTATAACCCTGTATGTTGACCGCCCAGTCACAGGTATCATCCAACCAAGTCTCTGTTATACCCACTATGTCATAATTCACCTCAGACATCAACCCCTTTAGTTCGTCAGTTTTATTGGACAGACTTCTGGCATTAGTCAACATGCAATTCAATGGTGTATGTTTATTTTTCCTATGACACCTATCCCTATTAACTATTCTAACCCCTCCCTCCGCTCCACCCCTAGGTACATTTATAAGTCCCCCCTCTCTATCGACACTATCTTGCCCCTCTACGTTGTAGGTTCCCTCCCCCAGTTTCTAGTTTAAACCCTCCTCCACCCTTCTAGCCATCTTCTCCCCAAGCACAGCTGCACCCTGCCCATTGAGGTGCAGCCCATCCCTACGGTAGAGCCGGTATCCGACAGCAAAGTCGGCCCAGTTCTCCATGAACCCAAACCCCTCCTTCTTACAGCAGCTTCTGAGCCACTTGTTTACCTCCCTGATCTCCCGCGGCCTCTCTGGTGTGGCTCGTGGTACAGGTAATATTTCAGAAAATATTACCTTGGAGGTCCTTGCCTTAAGCTTGCCTTTTAAGGACACTCCACCTACCTCTTACTTTGTCATTGGTGCCAATATGTACCATGACTGCTGGGTCCTCTCCAGCCCCACCCAGCAACCTGTCAACCCGATCCGCGATGTGCCGAACTCGAGTGCCAGGAAGACAACACACTGTTCGGCGATCCCGGTGTTTGTGACAGATCGCCCTGTCTGTCCCCCTAATAATTGAGTCCCCCACTACCAGTACCTGTCTGGCCTGCCCATCTTTCCTCCCTCCCTCCTTACTGGAGCAGACACCCCCTGGCAGTCAAAGGCAGAGTCCTGCTGCAGTACTGCTAGCTCTGAAATGGCATCCCCCTCATCTGCCAACCGGGCAAACTTGTTGGGATGTGCCAGTTCAGGACTAGCCTCTCTGACGCTTTTCCCTCTACCCCGTTTTCTAACTGTAACCCAGCTAGCTGCCTGACTGTCCTGCACTACTGTCCCACTCTCCTCCCCCACCTCTACCCCAGAGAGTACTTGCTCAGTGAGCAGGAGACTCCACTCCAAGTTGTCAATGTGTCTCAGTGTTGCCAGTTGCTCCTCTAGATCCAGGATCTGGGCTTCCAAATTAACAAATGAACAACAAGGATTGCATACATTGTGCAAGATGCACACTGGACTGCCTTTTCCAACATGGAGGCCTTACTAGATTTGGAGATTGCAAAAATTAACAGTAAAAAAAAAAAACAAATATTTAAATTACACTCCCTGAATTTAAAGTCTCTTAATTTTAAGTCCCTCTCACTCTTATGCTTACACTCACTTGTATACTTCACACTCTTGTATACAGACACACAATCACTAGTTCAGACAATCACTTAGTATACTTTCTTTTATAGTTACCAGACACCACCTCTCTCTTCCACTGCCTGGAAGTGAATGCAAGTGACTACCGGAGTTCCCCATTAACAAAACTAGAGAAGCACATGTGCTGTGTTTTCCCAAGTCAACAACTCCACTTGCTCTAGTCTAGATAATTCTCCCATTTATAGCATTTTATAGGGTTTATGTTCAGGAATCTATGCTATCTCATTACTTATTATCTGGCCAAATTATAGGAAAGACACAATGGTAAGTGCACCCCACCTACTGTACCTTCAGTGTCTAGGTTGGATCAATCCATTTACGGTATCTCATTAGCTATCTATTGGTCTAAGTCTGTAAGTGGGTATATATGACCTAAGGACTTACATTAAAGAGGAAAACCATCAACATGTCAAACAGTTTTACAAAGAAGAGCCCCTATAACAGTTTATAAGGGGACCTATTATTTTCTTGTAATCTTAAGGACTTGAACCTCCCAGGAAAACAGAGAAGTTCTCCTAATGCCCATTTAGCAATCTTAGTTAACTGGTGATAAATGTCTCTTTTACTTCTGAAGTCTAAGGGATTCATGAGCATTGGTGTCTCGACAACTCTCAAATACTATGAAACAGGGGGCCCCACATGCATACACAACCACTTACCATATAAGTGGCTACCATTTGAATTTCATCAACTTTTGTGAGTTTCCATCAGTCATGTCCCTCGGAAGTAATAAAGAAAATATATCTGATGAGAGTGAACACAGAACTGGGAACCATCCTACTTAACTACCTCTAGCTTGATGGGTGAATCATCTATATCAGTGTTTCTCAAGCGCGGTCCTCAAGACCCCCACTGGTCATGATTTCAGGATTTTCATAGCCTTTCACACGTGATATAACTGTGGTGATGCCAGATTCACTGACCAGAATTATATCACCTGTGAAAGACTAAGGGGGTCTTGAGGACCGTGCTTGAGAAACAGTGATTTATATCCTGTTCTCTTTGAGGCCCCTATATGAATTAGTCTGTGACCACATTAGATCTCATAAATATGACACCACGATCATTGAAACAGGAAGTTATGTCATTTAATTGATAGATAAATCCAGGAGGACATCATATAGTGGAGAAGGGGCACATCTACCATCTTGCAGATTTTGAATTCTTGTTGGGAAACTTTTTAGGCCTTGTGGCAGATAAGTTTCCAGATGCACTCTGTAGACTGGAGGGTTGCAGAATGTGATATGAAATGAAGAAAGGAGCAATGCAGCAAGATCAGTAAGACATTACAAAGGTGGTCTGGTCAGCAGACCACAAAATCTACTTGTGTATGGCCACCGAACTAACATGTTTTTGTGTGCCAGTGGACATTCTTCAAAAGTTGGTATCCAGAACAAGCTCAAAGATGTAAGGATATATAGACCATTAAAGCAGATTGTGCAGCTACCATGAGGCCCTTGAAGTGAGGGGTTCAGAAGGGCTCAAGTCCTGCAGGAACGTGTGGGAACAGAGTTCCTGCACTTTTTCCACAGCAGGAACACAATCCTGAAGAACCACCCCTTAAGTGGGAATCTTGGGTGAGTTCCCACATTTTTTTTTTTTTAAAGGACTTGACCCCTGGGGTTCAACCATGGTTGGTCCTTTTCCCTTTATAATTAGTCAGGGAAATCCTGGTAAGTGGAGTGGAGAATTGGTCAAAGGGTCATAAAATGGGAGTAATTGGGAAAGCAAAGAACACTAAGCCCTTCTGTCTTGGAAGACAAAATCTAGCAACATAATAGGGGGACCAGTTTGTCCTTTATGAGACCCTTTCTCTTACAAACTCCAATGTACAAAGGTAAGAATATTAGCTGCCAAGTAGTGTCTCTATTCCGGTGGCATGATGTATTCCAATATCCATAGTATACATTTCTTGAGCCTAAAAGACATCCCTAATGCAGGGGCATAGCTATAGGGGGTGCAGAGGTAGCAGTTGCATCGGGGCCCTGGTGCCTAAGAGGGTGCCAAAGCACATCTGCCCCATAAGGGACCAATATTGTTTTTGAGGCATGGGGTCCTGTTGCAGATTTTGCATTGAGGGCCAGAAGCTACAAGTTACAAAGAAAGTAATTAGTCAGCCACCATTTGTGCATGTTCTTCCACTTAATAAGATGAGAGAGACCTGTAATTTTCATCATAGGTATACCTCAACTATGAAAGACATAATGAGAAAAAAAAATCCATAAAATCACATTGTCTGATTTTTTAAGAATTTATTTGCAAATTATGGTGGAAAATAAGTATTTGGTCACCTACAAACAAGAAAGATTTCTGGCTCTATCAGACCTGTAACTTCTTCTTTAAGAGTCTCCTCTGTCCTCCACTCGTTACCTGTATTAATGGCTCCTGTTTGAACTTGTTATCAGTATAAAAGACACCTGTCCACAACCTCAAACAGTCACACTCCAAATTCCACTATGGCCAAGACCAAAGAGCTGTCGAAAGACACCAGAAACAAAATTGTAGACCTGCACCAGGCTGAGAAGACTAAATCTGCAATAGGTAAGCAGCTTGGTGTGAAGAAATCAACTGTGGGAGAAATTATTAGAAAATGTGAGACATACAAGACCACTGATAATCTCCCTTGATCTGGGGCTCCACGCAAGATCTCACCCGTGGTGTCAAAATGATCAAAAGAAAGGTAAGCAAAAATCCCAGAACCACACGGGGGGACCTAGTGAATGACCTGCAGAGAGTTGGGATCAAAGTTAACAAAGGCTGCCATCAGTAACACACTATGCTGCCAGGGACTCAAAGCTTGCAGTACCAAACGTGTCTCCCTGCTTAAGTCAGTACATGTCCAGGCCTGTCTGAAGTTTGCTAGAGAGCATTTGGATGATCCATAAGAGTATTGGGAGAATGTCATATGGTCAGATGAAACCAAAGTAGAACTTTTTAGTAAAAAGTCAACTCGTCGTGTTTGGAGGAGAAAGAATGCTGAGTTGCATCCAAAGAACACCATACCTACTGTGAAGCATGGGGGTAAAAACATCATGCTTTGGGGCTGTTTTTCTGCTAAGGGACCAGGATAACTGATCCATGTAAAGGAAAGAATGAATGGGGCAATGTATCATGAGATTTTGAATGAGAACCTCCTTCCATCAGCAAGAGCATTGAAGATGAAATGTGGCTTTGCCTTTCAGCATGACAATGATCCCAAATACACTGCCTGGGCAACAAAGGAGTGGCTTCATAAGAAGCATTTCAAGGTCCAGGGGTAGCCTAGCCAGTCTCCAGATCTCAACCCCATAGAAAGCCTTTGGATTGAGTTGAAAGTCTGTGTTGCCCAGCGACAGCCCCAAAACATCACTGCTCTAGTGGAGATCTGCATGGAGGAATGGGCCAAAATACCAGCAATAGTGTGTGAAAACCTTGTGAAGACTTACAGAAAACATTTGACCTCTGTCATTGCCAACAAAGGGTATATAGCAAAGTATTGAGCTGAACTTTTGTTATTGACCAATAGGGGCGTGCACAGGTTGAATAGAAGGGGGGCTTGAGCACCTGCCCTTTTGATGTTCCCCTTAAAAACACCCTGGATAGTCTGGCATAATTATGTGGGCATTTATATAAATATTTATGAGAAGTGCTCCCCCAAACAGACAATGTCTGTGCAAATCCCTGGTCTCCATATAAATATGGTATAAATTCTATGTTGATTAAGGGAAAACCCAACCATGTGAAGTAGAGGAGGTGACACTTTGGCCAACAATAGAGATGTCAAAGGAATTAGCAGGGCCCCATGTATTGTCTATAAAGAGCATTCAGCCTAAATGGAGACATTAGTGTTAAATGTGTTGCCTCTCGGCTCGGCATTGACGCATTAGGGGTCTCTGATTTACTCAGATACATTTTGAAGCTTAGAATCCTAAATCTCTTCAGGAAAGGGGGGTATGAGGTCGGGGGAATAGCGCCGAGTCACAGCAATTTTTTTCGTGCTATGTTGCAGAATCCCATATTAAATGTATTGCGAAACATTAAAAATACATTTAGCCATAAAATGTCATGAACGTCAGCAGCCGGGAACACAAAGAAGCCCCGTTCCCAAGATATCCCAGTCATAATTCTAATGTAATGTTTTGCGGCGAGGGAAATACTTGTTTAAACGAATTAGGAGCATAAAGGCTTTTTTTGTTGTCTGTCGAGTCATAAAGTTAATGACCCCCATTGAAAGTGCCATTCAGCCTAATTGTAAATGGAGGATTTAATATTCCAAAGAACGTATTGGCAGAATGCGACGAAGCTTCCTCATTGATGTCTACACACCAGAATCGTCCCTCAAGAGACGTCTGCGCATTAAGGACAATAGCGGCGAAGCTAAGAACACGAGGAGGACATATTGTTATTGTAGCGATTATTTGCCGTCCTCATCAACAAAAAGCTGTGACGATTAAGGCGCATAGTCAAGCAAAACTGGTTTCCAGGGAGGTCGTGGTTATAGAGTGACATGTAATACAAAACAGGGCCCTTAGGCCAAAAATAGGGTATGTGACAGACAATAAAAGACGATGTGGGTCCAGTAAAATGAGAGTCTTATTAAAGGAGTACTCCACTGCCCCAGGGTTTGGAACATTTTGTTCCAAACGCTGGGTGCAGGCTGGAGGGTGTGGTGGCTGCGAAGCCCCCTCCCATAGACTTACATTGAGGGGGCGTGGCCATGACTTCACAATTGGCGTGGCCGTTACGTCACAACCCCCACAGCCCGTACCCAGCGTTCAGAACAAAATGTTTCTGGCGGTGGGGCAGTGGAGTACCCCTTTAAGAAAGCTCACTGTATATTGAATCCAATCAGGAAGAGACAGAAAATACAAAAAATCCAATAATCTGACACTTTAAAAAGTTTGTCGAGAAGCCGGCTCATTGCATTTGGTTTAAAAGACTTAAATGGGGACTCTCATAAAAATATATATATATATATATATATATATATATATATATATATATATATATATATATATTATTAAATAGATTATGTAAAAAAAAAAAATTTATAATATATTTTATTTTAACCCCTTAAGGACGCAGCCCTTTTTCACCTTAAGGACTGAGCCCTTTTTCGCAATTATGACCACCGTCACTTTACAAATTAATAACGCGAAAACGCTTTTACCGAATATTCTGATTCTGAGATTGTTTTTCCGTGACATATTCTACTTTATTTTGGTGGTAAATTTTCGGCGTTAATTGCATCCTTTTTTGGTGAAAAATCCCCAAATTTCATGTAAATTTAGAAAATTTAGCATTTTTCTAACTTTGAAGCTCTCTGCTTGTAAGGAAAATGGATATTCCAAATACATTTTATTTTTCATCACAAATACAATATGTCCACTTTATGTTGACATCATAAAATGGACATACTTTTGCTTTTTGAAAAAATTAGAGGGCTTCAAAGTATAGCAGCAATTTTCAAAAATGTCATGAAAATTGCTAAATCTGAAGGGACAGATGTTACAGAACTACAACTCCCAGCATGCCTGGGCAGTCGAGGCATGCTGAGAGTTGTAGTTTGGCAACATCTGGAGGGCTACTGTTTGGGCACCACTGTAACAGTGGTCTGCAAACTGTGACCCTCCAGATGTTGCAAAACTACAACTCCCAGCATGCCCAGACAGCCTTTGGCTCTCTGGGCATGCTGGGAGTTGCAGTTTGGCCCCCCTAGTGGTTGCCACAGTAAAGATCGATTTACTTTCACTTTCAATTCCCCCCCCCCCCCCCCCCCACTGTCGATTCCCTACCTGATCAGGATCCTGCAGGCTCCAGCGAAGATCCCAGGTCCCCAGGCATCTTCTCCTGCAGGTACGGCCGATCAGCCCGGAATTGGAGAAAATCGCATGCCTGAATTGACATGCGATTTTCTCCGATCACCGACATGGGGGGGTCTCAGGACCCCCTGGGCGATGTGCCAGGGTGCCTGCTGAATGATTTCAGCAGGCATCCGGCTCCGGTCCCCAACCAGCTAGCGGTGGGGACCGGATTTCCCACGGGCGCATGGATACGCCCTCGGTCCTTAAGGACTCGGAATGCAGGGCGTATCCATACGCCCTGTGTCCTGAAGAGGTTAAAAAAATCATGTTATATGTTTTTTTTTACATTTGTAAACCTGGCCACAAGGTTTCACCCTATATGGCTCAGGATTACTTATCCCCCTCCTGACGTTCAGCACGTTCGGACCAACGCTGGCCGGGCAGCGTGGCACAGTGTGGTCCGCAACGCGCGTTCACATGAATGAGGAGAGGGAGATGCAGGCAGGCGGGGATATTTAAATTTCACGCGCACACGAGCGCTGTGCTTGCTCTCTGTGAGTACAGCGCTTATGCGCGGCGCGCAAAATTTAAATATCCCCGCCCCCTGCATCTCCCTCTCCTCATTCATTGCTGCGCGCAAGCTGCAGGAGAGAGAGGAGACGGGCAGAAGAGAGCCCCGGCCAGGCTTCAGATGACATCGCGCCTGCCGAGGCCGCCCACTTCCTGCCCTCCGCAGAGAGCTCAACTCTGAGCTACCGAAGCTGATCTAAAAAAGGTATTTTTATGGGGATTTTGATAAAAATAAATACAGGGATAATGTAGTTAGTGTCAGGGACAGATGGGGAGGAGGAATAGGGAAATTTAATTTAGTAATAGCTACTCTTTAAATAGGATTAAAAAGAAAACAGGGTCTGATTTTTTCCCCCCTGAAACAGCGCCCCCTTGCTAAAATGGTCATGCACTCCGAGAATGTATTTATTTTACTGCTTATACAGTGAGGTATAGGATGTTAGAGAATAATATAGAGGTTCTTGTGTACCTGTTTCAGCTGAGGTAGTGAAATAATACTGTTATACAGTATGACATGCAAATTAGAGGCGTCGCTATTAGAATCACTGCTGCAGAATGACACAATGACAGAGCCTGGAGGTGGCATCAGTGTGAGGAGACCATATAGTGGCTGAATGACACAGCTTGGAGATGGCAGCAGCATGAGGAGAACATACGGCGGCTGAATGCCTGGAGGTGGCAGCAGCAGTATCAGGAGTCCTGAAAGTGACTTGGTGACCCGAAGTGTGGCGGTGGGTGGCAATACAGTACCCGGTGACAAAGGTGGGTGAAAAAAGCAGAACATGGCATCAGATGTGTGGCATCTTGCGGGTGGCAGGATCAAATTAGTAGCTGAGGCAGGTCTCGTTTATAAAAGTGTTAGTGTGCACAGGTAAGTATTGAGGATATGCATTACTTAAAACGTAACTTTTAATAATATTCTTAGGATAAAATATATGGACCCCAATTTTTTTTTAAATCAAACAAAAGTGTTACTCGCCCTAAAAAGGGCGGCCCCACACAGGAACCTCTCTCTATTTCCACCTACAAACACTGCCGTTTCCAAGGGTTTTTAGGTGGAAATAGGCAGAGGTTCCTGTGTGGTGCCACCCTTTTATTAAGACGAGTAACACTTTCCTCAAAAAGGTGGAAGGGAAAAACGTATGGTCCATTGTAGCAGGTGGGGGTAAAAAATTCCCCTGTAAGGCCCTACTCTCACCCTATTAATTCCCTTCTTGGCAAGTGTTACTCGCCTTAAAAAAGGTGTCCCTACACAGGAAACTCTCCCTATTTCCAGCGTAAAACCCTGGGAAATGGCAATGTTTGCAGGTGGAAATAGGGAGAGGTTTCTGTGTGGGGCCGCCCTTTTTAGGGGCAAGTAACACTTGCCAAGAGGGGAATTAATAATGCGAGAGTAGGGCCTTACAGGGGAAGTTTTTACCTCCACCGGTTACAATGGACCATATGTTGTTCCCTTCCACCTTTAGAGGTCTTTGCATCACATCAATACTTGGTGGTATAGGTGGCACATGGTGTTTTTTGCACACCTTTCCTTTTGTTTTTGGGTACATATATTTTATCCTAAGAAAAGTAAAGTTTTAGCTAATGCATATCCTCAATACTTACTTGTGGTCAAATGCAGAGGAATTTCTAAAACTGGGGACCGTGGTAAATATGAGAGTAAAAATTTACCAGGTTTTCGGCGCAATCCACCAGCTTTGGTGATAGCAGGCGGAACCAACCGGTTATGAAGCATAGAACTGTGTGCAGTGTAGCCTGCTGCTCCGTTCCTCTATTGCAGGAACTGGGCAGGAAGAGGAGGGACATGTGAGCCGACATCACTGGCCAGCTGCTACTAGCAGGCCCTGCTGGTAACTGAGAGCCGCGCCCCAGACATGCCTGTGCGCGGCTCTCAGTTACCAGCAGGGCCTGCTAGTAGCAGCTGGCCAGTGACGTTGGCTCACGTGTCTCTCCTCTTCCTGCCCAGTTCCTACACTGCACACAGTTCTATGCTTCATAACCGGTTGGTTCCGCCTGCTATCACCAAAGCTGGTGGATTGCGCCGAAAACCTGGTAAATTTTTACTCTCATATTTACCACTGTACCTACCGGCCAGGAGCACTCCTAGATCCGGGACCAGGAGGCTGCACCACCTGCATGATCATCCAAGCGCATTTGTAGTTGTGTCTATATACACAACTAAGCAAGGTGAGTGGTTTACTAACACCCACTGCACATCACTTGCTTGACAACACACTGTGTATCAAACAATACTTGTCCCATGAGGAGCTCTGCCATTTTTTCCTCTCCAGACTTACGCCTATAACTGGGGACCAGCACCTTAAATCTGTTTGGCACTATCCATATTTGTGAAGTGTTGGTGTGGCACCACGGTCAATCTACTCAGAGGCACCTGGCATTGGTGGCTGGAAATCCTGGCTGATCCATGCCTGATTCATCTTCACAAAGGTCAGTCTCTCCACATTTTTCGTGGACAGACGAGTTCTCCTTGGGGTTACTATGGCCCCCGCCGCACTAAACACCCACTCTGATGGCACACTACTGGCCGGGCAGGACAGCTTTTCCAGGGCAAACTCTGTTAGATGTGGCCACAAATCAAGTTTGGCTGCCCAGAAGTCCAGCGGATCTTCAAGGTATATTGGCATGGGCATGTCAAGGTATGCCACCACCTGCTGGTTCAGGTCCTGCTCCAGGTGTACCTGCTGCTGATGAGTTGCTTCACTATGTGGGTGAAGAAAGCTACTCATCAGTGACTGTAGACGCAGGCTGCTGCTGATGGAGCTCGTACTGCTCCTGCCACCTCACCCCTCCCCAGCAGCCATGGCGGTGGAAGGTGAGCAAAGAGGGCCCCCCGAGTCAGACCAGCGAGAGGATCGATGATGGCGCAGATACTCATAGGCCAACTGACTACGTAGGATGTCTCTGTAGCAGGTCAGTTTGTCCTCCCTCTCAGTGGGTGTAAAAAAGGCCCCCATTTTGTGCCGGTAGCGAGGGTCCAATAAGGTGGAGAGCCAGAAGTCATCCCGCTGCTGAATGGTGACAATTCGGCGGTCACTACGCAAGCAAGTGAGCATGCATTGTACCATTTGTGCAAGTGACTCGGAGGGACTCCCTGTCTCCATCTCCACTGCATACTGCCACGGTGTGTCTGAGTCCTCTGTCCAGCCTTCCTCCTCACCCTCTAGCTCCTCTGGCTGCTCCTCCTCTCCTGTCAGATCACTAGAAAAACTGCCCATCTCGCGAAACGTAAACTGTGCTCCACTGTGCCCCCCCCATCCTCCTCCAGTTCAATCCCCACAGGGCTCATGTGGCCGTGAGATGTAGACGCCACGTCTCCAGTGCCGTGACAGCCATTGTTTCAATCATTTGTTGTAGGAAATTAAGCAGTGGAATGACGTTGTTCATCCTGTAATCCTGGAAACTGACTAATAATGTGGCTTCCTCAAAGGGCCTGAGCAAACGGCAGATGTCATGTATGAGCTGCCACTGGTTGACATTGACTCCCCTATCTGCTTGGATCATCAAGAAATTGGTGATGGCATTTCTCTGTTCGTATAGTCGGTCCAAAATATGGAGGGTAGAATTCCAACGTGTGGAAACATCGCAAATCAAACTATGTTGGGGGATACCGTTCTGACGCTGCAGCTCAAGGAGGGTGTGCTTTGCGGTGTACGAGTGGCTGAAGTGCATGCAAAGTTTCCTTCCCATTGTTAAGATGTCTTGCAGATGGGGGGAACACGTCAGGAACCGCTTGACATCCTGATTGAACACGTATGCCATGCAGGGCACATGGCTCAGGCTTTCTTGTCGCAGCCCAGACAAGATGTAGGTCACCATGGTTCCCATTTCCAGTTTTCGTGGAGAAAACCATGATTCGATTTCTTGAATGACTTTTAGCAGTTCCTCCCCTATGTGACTCCGTTTGCCAAGGCAAACCAAATGAAGAACAGCGTGACACCACCGTGCCCTGCACACATGGTGTGCTGAAGGGCCACTGAGACTTGTCCGTGCACTGGACATGGGGGAGGATGAGGACAAGGTGGAGAATGAGGAGGCAGAGTCGCACAGTCACAAGACCAATGGCTTGAGAGCGTGGAGGCGAAAGCGGCGTGACCTGTCCAAATTGCTGTTGTGGCTGTGCAGGAACCCCATTCACACGGTGGGCCATAAAGGACATGTAGTGTCCCTGACTGTAGTTACAGCTCCACACGTCAGCGCTACCGTGCACTTTGGTACACACCGACAGGCTCAAGGACTAGCCCACCTTCTGTTGCACAAAACTGTGCAGGGCTGGTACTTCCTTCTTTGCAAAGAAATGACTGCTTGGGACTCTCCACCTCGGCACAAGCCATCAGTTCCCTGAAAGGTGCAGAGTCCACCACTTGAAAAGAAGGACTGCAGCACCAGCAACTTGGACTGGAGCACATTCAGCTTCTGCGCCATTGGATGAGTGGGTGCATGCTGTTGTCTCTTAGACATGGCTTTGCCGATGGATTGCTGGCGGAATGACTGACTCAAAGTAGGAAGAGCAGGAGCATCTGGAGCAACAGAAGATGTGTATGGCACACAGCTCCCTTCGGCTGAGGTGGTGGAGCCTTGGCTGTCTGAAACAGGGAGCGGCATGCCACTGGGTGATGGACCACCACCACATCGGAGCCATGGTTCTCCCAGACCGCTTTATGGTGACGCTGCATGTTAACGCAGGGCCATGGCCAACATTGGGACCCTGGCCACACTTCACCTTCTACCGACACATCTTGCATGTGGCCATGTTAGCCTCCTCCTGATGCTTGATGAAAAACTGCCACACCGCCGAGTAGCTGATTTTACCACCAACAGTCCGCACTGATTGACTGCTACTGCCGCCGACTCCAGGAACCCCTGTTCCACTACCTCGAAGCAGGTGGTCTACTCTGGGCACATTTGGCTCCAGACTTTTCACTTCTGCCACCATGCTGACTTCCAACCATGCTACCCACTTGCTGGCTCAGCTGCTGCTTCATGGGCAACCTGCAACTCTCTTCTCCTGATGATGATAAAGCCCATTCTGCACCCGGGTCCCAAGTGCAATCGGCTTCATCATCGAGTTGTGTCTGCACGTCACTGATGTCCTCTTCAGGTTCCTCAACAGTGTCTGCTTCAGGAGCCTGAACACTCGCAACACCACCTGTCACGCCACTCTCCTCATTACTACTTGCCCACCTAGCGGAGGAAGCGGCGGATGTCTGCTTCATTTCTTGGCTGGGCAGTATCTGTTGACTGTCCTATAGTAGATCTTCCTCACTAAATAGTGGAGCTGAATCCACAGCATAAGATACTTCTGTGGGGGAGGGAACACCATAGGACAGAGGCAATGGGAGGACAGGTACTGCTCCCGGGCCATGCCAACTGAGGGTTGTGTCTAAGGAACCCACCGACTGTTGACTGGGGGTGTCAGATGTCACTTGTGATGAAGTAGATGACCTTGTTAACCAATCAATGACGGCAGATGGGTTGCTGGTCGAGACACAACCGCTATCCGATACCGGGAGCTCAGGCCTCTCACTGCGACTCCTGCTGCCACTCGCCCATAATCTGCTGCGACCTCTGGCTGTGCCTGATGAATTTAGGCCTCTGCCACTTCTCTGTGCACATCGTGCAACTTCTCATCCTGACATACTTAGTCAGGGGAATACAATATGCTCCACTACCCTTAAAACAGTATTTGTCTACAACACCAGCAGGTGTGTACTTTTGTCTGGCGTTTCACAGTATCTAGGTCCTTAAGACTTTAACAAGAACAAAATGGTACACCACTTAGATGTACGTATGTGGTATGCATTTATGCGGGGAGGACAATGCGCTCCAGTATGCTTAAAACAGTATTTGTCTAGAACAGTAGCAGGTGTGTACTTTTGGCTGGTCTTTCACTATAACTAGGCCCTTAAGACTTTAACAGGAACAAAATGGTACACCAATTAGATGTAGGTACTGTTAATAGAGGAAAATACACTTTTAGTACTCTACTCACCCTAACTGTCTGGCTACTATTAGCTTTTCAGTTGTTGTACACACCAGTGCTGCAGCACACAGTATCTGTGTACTACACCCAACATTGCACTCTCTCTCGCAGTCTCTTTCCCTTCCCTTTCAGTGATTCTAGGCTGGATTTGGGCTTGAGGTGAATTGCTGCTGTAAAAAAAGCTTGTCTGTGCAACACACACTGCTCACTGTCATAGAACGCTGATGTGACTGGCCGCAAAATGGCTGCCAATTATATAGGGCTGTGACATCACAGGGGTGGCTGGCTGCTGATAGGCTGCATTCTGCATGTGATTCAGGGTCATCCCGCCGACCCTTTTTCCCGCCTTCCTTACCCATGTCCTCACATGTGGATCCGCCATTTTAGATGCCCTGGAGCCTGGACCGTACTAAATGGAGTTTAAAGAAGCAATTTTTTTCCTGAAATTCATAACGAATTCGGATTCGTCAGATTCGATTCGCTCATCCCTAGTGGTTATGGTCAACATTTCCTCTGCACAGGTTTTCATAAATTTCTCCAACAGGTAGTTTTTTAGGAAAATACTGTATTGCCATGAAGAGAAGAGTGATTTGACCTATTATCATAACTGAGGTGTTTTATGTGATGTCTTTGGTGCCTTTTTTGTTGTTACAGCATTTTTCACACATTTGTACAGATTTTTGGTTGTGTTTTTACAGCAATATTCCAAAATTGTGGTACAAAATTACAGTTTTACGATAATTTGCACAATTTTTGCACTGATTTTATTTAATTTTGTTTAGAAAATCCCAGCAAGATCTAAAACAACAAAAACATAAAAACACACCAAAAATGCAACATGTGAAACCTCAGGGGAGGTGTATAACTACTGTATATCCTGATCCCATAGAGATAGCAGCAGCAGTATACAGATAGAGCTGGAGGAGAGGTGTATAACTACTATAAATCCTGATCCCATAAAGAAAACAGCAGCAGCAGTATACAGATATAGCTAAAGAGGAAATTTATAACCACTATATATCCTGATCTCATATAGATAGCAGCAGTATACAGATAGAGCTGGAGAATAAATGTATAAATACTATATATCCTGATTCCACAGAGATACAGTTATAACAGTATACAGATTGAAGTGTGTAAGAGGAGGTGTATAACTACTACATATTCTGATCCCCTAGAGATAGCAGAAGTACGATACAGAGCTGGAGGCCTCTGGGTACTAGCAGAATGGGCAAAAACAGAAACACAGAGGGGGGAGTTAATCATTGGTTTTAGTCTTCATTTTGGTGTGTGTGTATATATATTTATATATATATATACATATATATCCTTTCTTAGTGTACTTGCTCAAAATTTACTACACATCATGCAAGCTTTTAATAAAATTCCCTCAACTCTGTGAAATTCAACACAAAAAAATAAAAAATAAAGGCGGAGATAAAGCAACTACACAGAAGGACCAATGATAAATGACCCCCATAGTGCTTCTTGAACTTTCTTGAATTTTTAACTCTTCTGTTTACTCACTTTTACTGCGTTTTGGTGGAGTTTTCACTTCTTAGTAAGACCCCTTTAAAGGGGTACTCCCACCCTAGACATCTTATCCCCTATCCAAAGGATAGGGGATAAGATGTCTGATCTCAGGGGTCCCGCCGCTGGGGACAGCCGCAGTGTTACATGCGGCACCCACTTGTTTTTTGTGCGGAAGAATTGGAGGGTCTGAGTAGCGACTACGGGAACGGAAGTCCGTGACGTCAGGACTCCGCCCTCGTGTGACGTCACGCCCGTCCCCTCAATGCAAGTCTATGGGAGGGGGCGTGACGCCCCCTCCCATAGACTTGCATTGAGGGAACGGGCGTGACGTCACATGGGAGCGGAGTCCTGACGTCACAGACTTACGTTCCCCAGCAGCGGGACCCCCGAGATCAGACATCTTATCCCCTATCCTTTGGATAGGGATTAAAGGAGATGTCTGGTGCTCACTTTTCTTATTTTATCCGTTCCGGGCTGAAAAATAAAAGAAAACAAATTTTCTCTTACCTGCCTAGGCTCCCCCGATGCTTCAGTACCGGTGTTCGGTCCCCGGGCTGTATTCTTCTTACGTCCTGTTAGCCCGGCACGTCACACGGAGCTTCAACCTATCACCAGCCGCAGCGATGTCCCGCCTCGGCCAGTGATAGGCTGAAGCTCCGTGTGACGTGCCGTGCTAACAGGAAGTAAGAAGAATACAGCCCGGGGACCAAACGCCTGTACCGGAGCACCGGGGGAGCCTAGGCAGGCAAGAGAAAGCTTATTTTCTTTTTTTTTTTGCAGCCTGGAATGGATACAATAAGAAAAGTGAGCACCGGACATGTCCTTTAAGATGTCTAGGGTGGGAGTACCCCTTTAACTTGTCATTTCATTCGTGCCTTGCTTCCTCACTTGTAAAGCGCTGCAGAATATGTCGGCGCTATAGAAAAACCAAGTTTATCGCTACTGGTATTCCAGCAATAGCCTTCGGCGTGAGATGGCGCGGCGACTGGCCTTTTTCTTTAAATGACTTAATGCGCGAGAAAGAGAGAAAAAGCATCTGTAGAAAAGGCTCCCATTCTTCATGGATTCTTTATGAGAGTTTATATATCAGCGATCGCCCTGGGCCTGCAACCTTTGCAGTGTTCATTTATTTATTTTGCCTTAAAAAAAAGAAGAAAAAAAAGATGGAAAAAATCCCGGCTGTGTTGTGGGTTGTAAAATATTTGCTGATGCTCCGCCATCTATGAAGTTTCTTGTACATGTTCAGCAATATCATCTCAAGATCCCTCAGGTCTAAAAGAATTACTCAATAACCTCTCGGGTCAGAGGAAACAGCCTCTAAATTCTGTTACTTCTCCGCTTTCTTCTCGGAAAAAAAAAAATGCCGCTCCAGCAATGGAATTACGCCGACCTTCACCTTCCTACACCACTAAATATACTTTGTAACGCACCTCAAAGTCACGGACGCAAGCAATGCCGCGCGCCATAAATCCCCGCACTTCTCCGGCTCTAAAGGATGTTAAACCTGCTTGTTTTATTTAAGGAGAGAGAGAAAAAAAAATACACCTGAATGAGAGCGGGATTTATCCTCCATCCAATATATATTGCTATAAATACTACTCCATAAACCACCTTCACTACAAGGAATCATGTTTCCCGATATCCGGGCTTATGTCCCTATCCGCAATGATTTGTGCTGTGTATGATGTGCACTTCATGCCTCATGTCTCCTGTATGTAGCAGGGAAAATATAAATATATATCCTAATCCCGTCACCTTGAAAATACTCTGCTTTTCTGTACAGATCTTGAGCTTTTTCGTGTTATAACTTCCATGACACATCTAAAGCTGCATTCAAAAGTGTTGACTTTTAACAGTATAAGAAGTTTATGTCCATCAATACTTTGTAAGCGAACGCTTCAGATAGAAAGGTTGAGTGTTTGTTATTTTATCTTCGTACTATAGAACATTCTGTATTGCCCGGTCTTCCTATCTAAACCTTGTGGGAATGGAAAAGCAACAATAACATTCTTGTCTTCATATCTTGAACTCATATCCCATCATGATATCCTGACCTCATATCTCATCCCTCATATTCCGACCTCATATACCGTCCTGATATCTTGAGCTTATATCCTGACTTCAAATCTCGATCTCACATACCGACCACATATCCTGTCCTCATATCTCGTCCTCATATCCTGACCTCATATCTCATCCTCATATCTTGAGCAAATATCCCATCCCTCATATCCCAATCTGATATCTCGTCCTCATATCTTGAGCTCATATCCTGACTTCATATCCCAACCTCATATCTTGAGCTAATATCCCATCCCTCATATCCCAATCTGATATCTCGTCCTCATATCTTGAGCTCATATCCTGAATTCATATCCCAACCTCATATCTTGAGCTAATATCCCATCCCTCATATCCGAATCTGATATCTCGTCCACATATCTTTAGCTCATATCCTGAATTCATATCCCAATCTCATAACCTGACTCTTATCCTGACCTCAAATCTCGTCCTCATATCTTGCCCTCATTTCCCATCCTCCACACTAACTATTCCCTGCCAAACATTTGGCAAGCTGTTTAAAAGTACTCGGTGAGCGGGGTCCGGTGACCTCGCTCCGATCCTGTGTACTGCTAGAAGCTGCTAACCGCGTTAAGGGAGAAAAAAACCCCTAAATATGAATACTGTCCAGAAGTGTCAGTCTCTGTAGGCAATGAACAGTAGATATTGATCTCTGTAGGATAGTTAGCACCGATCTGTAGTAGAATCCTGGCTAGACACATTTTGGGAGGCTACTAGCGGGGGCCGACAGCAGTGCGAGCATACAAGATATCGTGCCAGGCTATTGCCCGGGTGAGAGGGACATAATCCCACTGTTTTCATCCACAGGAATATATGTACATAAATGCTGAACAGCAGCTAATGGCTTTATGTATACAGGACTGGGACCATTTGTGCACCTACCGCTTTTGCTTTCACAGGACACATATCCTCTGCGAGTTATCAGAGACTTGGACTTTGCTCTTTTTTACAGGAACTTCATTATTATGAGTACTATGCTTTATTCTTTATTTGTAGGAGTTTTCACATTCCAGTAAACGTATTTTTGCATAAATGACTTTTCATCTATCTGGGGATTTTTATATATTTTTTTATATATTTTCACATCCATTTTTGCATCTTATTGGTTCTTCAGCTATTTGTGGAGGGGATTCGCAAGGGCCCTGCGTCACTCCCTCCAATATAAAATTATTTTATTTGTATGTTATTGTTCATTAAATATCTATTTTTATTCATTTTATCTGGTCTAACCTCATCCTTCACTACTCTATCCTACTCTACTATATCTATATATGGAGGAACTGTGTGATGTCATCATGTCCATATGGAGGAACTGTGTGATGTCATCATGTCCATATGGAGGAACTGTATAATTTCATCATGTCCATATGGAGGAACTGTGTGATGTCATGTCCGTATGGAGGAACTGTGTGATGTCATCATGTCCATATGGAGGAACTGTGTGATGTCATCATGTCCATATGGAGGAACTGTGTGATGTCATCATGTCCATGTGGAGGAACTGTGTGATGTCATCATGTCCATGTGGAGGAACTGTGTGATGTCATCATGTCCATGTGGAGGAACTGTGTGATGTCATCATGTCCGTATGGAGGAACTGTGTGATGTCATGTCCATGTGGAGGAACTGTGTGATGTCATCATGTCCATATGGAGGAACTGTGTGATGTCATCATGTCCATATGGAGGAACTGTATAATTTCATCATGTCCATATGGAGGAACTGTGTGATGTCATGTCCGTATGGAGGAACTGTGTGATGTCATCATGTCCATATGGAGGAACTGTGTGATGTCATCATGTCCATATGGAGGAACTGTGTGATGTCATCATGTCCATGTGGAGGAACTGTGTGATGTCATCATGTCCATGTGGAGGAACTGTGTGATGTCATCATGTCCATGTGGAGGAACTGTGTGATGTCATCATGTCCGTATGGAGGAACTGTGTGATGTCATGTCCATGTGGAGGAACTGTGTGATGTCATCATGTCCATATGGAGGAACTGTGTGATGTCATCATGTCCATATGGAGGAACTGTGTGATGTCATCATGTCCATATGGAGGAACTGTGTGATGTCATCATGTCCATATGGAGGAACTGTGTGATGTCATCATGCCCATATGGAGGAACTGTGTGATGTCATCATGTCCGTATGGAGGAACTGTGTGATGTCATCATGTCCGTATGGAGGAACTGTGTGATGTCATCACGTCTGTATGGAGGAACTGTGTGATGTCATCATGTCCGTATGGAGGAACTGTGTGATGTCATCATGTCCATATGGAGGAACTGTGTGATGTCATCATGTCCATGTGGAGGAACTGTGTGATGTCATCATGTCCGTATGGAGGAACTTTGTGACGTCATCATGTCTATATGGAGGAACTGTGTGATGTCATCATGCCCATATGGAGGAACTGTGTGATGTCATCATGTCCATATGGAGGAACTGTGTGATGTCATCATGCCCATATGGAGGAACTGTGTGATGTCATCATGTCCGTATGGAGGAACTGTGTGATGTCATCATGTCCGTATGGAGGAACTGTGTGATGTCATCACGTCTGTATGGAGGAACTGTGTGATGTCATCATGTCCGTATGGAGGAACTGTGTGATGTCATCATGTCCATATGGAGGAACTGTGTGATGTCATCATGCCCATAGGGAGGAACTGTGTGATGTCATCATGTCCGTATGGAGGAACTGTGTGATGTCATCACGTCTGTATGGAGGAACTGTGTGATGTCATCATGTCCGTATGGAGGAACTGTGTGATGTCATCATGTCCGTATGGAGGAACTGTGTGATGTCATCATGTCCATGTGGAGGAACTGTGTGATGTCATCATGTCCGTATGGAGGAACTGTGTGATGTCATCATGTCCATGTGGAGGAACTGTGTGATGTCATCATGTCCATGTGGAGGAACTGTGTGATGTCATCATGTCCATGTGGAGGAACTGTGTGATGTCATCATGTCCATGTGGAGGAACTGTGTGATGTCATCATGTCCGTATGGAGGAACTGTGTGATATCATCATGTCCATGTGGAGGAACTGTGTGATGTCATCATGTCCATATGGAGGAACTGTGTGATGTCATCATGTCCATATGGAGGAACTGTGTGATGTCATCATGTCCATATGGAGGAACTGTGTGATGTCATCATGTCCATATGGAGGAACTGTGTGATGTCATCATGCCCATATGGAGGAACTGTGTGATGTCATCATGTCCGTATGGAGGAACTGTGTGATGTCATCACGTCTGTATGGAGGAACTGTGTGATGTCATCACGTCTGTATGGAGGAACTGTGTGATGTCATCATGTCCGTATGGAGGAACTGTGTGATGTCATCATGTCCATGTGGAGGAACTGTGTGATGTCATCATGTCCGTATGGAGGAACTTTGTGACGTCATCATGTCTATATGGAGGAACTGTGTGATGTCCATGTCCGTATGGAGGAACTGTGTGATGTCATCACGTCTGTATGGAGGAACTGTGTGATGTCATCATGTCCGTATGGAGGAACTGTGTGATGTCATCATGTCCGTATGGAGGAACTGTGTGATGTCATCATGTCCATGTGGAGGAACTGTGTGATGTCATCATGTCCGTATGGTGGAACTGTGTGATGTCATCATGTCCGTATGGAGGAACTGTATGATGTCATCATGTCCATGTGGAGGAACTGTGTGATGTCATCATGTCTATATGGAGAAACTGTGTGATGTCATCATGTCCATATGGAGGAACTGTGTGATGTCATCATGTCCATATGGAGGAACTGTGTGATGTCATCATGTCCGTATGGAGGAACTGTGTGATGTCATCATGTCCGTATGGAGGAACTGTGTGATGTCATCATGTCCGTATGGAGGAACTGTGTGATGTCATCATGTCCGTATGGAGGAACTGTGTGATGTCATCATGTCCGTATGGAGGAACTGTGTGATGTCATCACGTCTGTATGGAGGAACTGTGTGATGTCATCATGTTCATATGGAGGAACTGTGTGATGTCATCATGTCCGTATGGAGGAACTGTGTGATGTCATCATGTCCGTAAGGAGGAACTTTGTGACGTCATCACGTCTGTATGGAGGAACTGTGTGATGTCATCATGTCCATATGGAGGAACTGTGTGATGTCATCACGTCTGTATGGAGGAACTGTGTGATGTCATCATGTCCATATGGAGGAACTGTGTGATGTCATCACGTCTGTATGGAGGAATGTTTTCAGCACGTTGTAGAAAGTATAAAGGGTGTCTGACCAGGGACTAGTGAGGTGTACCTAATAAAGTGGTCAGGCAGTGTCCCATACCAATAGATTGAATCAATAAAGTGATGCTGAGCAGTGGTCTATGTCTACACTGTGATGCACTTTACACTGCGTGGGAGGCCAACAATTATAAATATCCAAGTATTTTGTGAAAGGATCTCTATTCAAGGCTACGAGGAGCCGACGATATCCATCTCTTCATTGTGTGTTTAATTTAAAACCAATGGAGACACACAGTATATATACATTTTTTCATCCATAAGCAGGAGAAATTTTGGGACACCGTAGGTTGCTCTTCTTACATATGTATTATGTTCATACAAAGAAGACGAAACATTGCAAAAAATAAAAATAAATAAAAATGCATAGCTTTATTTATAACTGAGGGGGCGCAGATACTTCAGCACAATGTACAGCTGCGCCATTATTTGTAGACACCATTCAGGATCCTAACACAGGACACATATAAAAATAAAACCAATTAAGCCTCGCCATAGAAAAATATCAAGGAAAGATGAAACGTACGGTGCGCTTAAAGAACTTTACACAACTTTTCAAGATTCGTAAAATGCAGTGGCTGTTTTATGCAATATTATAGAGCAATGGTCTCAAACTGTGGCCCTCCAGATGTTGCAAAACTTCAATGTAGTGTAGTGACCAGGCCCATATGCAGCACGAGGCCCCAAAATGTCCTCATTTCTTCTGCACCAATGGCGTACCATTCATTGGACCTTGCCCAAAACATCCCTGGCTCCTGCTCACAACTCTGCCCACTGAGTTGACAAGGGGACATTAACCCCTCCCCTGCCGGCTGCTATTGGTCGGACGACCAATAGCAGCGCTCCTGGGGGGGGGGGGGGTGACGAAATCACCACCTCCCTATACATACAGGAGGTGATTGGGGGTGTATTCATATACACCCCTGATCACCATGTATCTCTGGGTCATCGGGTCACACGTGACCCGTATGACCGGAATCGCCGCAGATCGCTGGTGTGAATTCACCGACATGGGGGGGTTCTCAGGACCCCCCTGGGCATTTGCATGGGATGCCTTCTGAATGATTTCAGCAGGCATCCCGGACCCCGCCTGGCACGCGGAGGGGACTGGAATTCCCCCTGGGCGTACAGGTACGCCCTGGGTCCTTAACTACCAAGGAGCCAGGGCGTGCCCATACGCCCTGGGTCCTTAAGGGGTTAAGACATTAGTCGACATGCTTTAGACCAGCATTGTTGTTTTTTCTGACTATGTAAACTTAAAGGAGTTACTCTGCCGGAAAACATCTTATCCCTTATCAAAAGGATAGGGGATAAGATGTCTAATCGCGGGGGTCCTGCCACTGGGGACCACCGCCATCTCCGCTGTGGCACCCTGGCACTGGATAAACTCTGCTCCGTGCCGGATGACTGGTCACCACAGCCACCACATCCCTCCATTCATGTCTATGGGAGGAGGCGTGACAGCTACGTAGTAGCTTCTGTGTTCCAGACGCTGGTCCAGAGATCGTGTGGGTCCCCAGCAGAGTGACCCCTGTGATCAGACATCTTATCCCCTATCCTTTGGATAGGGGATAAGATGTTTTGCGGTGGAGTACCCCTTAATTTTAAAATGATCCAAAATAGAACGAAGTTCTGGATGTAAGGGTGGCTGTTTTTTCCCACTTTTTCCCAACTCTTGTGCAAAAAGTGGTTCCAATCAGACAATATCTCCTGTCTCCACTTAGAGCTTGATATAATACGTGGGAAATGTGCCTTGAATTGGGCCTCCTCTCAATGTAGAAGCTAAGGGTTATAGTTAAAGGATTCCCTGGGATAATCCAGATGCCACCATCATAGTCCCTCTCTGTTATGACAATTTTTAATAAACTCATAGACAAGCTGATAACACAGTGCCGAGGTGGTCTGTCACTAAATCCCATACCAAAAAGTGGAGAGGACTGGGAAACCTTGAGGTGTGGTCAAGAGGCACGTCATTCTATCTATTCTCTTATCCAGTCCGAATTTAACCATAAAGGTAATTTTGTTACCATCTTTCCTGCTGAAGACAACTCTGATAAGGTCGCACAAGCTCTACACATTGTTAGTTGGTTGGGTACGGTATTAAAGCAGCCCTATATGTAAGCACTCCACATGGTGGGCTCTGGGTCACTTGAAACACTACATTATCAAGTGGTCGAGTTGTAATACCACACAAAAACAGGAGGACAGGGGTGGTGCTGTTTTTGGAACAAAGCGGCTATGTTCTCCTACTCCTATCTCCTACAGGATAACCTCTGTGAGGCAAAGAACGTAGGGGTTTACTGGTTTTGCCTGAATGCCCTTTTATCAGGTTGTTTTGTACATTCCAGAAAATTTTTATTTACTTCTATTTAAAAATCTTAATCCTCCCAGTACTTCTCAGCTGCTGTATGCTCCAGAGGAAGTTTTGTAGTTCTTTCCAGTCTGACCACAGGGCTCTCTGCTGACACCTCTGTCCATGTCAGGAAATGTACAGTCAGACCTTGCCCAAATTTGACCCTAAAGGTCAATTTTTTACAAACTTTTCTGCTGAAGACAACTCGGATAAGGTCGCACAAGCTCTACATATTGTTGGTTGGGTACGGCTTTGAAGCAGCTATATGTCGGCACCTCCACATGGTGGGCTACATGATCAAGTGGCCGAGGAGTGGTATAAGAACCATTCTCCGCACAATTCAAGGCGCATTTCCCGTGTAAAAACATAAAGCTCATAGTGGAGACAGAAGATATTTTCCAATCAGACCCAAATTTTGCACGTGAGTTGCCTTTATGGGTGAGCAATTTTTGCCGGGCAATAGGATTTGATCAGAGAAAAAAAAAGTCAAAAAACGAACCACCCTACTGGATATCTCTCCTTATATAATTGTTGGCCCAATTATAAGTCAATGGGAGATAATGATGGACCCCATGAAAAAACGGAAGCCATGATGTCAATGTGAACAGAGTTGAACGTTTTCTATAACGTATCGGGTGACCACGTTGGACCTCCTATAGACAATATAGGAGGAATTCTGATAAGTATTGACCATGATAAGTATTGACCACTTCGAGAGAGAGGAACCACACTCCCCCATTTTTTTTTTAAATATTTATTTTTATTGATATGGATTTACATAAAAAAAAATTATATAATATCGATTTCAGGCCTCCATGGCTTCATCCTCACTGCTCGGCACAAAATCATCTTCAATGTTCTCCAGAGGAGCATCTTCACCATCGGAGTCTCCCGCCGCCGCCTCCTCTCCCCCCAGGTCGCCCAGGATCTGCTCCACGTGCTCCAGGAGTGCAGAATCATCACATCGCAGCTTGCCGTAGAGCTGTGGGCAGAAGACGGAGAGAGAGAGAGAGAGAGACCGGGTTAGCGCACAGCGGCGATAATGTCACAAAGCTTCTTTAATGGATGGAAAATACGGTTCAACTTAAAAGCATTTGCAAATTGAAACAGAAAAAAAAAAAAAAGAAGCACTCCGCGACAATTTCATCCAATTTAAAGGGGAAAGGGGATACGTAAGCAAGAAAATATTTGTTGAGTGGTAATTTACTTCTGAATGTAGGAAGCAACTACCTCGCCGGCTGTGCTAATAGGCGCGCAAACATTTATTGCAAAATACAGTACTTAGGACGGCGCACTTTAGAAGTTCAAAGTTGCACGGATATATATATATATATATATATATATCAAAGGACTGAGCACCCACGGACTATCAAAGTTGATATCTTGCCTCGTTGGATATTATGTAGCTAAGTGTTTTCCAACCAGGGTACCTTCAGCTGTTGCAAAGCTACAACTCCCAGCATGCCCTGACAGCCAAAGGCTGTCCGGGCATGCTGGGAGTTGTAGTTTTGCAACAGCTGGAGGCACCCTGGTTGGGAAACACTCATGTAACTAAATAAGCCGTTTAACGGTTTCCATGATTTACCAATCTAACTGAGTGCTTGGTAGGTTTATCGGTCACTGGAACAACATTCTAGGGGTTGAAGTGCATTACAGCCGTCCTTACATCTTTAAAGGGGTACTCCGGTGGAAAACTATTCTTTTTTTTTTTTTAATCAACTGTTGCCAGAAAGTTACACAGATTTGTAAATTACTTCTATTTGAAGTCTTAATGCTTCCAGTACTTAGCAGCTGCTGTATACTTCAGAGGAAGTTCTTTCTTTTTGAATTTCTTTTCAATCTGACCACAGTGCTCTCTGCTGACACCTCTGTCCATGTCAGGAACTGTTCAGAGCAGGATAGGTTTGCTGTGGGGATTTGCTCCTGTTCCTGACAGTTCCTGACATGGACAGAGGTGTCAGCAGAGAGCACTGTGGTCAGAAAAGAACTTCCTCTGGAGTATACAGAAGCTGATAAGTACTGGAAGGATTAAGATTTTCAAATAGAAGTCATTTACAAATCTGTATAACCTTCTGGCACCAGTTGATTTAATAAACATTGTTTTTCACCGGAGTACCCCTTTAAAGGGGTATTTGAGACGTGGGTGTTGTGGCGCTTGGTGAATTCTGTGCACTTTGAATAGACATGTGTACATAGGCAGCCGTGTGTACACACTACTGCTCACAGTTCCTTCCATGCCACCTTACGCTATAAGTGTAGAACCCTACAGAAAATACTTACAGGAGCAGGGACTCCTGTCAAAGACAGGAGGCCCTGTTCCTGTACAGTAAGCAGCGATGCTGTATGCATAGTCACTTAGTACATTTTTCGCCCTTGCCAGTTAATGAGTGCAGAACAAGCCCCGGAAGTAAGCGCTGATGATATTTGCAATCGCTGCTTTCTCTTGTAAGTGAGCAGTGAGAAATACATCATAGGCCCCGCCCCTACAGGAGCAGGGACGCCTGTCATTGACTTTGCTTTGGGAAAGTTTGTCCTTGTTCAGCGATATTAGATTGTGGCCTCTCTGCATGCTGGTGAGATATTACGGTATTAGAAGGTATGGACTCTATCAGTGATATGTTCCGCTGCACTGGGCTTCCATATGATCAGCCTGTTATGTTGATGGATTTTTTTTTCCTGGTGCATTATGTACGCCACATCAATAAAATGAGGATAATTATACATTATAATGAGAATCATCACATTTAGTAAATTTTAATTGCTCAGGTTTAGAGAATCACTTAGCTAAACCCTTTAATAACTCGGGTCGCAGCATAATTAAATTAACAGGGCCTAAGGTAACGCAGTATTTCCGGTATATTAAGCTACTACGCGCTATCAGAGAACTGCAACACCATCTGCCAGGCACCAGTCTTCAATAAAGATTATTTGGCACATCTATGGCACATTTCCTTCCGGCAGGACTGTTCCAGGCGCAAGGAACGACCTTCAAACCATGATCGATTAGCAAACAGCTGAAATAATATATGACTCCCCATCACTTACACCTGCTAACCACCTGGCAAGAAATATCCAACCCTGCTTGGTAAGAAAATAAATAGAAAAAATTCCCCCAAAAATCAGATTTTATATAATTTCCCCATGATGCCATTCTGTTGCAGCACGATAGTAAAACCGCGGAAGCCAGAAAGTAAAATCATACTTTGCCATAAGGTTGGATCGGGAGTGGGAGGTTTAAAACTCCTGGGCAATCTCCACAGCCTGAGAGTAACACAACCATGCATGTCTATGGGACTTCCTTCCATTACATGTCCTGATCCCATCACTCTCGGGCTGCAGAGATTGGCTGAGAGTTTTAAACATCCTACCAAAGGATAAACGTCATGGTAAAGTATGATATAACTGTCTGGCAGGCAGGTGCTGAGAAAAGATAGAGCAGGGGCAAAGAGAGGGGATAGGGACAGGTGGGGGGTAGAAGATTTGTTGTGGGCTGAGAGAAGAGTGAGGGCAGAGAAAAGAGTGAGGGCAGAGAGAAGAGATCAGTGAGGGGGCAGACTTTTACTGCAGAACTTCAGGAAACTGGGAAAGCTTGGTGGCAAGCAGCATGCATGCCATCCAGTTTTCCCAGTCATCCAGTTAGTATTGCTTTTCCTCTTCAACAAGATCTAGGTAGGAAGACTGACAACACCAGGGAGTACAATTATATAACATCAGCCTTTTCTTACGTCCCAACCAATTTTTATTGAGAGTTATCAATACAACGGGCTCCCATGAACACACAGTGTATACGAGTTATGCAATGGAATAAAGATCTACTGGTAAAATGTATGAACCCAAATACTGTATGAGGAGAACTGAGATTGAGAACATGAATGATAACACAAAGATAACAGTTCTAAGAATTTAAAGGGGTACTCCGCCCCTAGACATCTTATCCCCTTTCCAAAGGATAGGATGTCTGATCACTGGGATCCCCGCCATCTTCCTGCTGTAACCGGCATTTGTTTAGAGCGTCGGGTGCAGTGCTGAAGACTCGTGATGACACAGCCGCGCCCCGCTCGTGATGTCATGGCCACGCCCCCTCAATGGAAGTATATGGGAGGGGGCATCACTTTGGATAGGGGATTAGATGTCAAGGGGCGGAGGTCCACAGGGGTCAACAGGGCGGGCTTTGGTGGCTTTTACCTACCCAACCAGCCTTGATTGAGAGATCAGCGAGCATGCATGTGTTTTCAATGGGTAAAAAGAGAGAAAGTGGCAATACTACACCTCAGGCAGGGGCTTCGCTTTAAACTGGGGCTTTAAACTGTTCAGAACACTGGAGCCGGGAGCTAGTGATGTCATAGCCCTTCCCCCTCATGATGTCACGCCCCACCCCCTCAATGCAAGTCTATGGGAGGGGGCGTGACAACATCACGCCCCCTCCCATAGACTTGCATTGCGGGGGCGGGGCGTGATGTCATGAGGGGGCGTGGCTATGACATCGCAAGCTCCCGGAGCCGGCTCCAGCATTTGAAACTGTTTGTTCCAAACGCTGAGCAGCGGAGTACCCCTTTAAGCAGAACTACAGCATTAGTTCTGAAATCCCACCCGATTTGCTTTGTTTTCCCGTGACATCATCTGTTGGAGAAGGGTCAGGAGGCCCTCATACACATTAGATCATCGTTTCCCAACCAGTCTGCATCCAGTTGTAGTTTTGCAACAGCTAGAGGAACCCTGGTTGGGAAACAATGGATTCAATAGTTCGGCACTTCAGCTCAAATCACTAGGTTGATTAGAACTTAGATTGTAGCAATTCTCGAGAACTTGGACCATGAATAAGAAGTAAGAGACTGCACAATATAGAAGAATAATCGCTGGTTCAGATGACATCATGTGTAGAGAATTCTTCAGAGAATGACCCAGATATTGCTGCTATTCATCAGAAATCCATTAGAACTAGGATCATGACCCAAAGATTTCAGCTAATTGAAAGAACTCTGACCTAGAGATCATAGTTGGTGACCCTGAGATCGTAGCTATTAATGAAACCCTGGTTCATGACCCAAATGTTGCAGCTACTCGGAAGAACTTGGACCTCCCAGAGATCACAGCTATTTGTGAAAACTTGGACAATAACCCAGAGTGACTCCTATCATTAATGAGAATGCAAACCAAGACCCATGGTTTTTTTCTTGAGAATTTGGAACATGACCCAAAAATAAGAGACTGTAGCTATTTGTGAAAACATAGACCGTGACTCAGAGATTGCGGCTATTTGGAAAATTTTTAAGGGGTACTTCGCCCATAGACATCTTATCCCCTATCATGTCTATGGGAGGGAACATGACGGCTTTGGTTGCTCGTAATCGGGCATGGAGCGACGTTCACACCGTGCAGCAGATTAGTGGGGTGCCAGGGCGGAGATCATGGGGGGTCCCAGGGGGTGATCAGACATCCTTTGGATAGGAGACAAGATGTCTAAGGGCGGAGTACCCCTTCAAATCATGACCAAGAAATCAGAGATTGCAGCAATTTGGAGAACTTGGACTGTGACTTGTGAAAGTAGAAGTTAAAAAACTGGACTCACGTCCACTATAGCTAAATTCTAACAAAGTATCCACAAAAATTATCTAAAAATATCTTTATTAGATAACAAAATTGCAAAAAAAAATCTTAAATATAAAAAACAACAAACCATTCAGGTAAAAGAGTCTCAAATGTTAGAGTACTCTAGTTGGTCAATCCCCAAACATTTATCCTGACGCGTTTCCCCGTATATGGATGAAGATACGGTTCATCAGGGGTTATGAACAGAAATGTATATATGGTGGAGATATTCGACTATATAACTTGTATACAATTTTCCACTCTAGGGGACAGCACACAAGGCACTTACCGTATTTTTTGCCCTATAGGACGCACCGACGTATAAGACGCACCCAATTTTTAGGTGCAAAATCTAAAAAATTTAAGATTTTGAACCCAATAGTGGTCTTCAACCTGCAAAACTCCAGATGTTGCAAAGCTACAACTCCCAGCATGCCCGGACAGCCGTTGGCTGTCCGGGCATGTTGGGAGTTGTAGTTTTGCAACATCTGAAGGTCCGCAGATTGAAGACCACTGCAGGAGGAGGTAATACTCACGTGTCCCCGCCGCTCCGGACCCGTCACCGCTGCCCTGGATGTCGCTCCGTCGCTGTCGCCGTGTCCCCGTCGCTCCGGGACGTCTCTGCTGCCGGCCGGATATCCTCGCTCTCCGTCGCCGTCAACACGTCGTTACGCACGCCGACGCACGTACGCGACGACGAGGAAGGAGAGCGCCGGCCATACAGGGGATCCCTGAACGGAGAAGACACCGAGGAGGAAGGTAAGGTCCCTCCCCGTGTCCTGTAAGCACTAACCCGGCTATTCAGTCGGGCTGTTCGGGACCGCCGCGGTGAAATCGCGGCGGTCCCGAACAGCCCGACTGAACAGCCGGGTTAGTGTCACTTTCCCTTCAGACGCGGCAGTCAGCTTTGATCGCTGCGTCTGAGGGGTTAATACAGGGCATCACCGCGATCGGTGATGTCCTGTATTAGCCGCGGGTCCCGGCCGTTGATGGCCGCCGCGATAGGGGTGTATTCACCGTATAAGACGCACCGACTTTTTCCCCCAGACTTGGGGAAGAAAAAGTGTGTCTTATACGGCGAAAAATACGGTAGATAGCATATACATAGCACAGAAATGGCACATAGCTGGCAAAGGCAATATTAAGCAAGGCAGTCACAATGACATTTGTTCCAGGAATCCTGATGATCAGCGAGTGTCCTTATTAAGGTCCAATCTCCTCCAAATAGATCAGAATCAGATCCACATTAACAGATACAGGAAGGAAAAATGATAATCATGTCCATCCTTCTTTCATAATGGCCCCCACTGCTTATATTGTGAAGCTCAAAAAATAAATCATGTAGAACTCGTACACTGCTGTAGCCACTGGAAATAACCCAATTTTGCTTAACAATGCTAATGCCACTTCAAGCACTATGTCGCCTACTGGGCGGGATGAGGTGAGCCAAAAAAGCTAAATCCCTTGCAACCGGTTATACAGAGATAATATAAGATATCGCCAGCCTCAATATATCGGAAACAATGAAACGTCACATTGATAGCTCCCAGAGGTAAGGTGCCTCGCTGCCATCTAATAGCCTTCACTCCGCTTCAGACATCTCCGGTTCCTGACCACTGCAAAACCATATTCCTGGATGGTGGGAAGTCTTTTATATTTTCATTCACAGACGAGTATGAGGGTTCTGAAGACTCCAACAGATCGGAACATTTGACATGTTTCTAGGACATGTCAAACGTGTCTTTCAAGTGACAGTGACTATTTTAGTTCTCGGTGTTTAAAAAGATTTTGGAAAAAGCCTCATCTTACTGCTGGGCGGTATAACAGTTCATACCAAATACCAGTATGTTTTTTCTGTACGATATGAATTTTTCCTATACCGCAATACCGGTCGGGCCCCTCCCCCCTTTCGAATAAATGAATTATTAGCCACAGCAGCTGTCCCCACATCAGGGAACTAATATGTGACCCGCGGGCGCTGCTCCCCCCGTCCTCCTGTGAGCCGCCGGCACTTTAAATGAATGAGTTGCGTGCCGGCTCCTTACATGACCGTGCGCTCAGCCTATCACCGGCCAAGGAGGGACATAGCTGCGGCCGGTGATACGCTGCCGGCTCTGTGACGTTCCCGTCCCCAGAAAGCAGCATGTGGATCACAGCGGAGGACCGTGAGGCCGATACCGCAGCAACAGGGGAACGTAGGAAGGCGAGTCAAAGTTTATTTTGTTTATTTTTGCAGCCCGGGCATAGGAAAATGTAAACTTCATCAGTACAAATGTCCTTTAATCATTTCCAGTGCCACGGCTCACAGGAGGATGGGGGAAGCAGCGCCCGTGGGTCACATATGATTAGTTCCCCAGCATAGGGGAGTACCATTAAATACCATGGAACCGCCATAAATTACAAAAATACAGTGATACAGTTTTTTGTCATACCGCCCAGCGCTACCTCATCTACAAAAGATCAAAGGAAAAAGATTTAAATGGGTCTCTAGACTTGGAAAAAACTGACGGTGGGTGGGACACAACCGAAGGGTTGCTCTACTCTTATCTCCTACAAGGTATGTGAAGGTTTGGGTGTTGTGAGCCAAGAAAGACAGGCTATATAGTTGTATTTTTGCTTTAAGGCCCCTTTTGGTTATATAGGATATTGGAGAGAAACCCATTTTTCTGGCTTTGGGGCCAATCATACCATGGATACCCCTAATATGGAAACCTGAGGGATGGACGCTCAAGCAACATGTTTATGCAAGCTAAAAAGTGTAAGATTTGCAATGAGATGATTTATACGGCAGTCACGGACAAAGACCACTGGAGACCAACCCTAAGCGGAAGAATTTTTGATTCTAAAAACACAATTAATCTCTTTCTTCCCTCTAAATTGGTTAATTAATAGGAAGAATAAAAAACGTGATAAATAGTAAAGCCTTGGTCATAGCTTAATATTTCCAATAGGAGAATGATGGAGCTTAGGACTGAACAAATCGGTGCTTGCTGCCAATTAATCCTCCCGATGCCGAGGTCACGTTATCTTATTAGACTGCGTGGGTAATGCTGTCCTCTATTTTATGAGGAGTGGTGTAATGCTGCTTCATGGACTCGCTGCTCATTATTACTTTCTATCCAGCTCGGTGACGGCCTCACAGGCGCATTACATTTGGAGAGTCAGCTCCTTTTTTTTCCTCTTCACTTGTCAAAGACATTACAGAGATAAAGGCGGACACACAATCTATGTGATATTCTGCTTACACTGCATGCCGTCGTGGCTTTAGCATACTTACCCATATTTAAATAGCTCAACTAGGGTCATTTAAGCCCCACCCAAGAATACTCACTTTTTGGCTGTTTTTTCACACTTTTGTCTTTTGTGATTTGGTTTATGGGATTATTCTTCTAAAATTGAAATCTTTGAGGTAAATGAAAGACACTACCTCATGCCTTTTTGAGGTATTCCGCCATTTTGAAGCCAAAATTTGGGGGCCTTTGTTTGGCCATTTTGTTACCTCTCCTGCCACCATCAAGTGGTGGTGGGATCATAAGCATATGTCCAGGATCCAGGCCGGATCTTCCAAAACCTCCAACTCCTCCAGACTCCAGCCCGGGTCTGTGCAGTAGGGTTGCTGATGTAGCCAATGCCCAAAAGTGATGTCATGGGCAGCTAACTTTCAAACAATATCCTATTTTAAAGGCATTATCCAGTAGAGGGGGGGAGGTCATAATTTTGCCCATTGCACGTGTTATAAAAAAAACAATCCTTTTCCTCACAGAAATTGTGATGCTTGGGCCCAAAGGGATGTTGGGGCCCAGAGTGTCATACTGCCCCTCAGCCAATGGCTGAGGGGCAGAATGACACTTTGGGCCCCAACGTCACAATTTCTGGGAGGAAGAGGATCACAGCTGGGACCGGAGTGGAACACCAGAGGCACCGCAGGAATGATAAAGGTAAGTAAAGGTTTGTTTGTCTTTTTTTTTTATAACTTGCATGATGGGCAAATTTTGCCTTTGGGCTTCCTGTATGATAACTTTTGCTGACCTCTAGAGAGTCTTGATTATTTTCTCTACATAACTCCTGCCTTGTTGTGAGTTCTGGTCCTATGGTTTGACCTCCGATGCATTTACCAAACTGCCCACACTTACTACCCTGGTACCTTTACTGCCTTCATGTTGCTGTCTACATTTTTGTCTCTGCCACCAATCCAGGCTAATCCAGATGTCACAAACCTTGGGATTCCCTACTGTTAAATTCATATCTGTATGATGGATCCAAAAGGTAAAGCCTGGACAGTCTCTCAGACCCCAACAGTGTTACTAGATTATGGGAACAAAGGATTCATGGCTAGTACATGTGTGTAACATGGGATTAGTGTCTTTACCTTAAAGGGGGTTATCCAAGGTTAGAAAAAATGGGTGTTTTTTTTCTTAAATGTGCTTCATCTATCCACAGATCATGTGTTATAACAATTTGGCTCTTGGTGAGAAAGTGGTATCGTACCACAACTGCATTCAAAAGTGATCTTCTCAAAGCAAATGCCCACTATGCATAATGTATGGTGGACTGAAATCCTGTCAGATGATATCTGGTCTGGACAATGGGTGGACTTCTTTTTTGGAGACATTTCACTGGACTTGATTTGGCACGTACCCTAGGCCACCTATGCCATCATGACATAGCCCCTCCTAGTGGCAGCTACTTTATGAAAAAATTATAAGAATTATATGGACATATGTTACATTATAAAATAATGTTTTATTTAGAAAATCCCATTGTAGATGCCTTTTCACATATAAGCAGAACTCCCATGTAAGGTGAAGAGTGTAATAATATATTCAGGACACAGTTCCATCCATTCCCAGCAGGAGACGGCTTGTGTTTTCCTAAGGATACCATTATTATTAGGATATGATTTAGTCGTTCACATACACGGGATAGTTTTTCATCCTTATGTGTTTACTAACCCTCCGCAATCACGTAAGGTCACTAAATGCATCTACTTAAAGGCCTAATTGCTTCCTTACGGCTTATCATGTCTTCATTTATTATTCCTAATGAAATACAAGAGTCCGCGGCAATGATTCCAAGACAAAACACGAGCTGTAATGATGAGCGAGACCGAAACCGCCCTACAGTCAATCTTACAAAAGTAATAATCTAATTCCATTCATTTTTATTATTTTATCACTCAACGTGTAGTGGTGCAGTAACAATATAGCTTTCTACTGTATCCAAATATGCAAATCAGAATACATTCACTACAAAAGTAAAAGGGGTTTACATTTTTTTTTTCTGATCTACACTTCATGGTCCTTTTTCATAACACATGAAATGAGCTATTTTGTCAATCAATGGCTGCAGCGGAGCCCTTGCTCTGTCAGTGATTGCTGAGCATTAATTTCCTCTGTGTTGAGACAGGAGCAGGAAGTGAAGATCAGCAGGGTCCAAATAAGCTGATCCCAATATAGCGAAAAGGTCAGATTTGACTGACAACGGGGGAGTGGGGCGTGCAGACTTCTCCGGCTTATGACTAGCGACTGTAGCAGGTCTCTGGAGTGTGACCTGGTGCAATCAAAACTTTTGCCACGCCTGGGCAAATGTCTACAGGGAATTCATGCAGATTTGCAGTACAGATTCTGCATCACAAATACTCAGCAAATCATAGTACAATACATGTGAATGGCAATGCAAAGGGTAAAATACACTATAAATCAGCAGCGAGATCCACAGCAGAACTGCTCAGATTAAAACTGTTTAGATGAGAGCAAAAAAGACAGCTTGGTAATATTTAGTTAAAGCTCTGTCCCAACTTTAATGGCTTTATAAATTAGATCTCGGCCAATTGGTCAGCAAACTGGCCAAAATATGCAGTTGCCATTCAGGACTCTAGAAAGGTTGTGTACCTACCTATTTGGGAGGTGTCATTGCTGTCATCTTGGCTGAATAGAACTGAGGACCAGAAGGTGACTCAAGGACTTATAGGGATAAATCTTTAATAAATTAGGGATCTTATTCATGGCTGGCCTTTGGGCTAAACAATCTATCACTACTAAAGGGGGTGCCACATAGTGACCAAAGGTATAGAAAGGCAGTTGTAAAGAATACAACTATGTTTGCTAGTTTATTGATAGGGCAGTTATAGGTAAAAATCCATATTTGCATTGTAAAGTATGATGGACCCCAATACTGCCTAAAAGAACCCCTCTTACCGTATATACTCGAGTATAAGCCGACCCGAGTATAAGCCGAGACCCCTAATTTCAACCCAAAATCCCAGGAAAAGTTATTGACTCGAGTATAAGCCTAGGGTGGGAAATACCTCATCCCCCCCTGTCATCATCCAGACCCGTCATTAACATCCTCATCATCCCCTTGTCATCATCCCACACATCCCCCCTTCATCATCCCCTTGTCATCATCCCACACATCCCCTTATCATCCCACACATCCCCCCTTCATCATCCCCTTGTCATCATCCCACACATCCCCTTATCATCCCACACATCCCCCCTTCATCATCCCCTTGTCATCATCCCACACATCCCCCCTTCATCATCCCCTTGTCATCATCCCACACATCCCCTTATCCCACACATCCCCCCTTCATCATCCCCTTGTCATCATCCCACACATCCCCTTATCCCACACATCCCCCCTTCATCATCCCCTTGTCATCATCCCACACATCCCCCCTTCATCATCCCCTTGTCATCATCCCACACATCCCCTTATCATCCCACACATCCCCCCTTCATCATCCCCTTGTCATCATCCCACACCCCCCCCCCTTCATCATCCCCACCCCCCTTCATCATCCCCACACCCCCCCCCCCTTCATCATCCCCACACCCCCCCCCCCTTCATCATCCTCTTCTCATCATTCGCCCTCAGTGGTCTTCAACCTGCGGACCTCCAGAGGTTTCAAAACTACAACTCCCAGCAAGCCCGGGCAGCCATCGGCTGTCCGGGCTTGCTGGGAGTTGTAGTTTTGAAACCTCCGGAGGTCCGCAGGTTGAAGACCACTGCGGCCTTCAACATGCGGACCTCCAGAGGTTTCAAAACTACAACTCCCAGCAAGCCCGGGCAGCCATCGGCTGTCCGGGCTTGCTGGGAGTTGTAGTTTTGAAACCTCCGGAGGTCCGCAGGTTGAAGACCACTGCGGCCTTCAACATGCGGACCTCCAGAGGTTTCAAAACTACAACTCCCAGCAAGCCCGGGCAGCCATCGGCTGTCCGGGCTTGCTGGGAGTTGTAGTTTTGAAACCTCCGGAGGTCCGCAGGTTGAAGACCACTGCGGCCTTCAACATGCGGACCTCCAGAGGTTTCAAAACTACAACTCCCAGCAAGCCCGGGCAGCCATCGGCTGTCCGGGCTTGCTGGGAGTTGTAGTTTTGAAACCTCCGGAGGTCCGCAGGTTGAAGACCACTGCGGCCTTCAACATCATCCAGCCCCCTCTCACCCCCTTTAGTTCTGAGTACTCACCTCCGCTCGGCGCTGGTCCGGTCCTGCAGGGCTGTCCGGAGAGGAGGTGGTCCGGTGAGGAGGTGGTCCGGGCTGCTATCTTCACCGGGGGCGCCTCTTCTCCGCGCTTCCGGCCCGGAATAGAGCCGTTGCCTTGACAACGACGTATCTGCGTCGTTGTCAAGGCAACGTGACTATTCTGAGGCCGGGCCCGAAGCGCTTAGAAGAGGCCTCCCCGGTGAAGATAGCAGCCCGGACCACCTCCTCACCGGACCACCTCCTTACCGGACAGCCCTGCAGGACCGGACCAGCGCCGAGCGGAGGTGAGTACTCAGAACTAAAGGGGGTGAGAGGGGGCTGGATGATGTTGAAGGCCGCAGTGGTCTTCAACCTGCGGACCTCCGGAGGTTTCAAAACTACAACTCCCAGCAAGCCCGGACAGCCGATGGCTGCCCTGGCTTGCTGGGAGTTGTAGTTTTGAAACCTCTGGAAGTCCGCAGGTTGAAGACCACTGCGGGTGGGGGAGTTCACTCGAGTATAAGCCGAGGGGGGGTGTTTTCAGCACGAAAAATCGTGCTGAAAAACTCGGCTTATACTCGAGTATATACGGTACTTATAATTAAATCCATTGGGGCTCTGTCATGGTCTCTGTTACTTTCACAAAAGAATGAACGGAGCGTTAAACAGTCTGGAAGTGCTGCAAGACTGTATTATTTTGGTGCTAGAAAGCTAACCATATATGTCACTATAGGTGACAACTAGTTAGACAACAGTCCTAAACAATGGCTCAGACTGGATATAGGTCCCTACACTCACTAAGTGCACAGGGGCATAAAGGGAGGTCAGACCGGCCAGGTAAGCAACTCATAGACACAACAGCAACCAAAACAGAATAGAGGGAAAAAGTTGGGACAAACCAAAAGAACAAAATTAGGAGGAGAGTGTAGTACAAAATCAGCAGGCAAGAGAGTAGTCAGGATACTGAAAAAAGGTCAGGAATGTAGTAAACAGGCACAAGAGAGCAGCAACGCTGGTTACGGGTAGAAACCGCAATTTCAGGTTTAAATCTCTCACTGCTGGAAGTGTGAAGGAGGAGCAGGAGGAGGACCAAAACAGCACTGGATTTGGGTCAAGTAAGTTTATTACAATATGGGTAGAAGGTTCTGCATATAGCCTCAGCAATTTAAATGTTTACAATCCTTTTAGAAAGTTTAAAAGCATAATCCAATACTTCACTTAAACGTCCCTGTAAGGAAAATGAGTTACGGCTACGGCATATTTTGTTATTTTTGCAAAACCACATGAAGTTGACATCTAGTGCCATCTCCCTAATCGCACCTGTCAATCTCTCCATTGCTGCTGAGTCCTACAGTGGATTGCTCTACGGTGTCAGTGTTAATTACGGGTTTTCAGGCATCTCGAGCTCGGCTTGTTTTTAATCTATAATTATTAAGTAAGAGGTTCAGAGACTCGCTCCCCGTAGCATATTTGTATAAATAGCCGCTTCGGTCTTATCACTCCAGGCTGGTCACAGATATCCTCGTCAATGTCTGCAAATGAAAGGATGTTTTTTTTTCCAAAGAACAAAATGGCTGTACAAATACTGTACTCTCAATTAACCTAATGAAGATCACCGGGGACCATGGCGAGGTAACAGGACGGCACCTGATAAAGGGCTATTAAAGGACAAACACAATGTTGCATCTTATCTCCGCTCCCAGATAAAGGGTTTATTGTGTGTACACTTTGATTTACTTATCTTTAGATAATGTCATCTTTTGTGGAGAACAAATATAGTTTGTCATTGATTTTACTGGGGGAATTTTCTATTCGAGTCAATATGATGGTAAACAACTTTGAACAACATCGGAGAGATGGATGTTGACACAGATCTTGATTTGGTCCGGAGGAAATAAATTTCAATACATAATATAGCGGCGGCCCCTTCATAAGCTGCTAAAGCAAGCGAAGGATTTACATGATAAGAGCAGAGCTCAAATGGTATGGGTTGTATAAATGGGAACATTGAAAAAAGGCTTCAAATAGCGTGCAACAGCATTACACCTCCGTACAATCTCTACAGAGCCATAATATGGAACCAATAGGCACCCAAGGGATGTTTCTCTACCTCTGAAGGTGTCTGATTTCATAATTTGTGTTCTGTATAAATCGAGCAGGAAGAAAAAATCATGTAATGTCCTTTAGGACACATTGGCCCCTATAAAATAAGCCCTGCAGGTTATAGAGGCCCACTGATAAAAGGGCTCCCTGCTGTCACATGTATGGGGCTTTAGTCATAGCCATCAATGTCTTAAAGGGGTACTCCACCCCTAGACATCTTATCCCCTATTCAAAGGGGACATCTTATCCCTTATCCTATCCGTGATCTCCCTGCTGCACATGGCGTTCGTTTAGAGCATCGGGTGCAGCACCGGTGGCTCGAGATGTCATGGCCACGCCCCACTTGTGACGGACACCCCCCTGCCATAGACTTGCATTGAGGGTGCGTGGCAGTGATATCACGAGCGGGGCGTGACATGATGTCACGAGCCTCCGCCCTGCATCACCAGTCATCCGGAACAGAGCAAAGTTTGCTCTGAGCACCGGATGTCTGGGGGGCCCAGCGGCAGGACCCTCATCAGACATCGTATCCCCTATTCTTTGGAAAGGGGATAAGAAGTCTAGGGGTGCAGTACCCTCTTTAAGTTCCCATTCACATAAATTTGGCCAAACACGAAAAGTTCTTTGGGACCTGATTACTGAGGGGGTGTGCCAGTCGAAAAGAAGGCGATCAGTCATTAAGTGCTAAAGGGAGATCAGTCATTGGGAGAGGTGTCTAAAAGCGGCTTATTCCCCTCCTCTTTAGAACACATCTATACTTGGCAAGTATATGAATGAGGAGGATGGGCCAGCCATTGTATGGTTACAAGTGAAGTGCGGTGAACAGGGTGGGATTAGGCTAACACATGGTCACCAAATTATCAGAACAAAAAAAGAGAACAAAAAAGATCCCATGTAGCATTCCTTCACATGACTAGGGGAGTGGACATTGACAATAGCGGAGAATAGATACATTGGTACCATGGAAGAATAACTTCTTCTGAAGAGGCCCGCATGCGCGTGTGAAACGGCTGTAACCGGAACGCTGGCGGCGTCCTGTACCCCCTGTCCCACACGCTCTTTGTAGCGTCTCTGCAACTGATGTCCGAATAAAGTTCTTTTGTAACGTCCCTGGAGTGGTGAGTGCATCCATTTTTCTCTAACCTTGGATATTGCAATGCGCCTTGTGCTTTAACTTGGGTAGCACCACCACAACATATGGACATTTTGGTCACCATTCACACTGCGGTTGTCTAAAGAGAGGACATTATTGGTGAACCCGTAGTATCCTGCGGCTGTGCCAAACGGACTCTGTTTCTATTTAATGAGATTTGTAAATTGCTTCTATTTAAAAAATCTTAATCCTTCCAGTACTTATCAGCTGCTCTATGCTCCACAGGAAGTTCTTTCCTTTTTTAAATTCTTTTCTTTATGACCACAGTGCTCTCTGCTGACACCTCTGTCCATGTCAGGAACTGTCCAGAGTACAAGCAAATCCCCATAGCAAACCTCTCCTGCTCTGGACAGTTCTTGATATGGACAGAGGTGTCAGCAGAAAGCACTGTGGTCAGACTGATAAGAACTCCAGAAAGAAATATAACTTCCTGTGGAGAATATAGCAGCTGATAAGTACTGGGAGGATTAAGACTTTTAAAGAGAAGTAATTTACAAAATCTGTTTAACTTTGTGCCATCAGTTGATAAAAAAAAAAATTGCTTTCCACCAGAGTGCCCCTTTAAATAGTACTTGTCATTTGAGGTAACTTTTTAGCATAAGCTCTGTGCACCATACTGTATGTGTACAGTACACAAGAGGCGGCACCATTTTTGGCCACTATCTAACATGTTTGGCATTTTTTTTAGTTTTCCTCTGCAGGCTTAATTTATTATTTTCAGTTGTCCAGGAATTAGTGGATGTGGACTAGGTGTTATGATGTCTCCAATACACTGCAGAGGGCATCCTGTTCTCCTATGTCACAGTGCACACACTAAGAAATTGCATGGAGGACAATATAGGGCAGTACTGAGTAGGATAAGCTGTGAATCCAGTACTAGGGTAAGATCTAATAGTTATGGTTACCTCTAGTGTTGTCTCTTAGAAGTCGATCTCTGCCTCTGCTCTCTGTACTCAATCCTTCTCCCATCTCACTCCTCACCCCTCTCCATAGACTTGTATGGGCAGCATAATCAATGGTACCTATGGGTACCTATAAGATACTGTACCTTTTTTTCCAGTAGACACTAAAGTCACCTAGAAGTCAGAGTAGTGATGAAATTTTAACATAGATTAGGGACATGAGCCTAAAGGTTGGCTGCTGGACAAAAATGGCACAAAGGAAAACAAACGGTTAAATCCTTCCATAGTGAACTGCAGCCAATGTACACATTATAGTTGAGTATCAGCAGAATCCACTGACAGCTATCTAATGTTTACAACAATTTGGATCCTCATTGTTATCCATAGGGGCATTATATATTTATTAGGACTGGCAGAATAAAGACATTCATCTTGTCTGACTAATGAATAGTGGCAACTACTTGACTGTCACGTAAATGTCTGGAGAGCAGTTGTCTCTTCTTCTCACCACTTTCCTTGTCTGCTCATATGAAATATATTACCCGGGTGGCAACAATGACCACAGGAGACATTAGTCCAGTATAGTTTGGTTGCACTAAAGTTGGCCTCATCAATAGCTGTTGAACAAACACTTCAGCCGAGAGCTATTCTTCCCAACTCAGCTGGCTTGGCCCAGTATACATGTATTCTCAATGGGAATGGTGAATATGCAACTGTCAGACATCTCTGATGGAAGCTTATATCCTGTGAGGGCAACAGAGCATTGTATAGTTACTAGGGATCGACCGATTATCGGTATGGCCGATATTATCGGCCGATAATTACGATTTTGGGCATTATTGGTATCGGCAATTATCTTGCCGATAAGCCGATAATGCCCCGCCCCCGCACTGCCCCCACCGTGACCGCCACCCCCTTGACCCGCCGCACCGCCGACCCACCGCACCCCCCACCGTGATGCTAGGCGGTATACCGGTATGGATTTTTTCCCATACCGCTATACCGGTCGGGCCCCTCCCCCACCCTCCCAGTCAATAAAAAAATTAAACTTGCCCGTAATGGGGGTGGTCCGGGCCATCCATCCATCGTTCCTGTAGCGTCCGGGGGCGTTCCGGGTGGAGGGTGGTCCGGTCCGGGCTGTCCTTCTCCCACGGTCTTCTTTTCCACTCCGGGAATGCTCCGGCCTAGTACGCTGCATAGACGCCGCTACGCCGTGACGTCAGGTGTGTCGCTGCGCACGGGCGTCACTGCGCCGCGGCGTCTATGCAGCGTACTAGGCCGGAGCCTTCCCGGAGTGGAGAAGATGACCGCCGGAGAAGAAGGACAGCCCGGATCGGACCACCCTCCACCCGGAACGCCCCCGGACGCTACAGGAACGATGGATGGCCCGGACCACCCTGACAGGTAGGGGAGAGAAGCGGGTGGTGGCGGCGGCGGCCTATGGCCCCGCAAAAGCCACTGCAGATCATTGATTTAAAGCGCCCGCTTTAAATCAATGATCTGCAGCGGTGTCGCAGGGGGTTAAATAGCCGATAACTTATACCAGAATATCGGTATAAGTTATCGGCTATCGGCCCTAACCTGCACCGATTATCGGTATCGGCCCTAAAAAAACGATATCGGTCGATCCCTAATAGTTACATTCAACATGTCCAATACTTCTTTCCTCACTGACATCATCTGTCTGGGAAATGTCGGCACACAATGATATGCATAAAATAGTTGGCCGCTCCAGACAAAATAAGTCTGTTTGGTTTACTGTTCTCCAAGGGTGCTTGTACCATAGTGGCAGACCATGCGGCTGCTATGAGGCACTTGGAGAGTGGGGCCCTTCCTTTTTCTATTGGGAAGAAACTGTGCAGAAACTGGTCAGAATTGATGAAAAGATGGATAAAGCCAATTGTGGTCAGGGCTAACACGTAACCGTATAGACCTGCTTATACTTGACCAATCTTCATGAATTGGCCTGCAAGAAAAACTATTAAAGAACTGTACATAGTAATAATAGCGGTTCAACTCTGCCCAAAAACCGCGATGAAGGGTTAGCCTTTAGAGGGCATACCCTATAGAATGATAAAGAGAAAAGGGGCGGGAGGGTGGGTTTCGCCAAATGCACCGTACACACCTGTGGAGGGGGTGGCGTGTGTTTATATATCCAACGCCCCTCCGACAAATACAGCCTGATAGGCTTAACACTTGTGGTCAGGGCTAACACGTAACCATAAAGACTTAACCGCTTATACTTGACCAACCTACTTCAGGAATTGCCCTGCAAGAAAAACTATTTAACAACTGTACATAGTAATAACAATAGCGGTTGAAGTGTGCCCAAAAACAGCGATCGAGGGTTAGCCTTTAGAGGGCAAAAAACAAGACCGTGCAGGTTAATATATATTTATTGAGATTCACAGAACCAGATATCTGAACACATCAGCCATTTCATGATACGGATGTGGTATGTAGGTAAAATAACAGCCCGACTTCCACCTGCCTAGCTTCTGAATCATATACGGGGAACCTTATACCTAGATGCTGCTGATGCACCCCCGATACAGAATGAATGCCCTGAAAGTTCCTGATGATTGCCCCCAAAAGTGCTGTTCAGAGTGCGTATTTGAGATACCAACTGTGCTGTGGTTAAAGCCACTGACTTAAAAGGCAGAAGAGGGTAATCATTAGCCTTGTTACTTAATGTCAACCACAACTCAGATATCAATGCCACCGTACAACAAGCATTCTGTGAGGAAAAGTACTTAACTGAAGCCCCCGCACCTACAAGTTTTCATGACTCTGAAGCTGTGCTCAAAGAACTAGAGATTAACTGAACTGAGATTTGACTAGAGGCCTGGACTTGGTGCATGGGAATTCGGCCAGCCTAAGGAAGACATAAAAGGCTAGGTACATGGCAGCCTTTATGACTAGACTCGGAACATGGCCAAATGGACGGGTGTCCATAATATCTGACATGAATCCAAATATGTCCCTGACAAGAGCTGACTTGATAGCGTGATTAGACAGGACTGTCTGTTTGAAGAGGATAGTGAAATGAAATGTTGTAAGCCTGATAAATATGTTTTGACTGTATTGTGAGACAGATTTAGTGTTGAGTGGCAAAACCCAATAAATTATAGGATAATGGTGGTGTAATAGGAAAACTGAATATTGAAGAGCCGAAGAAAAGTTGTGTAAGAATTGAAAGCTGTGACGTAAGCTCTCTTGGTGCAGGGTGTGAGGGAATCTCTAATCACTAGCTATTTGCATATAGTGATTCAATCCATCATTAGTACATGCAGTGGCGGGAACGGGGTGCTGACAAAATCTGCATGTGGTATAACTTGCATTCAGACACATGAGTAACTGGACCACATGACAGACCTTGACCATGATTTGCAGGTTACCTGTAACCAGTACTATGCTCAAGAAACTTATCTGAAGACTACCCAAGTTGTACCGACAGCCATACCCTGAACTACAACCAACTGGTCTCAGGAGTAATGGCCCACTGCGGAGACCGATCCATGCATAACCATTGTGCCTGTAGTTGGGCCAGATCTATGAGTAAACATCTTGCCTGACAATGGGCCAGGTCTATGAGTAAACATCGTGCGTATCGATCTGACAGGTCTTACATACCATCTACTACACTCGAATAACCCCTTTCCTGGACACTAACCACACCTTAAACTGCTGAGCTTCAGACTCAAAACTGGTCTCAGGGGAGACGTCCCGCTGCCAGTGACTGATACCTTCCTTGTCATCGTGCCTGTAGGCGAGACAGTCACTTGCGTAACCCTCTCACCTGTATGTCTTTTCGAGAACCATTGTGCCTGTAGACGTGGCAGAACTTGCATAACCATCATAATTTTTTTTTGCAACCACCTATATGTCATGAAACTATTTCTCTGAAAGCATGTCAGTAACAATAACTATGCAGTGCATCCCACTGAAGGCGTGGCAGGTATGAAGGGAATATGACCACCTGTGTGCCATGATGCTGTTGCTCTGAAGGTGTGTCAGTAACAACTGCCCAGTGCATCACCCTGCAGACGTGGCAGGTATGAAAATATGCAACCGCCTGTGTCTTAATGTTGTTGCTCTGAAGATGTGTCAGTAACAACAACTATGAATTGAAGCCCCCTGTAGTCATGGCAGGTATGAAGGGTATACAACCACCTATGTGTCGTTATGTTGTTGCTCTGAAGACGTGTCAGTAACAACAACTGCGCAGTGTGTGCCCCTGCAAACGTGGCAGGCAGGAAGCGTATACAACCACCTATGTGTCGTAATGTTGTTGCTCTGAAGATGTGTCAGTAACAACAACTATGCAATGTATCCCCTTGCAGTCGTGGCATATATGAGGGGTATAGAACCACCTACATGTCATGATGCTGTTGCTCTAAAGACGTGTCAGTAAGAAAAACTATGCCGTGTATCCCCCTGCAGACATGGCAGGTATGGAGGGTATACAACCACCTATTATCAATCTGAAAATGTGTCAGTAACATCAACTACGCAGTGCAACCCCCTGGAGACGTGGCAGATATGATGGGAAAAACAATTGCAATACTATGAGCTGTATAAATGCCATGCGCAATAAAAATTCCCTGAACACATGAACTCAAACACACAGGCGCATGCTCAGCACAAAATGCCAAGAGTGCACGTGCAGCATGAATGCTATGAATGTATGAACAATGAAAGTGTATGAACAGTGTGAATGCCATGATCATATAAACAGTATGACTACCATGTTGTGAACATTATAAATGCCATGAGTGTCTGACCAGTATAAATGCTAAGAGTGTATGAACAGTATAGATGCCACGAGTTTGTGAACAATATAGATGCCATGAGCGTAAGACAGTATGAGTGCCGTGAGCATATGGTCAGTATAATTGCCATGAGCATAAGGACATTATGAATGCCACGAGCGTATGGAGAATGAAAATCCCAAAATGTATAAACAGTATGGATACTATGAAGATTTGAACCGCATAGCATCATGAGCATATGAATTGTGTAAATAACATAAGTGCATGAACAATACAAATGCCATGAGCGTATAAACAGTATCAATGCCATGAGCATATGATTACAAATGCGATGAGCGTGTGAACAGCATAAATACTGTGGGCTAATAAACAGTATAAATGCCATGAGCATATAAGAAGAATAAATGCATGAGCATATGAAAGTATAAATGCCATGAGCCTATGAAAAAGTATAAACCACCACAAGCGTGCAAAAAGTATAGAGGCCACGAGTGAATGAATACTATGAGTGTATGAACAGTATAAGTATTATGAACATATGCATAGTATAAATACCATGAGCGTATGAATAGTACAAATGCCATAAACATGTGAACAATATAAATACTAAGAGCGTATGGACAGCATAAATGCTGTAAGAGTATGAACCGTATACCTGCCCTGAGCATATGAATTTTATAAGTGCCATGAATGTGTGAAAGTATAAAAAGAAAAATGCCACAAGCGTGTGAACCGTATAAATGCCATGAGCGTATGAACAGAAAAAACCCTATGAGCGTATAAACAGTGTGACATCTCGAGGAAGATCCAACCTGTACGGTCCAGAAAGAGGGTGCAGAGGAAAGAGTAACAATCATTAAACTGATCCAAAAATAGTCCCCACCTACCAGGATCATACTATTAACCTGATGACAACCTACACCGAAATAACGAAAACTTCTCGAGCCACCTAAAACTAAAAGAAAACAACAAAACTAACTAACAAACAGATGCTAACAAACCTTGTCTATCAGAGAATAACATGGAGAAAAATAGATGTAAGAGAAAAGACCAAAATACCAAACGACCCTGTAACAAGATTAATACATGTAGTCTACAACTAATATGTATTGAGATTGTGATTGCTGACTGATAAGCCAGCAGGTTCCCAGAAGGTGAAACACTAAAAACATAGGAAAATGTGACCGACGTGACAAAGCCGTACAACCTGAAGACGAGTCAGGACGAGTAAAAAAATACTACTTGGTATGCTGTCATGATTGTGTGAGGACATGAATAAAAGCGACTGCTCTGAATACGTTTCAGTAACAGGTGCAAACCAAGGTCACCCCTGATGGCGAGTCAGGAAAGCAGTAACCAGGGCTTAAATGTCAAATTGATGCCCTAAAGAGGTGTCAGCCACATTAAACTGTGATGGATCCCCCTCGAAGACGAGTCAGGATTAACGGTAAATCATTACCCATGTGAAGGTAATTGTTGCTCTGAAGGTGTGTCAGCAACCAACAGTCAGCCATAACTACCCCTGAAAGGCGTATAGTAGTAAGCAATGACTATGATGGGAAATGCCCTGAAAACGTGTCAGCAACATTACCCTGTGGTGACTCCGCCTGAAGATGAGTCAGGATTGCCGGTAAATCACCACCTATGACAACAACCCGTGCTGATTGTATGCATGCTCTAGAGTGTCAGTACTTTGTCTATATACTACAATATACATTCAAGTGTAGTGACTAGTTCCAGAGGAACCGTGCCAGGACTACCAGTGACTCACGTGTCGGAATGCGTGTAAACGTAAAATCATGCGTAAAACGAAAGATCGTGATTATAATACAATGGATATGGAGGAGGAGGCGGAGGCACTCACCATGACAGTAAAATACTGTACTTTATTCCCACGAAAGCATAAAATCAGCAGGTGCATACACGTGGGTAGCCAACAGGAGGTGTGATAGCTATTTTGCGCAGGTAGAGCTTCTTCAGACCACTCCCCCCTCACCTGTAAGCAAGGATTAAATACTCCTACTTGCCCACGTAGGTGGGGTGAGGCGTTTACAATGTGCAATTTAAAACAGTGATAACCACTAGAAAGACACAAAATAAAAATTATCCAACATGTGCAACATTTAACAAGATGTTCTTACTATACAAATACACTTTTCTAACCTATCATTTAGACCTAAATTACCTTCTGCCCTTGTGCAAATGATCCATTTGGTTTCCTGCTGTAAAAGCAACTTGCGTTTTTCAATTCATTCTTTTTTTGCCAATTCGTTCGATGCCAAAAAAAACTCTGAGAATTAATATTGTTCTCATGTACCTCCGCCAAATGTTCTATAAATCTAGTAGAACCTTTTTTAGTTTTGAGTGAGTGTACATGTTCTCTGAATCTTATGTTCATAGAGCGGATGGTGCACCCTATGTAAAATCTCCCGCAGGTACATTTCAGACCATATACTACATAGGATGTTCTACAACAGAAGCTATCTCTGAACGTTATCTGTTCTCCTCCTACAACCATGAATTTGTCGGTACAGAGATATCTGCACCAAGTACAAGTGCCGCAACGATGGTTACCAGGGGTAACAGAATTCCATAACCAACTATTTTCTTCTGGCTTCAGAAGCTTCTTGTGAACTACCACATCTGAAATGGTTCTGCATCATTTGAAGGAAATTATAGGTTTCTGAGTTGTAAATGGAGCTAAATCGACATCATTCTGTAATAGTGACCAATTGTCTACAATGTAGGGCTGGGCGGTATACCGGTTCATACCGAATACCGAATTTTTGGGCTGCACGATATGAATTTTCCCCCATACCGCAATACCGGTTGGGCCCCTCCCCCTCGGGAATGTATTATCAGCCTAGCGCAGCGCTGTCCCCCCATCGGGGGAACTAATCCTATGTGACCCGCCAGTGCAGTTCTGCCCCCTCCCCCCCAACCCCCAATTAATGATCAGCCCAGCGGGGCACTACTCCCAGATGTCACGTTCAAGCACTGCCCTCCTCCTCTTTGTTGGGGGCCACCGAGCGCTGGAACTCACTGCACGCTAGTGGTCTCCAACCTGCGGACCTCCAGTTGTTGCAAAACTACAACTCCCAGCATGCCCGGACAGCCAACGGCTGCAAAACATAAAGAAAATAACCTTTAAACTCAACTACTGTCGGGGCCACACACTGGGGACTGAGGAGGACAGCCGTCAGCCTATCACCGGCCGGAGCAATGTCCCGCCCCTACCAGTGATAGGCTGAGTCCACTGTCAAGTAAGAAGCTCTGGCCGGCTTCACATGATTATGGGGGGGGGGTAAAAAACATCTCAAAGGAGGACTCTGTGTCCGTCCAAACGATAAAAACGTCGTCCATGAATCTCCTGTAACAGTGAATGAAAAGGGTTGGTACCTAAAAAAATATATCTTCTCTCAAACAGAGCTACAAAGAGGTTGGCAGGGGTACACGTGACTGGTGTACCCATGGCCTCACCCCCCGTTTGGGCAAACCACGACTCTTCAAACTGAAAGGCATTCCCTGTTAGAATGAATTCCAGGGAATCGCATACAAAGTTTATTTCTAGATGTCATAGTCCGACTCAAGGATGGTAATCTAAACACTGTTGGATATAGAAAACCAACGGCATGTAATGCCTTATTGCATTTTACAAGTTACCATTCAGAACATGTCTGTACGGCTTTACCTTACGGGCAGTTTCTAAGGTTTAAATATATCAAACAGTGACCCTGCCAATGACTTACAACAATGACTGTTGGTTAGAGGTTACCCCCCCTAAAATAATACATGATGCTAAAATACGAGCAGCTAGACGCCCTAGAAAAGATCTGCTTTATAATTCTTGTTGTAAAAAGAAGTATAGAGAGAAAGAAACTAGGTTTTCTTCTGCATTGAAACACAGCCCTGTAGCACGTAAGATTAAAAAGTCCATTGTAGACAATTGGTAACTATTACAGAATGATGTAGATTTAGCTCCATTTACAACTCAGAAACCTATAATTTCCTTCAAGTGATGCAGAACCATTTCAGATATGGTAGTTCACACCAAGCTTCTGAAGCCAGAAAAAACTAGTTGGTTATGGAATTCTGTTACCACTGGTAACCATCGTTGCGGTACTTGTTCTTGGTGCAGATATCTCTGTACGGACAAATTCATGGTTGTAGGAGGAGAACAGATAACGTTCAGAGATAGCTTCTGTTGTAGAACATCCTATGTAGTATATGGTCTGAAATGTACCTGCGGGAGATTTTACATAGGGTGCACCATCCGCTCTGTGAACATAAGATGCAGAGAACATGTACACTCACTCAAAACTAAAAAAGGTTCTACTAGATTTATAGAACATATGGCGGAGGTACATGAGAACAATATTAATTCTCTGAGTTTTTTTGGGCGTCGAACGAATTGGCAAAAAAGAAGGAATTGAAAAACGCAAGTTGCTTTTACAGCAGGAAACCAAATGGATCATTTGCACAAGGGCAGAAGGTAATTTAGGTCTAAATGAAAGGTTAGACTTAAGTGTACTTCTATAGTAAGAACATCTTGTTAAATGTTGCACATGTTGGATAATATTTATTGTGTGTTTTTCTAGTGGCTATGACTGTTTTAAATTGCACATTGTAAACGCCTCACCCCACCTACGTAGGCAAGTAGGAGTATTTAATCCTTGCTTACAGGTGGGGGGGGGGTCTGAAGAAGCGCTACTTGCACGAAATAGCTATCACACCTCCTGTTGGCGTCCTACGGGTACTCACCTGCTGATTTTATGCTTTCGTTGGAATAAAGTACAGTATCTTACCGTCATGGTGAGTGCCTTCGCCTCCTTTTCCATATCCATTTTGATTGCCTGACACTATTGGATTTAGCACCACCATTTGTACACCTATTCCACGGACTATTCCATACCACTGTGTCTCGGTACATTGAAAATATACACACCAATGCTGGCTATCACTTTCTTTTACTGCTGTGATTATAATACAACCAACATCCTACGTAGCACTTGAAAAGCTAACAACGACGAATGCTGGGTATAACTCAGAATGCACACAACCTGAGGATAACACGATATGACCGATTACACTACACATCATGTGCCGTATCCCTCCGTAACATAACTATACCTTTTTTTATGTATACCTATATACACATACATACATACATACATATATATATATATATATATATATATATATATATACACATATAAATACATACATATCTACACATGTGCATACATATACGCCTAAATTATATATACTCTCTTCCGTTACCAGCCACATGCACGGAGCATAGCACTGGTACCCACCCCTGGCCGCCGGTGAAACTGTTAAGTGTCGGAAACCACAATCGTATCCCAGTGAAAACTCTGCCAGTAAGGGAACTAGCCGGCTGATACCTGAATAAGCGCGGTCACAGCATAGGTCACGGACAGTGCTGTCGGCAGCGCTGCAGCCTCGCTACATGAGCCCCCACCTTTCCATCGAGGCTGGGGGAGAGTATAATAAGACAGTAAAAGTGTGACCGAAATAACCGTATTGCCAGGAACCGGCACTTACCACCCGCAGCACTGGGAATCCTTGACACCACGCTAACATACCTCAGCAACCAATACTCCATTGCACTCCTATTGGGGACGTACGAGTTCACAGCAGTGCACAGAAAACTGAAAAGACCGCCAAACGCACCGTATGCACCTGTGGAGGGGGTGGCAAGCCTTTATATATCCAACGCCCCTCACACAAATACAGCCTGATAGGCTTAACACATATTGCCAAAGGAATCCTTCGAGAAAATCCGATGCAGTCTGCAAAAGACTTGAGACTGGGACAGAGGTTCATCTTTCAACAGGACAATGACCCTGAACCTACAGCTAGAGGTACAATGGAACGGTTTACATAAAAGCGTGTTATGTCCTAAAATGGCCCAGACGTAAATCCAATTGAGAATCTATGGTAAGATTTGAAATGTGCTGTTCACAGACGTCTCTATCCAATCGGACTAAGCTTTAGATGTACAAAGCTAGTAGAGACATCCCCAAAAAGACTTACAGCAGTAATTGCAGCGAAAGGTGGTTCTATTGGGCCCCCTTTATTTTATGTACACCACTGCTGTTCTCCTATGTGTATGGGCACCTTAGATATGGTACAGACAAGGGTCCCTTGGTTAGTATAAGGCAATGTTCACATGGAATATCTCTGTGCGGACATTCACAACAGCAGCATTAGGACTGCTCGGAAATGCATCGTCTCATAGACGGACTTGCATTTTCAAGCAGAGTCTGCAGAAAGAATAGACATGTCTATTCCCGAGCGGAAATTCTACTATGTGAACAGCAGAGCAGAATCCCATTGGGATCAATTGGACTTTGCTGCTGTGGAATTCCGCATGGAAATTCCATTGTGTAGTGTGACGGCCGTCGGGGCTGGCGGGGGGGGGGGGGGGGGGGGGGAATACCGGGAGTGAAAATACAGCTTGTGCCGTCTTTTTCTCCTGCTAAAAAACAGTGGCGCCCGACGGACCCCATTGACTATAATCTGTTGCCCGTTGCGCCCCTTCAAAATGACAGCCATCAAACTCGAAAAAAAGAGAGATGGCCGTTCTTGACTGGGCACAACGTCAGTGTGAAAGAAGCCTATGAGAGTGAGCACAAGATAGTCCCACTGTGACTCTTCCACCCAAAGGACCGTGGATATTCATCTAGTTGGGTGGAAAACCTGATTATATATGCTCAAGCGCTGCTATATATATATATTATATATATATATATATATATATATGCAATAAATCATAATTGACTTAATATTTATGGTGATCCATGTTGGGTCACAGCCAATGCACAATCCCTTTTTTGAAACCCAATACGCTTTATAGGAAGACACAGAAGCACCCTCGTTTATTCATCATCATGTAGTTTTGCATATTCCAAACCTGAAACGCGACGACTGGAATATTAAATATCTGAGGGTTTCAGGACACGCTCGCTACTTGTCAGACGAATATGCAAACAAGTGCTCAGCTGACACAGATCAAATCTTACGACACTAAATAATCTTTTGATTTGCATGAAATCAATGGCTTTCTGGAATAACTCACGGTTTGGGATGACAACTTTCTTGCTGCAGCCTCTAAACATCCCATATGCTGCTAACAGCGGTCCCATCGAAAAAAAAAATATATACTGCTGGGGAAATAAAATATTCTGCATATTTTTACCTTCATCCATAAATGAGGCATTTGTCCACTCATACAGAAAAATATTTATGTAAAGTAGATGCGACGGCTGCATAAACGCGTCTCCCCTGTAGTATACAATGATAAGAGAAGCGCACCAGCCAGGCATTTATCTTGATTAAAAACTATGTTTCTACCCGGCGAGCAGTTTAAGGCTTTGCGAGAAATTATTTCATTCCTGTGATGTAAGTCTCGCTCAATTTCTTCTTTAAAAATGTAAAAGCTGGCGATATTAAACTTAACCCTTGCATTAACACATATACAACCTAGGCTAGGAACTCATTCCGCAATGAAAAGGCGCCCCTTTTGTCCATGGGCTTTGTTTGGTATTGCAGCTCATGCCTTTTATCACATTCATTTTGGCGCGTAATATGCGCCAAAATATGCACAAAAACACAGTGGGAGCAAGGCCCAAATTCAACAATAACTATAATAAAACTATATGACGGGATTGCTCTTTAGACATTTCCCAATTTATTGGGTTCATTAAAGGGGTACTCCGCTGCTCAGTGTTTTGAACAAACAGTTCCGAACGCTGAAGGCGGGAGCTTGTGACGTCATAGCCCCGCCCACTCATGGCGTCACGCCCCCGCCCCCTCAATGCAAGTCTATGGGAGGTGGCGTGCATTGAGGGGGCAGGGCATGACGTCACAAGCTCCTGGCACCGGTTCCAGCGTTCGGGGGTTGTCCGGGAATAGAAAACCAGAGCTAATTTCTTTCAAAAACCGAGCCATCCCTGTCTCCTCAGGTTGTGTGTGGTATTGCAGCTCAGTCGCATTGAAGTGAATGGAGACAAATTGTAATACCACACACAACCTGAGGACAGGAGTGACAATGTTTTTGAAAGAAATTATCTCTGTTTTTTATTTTTATTTTTATTCCTGAGCAACCCTTTTAAATCTAATTTTCTAAAATGTGACTACAGGTCTGTGATGCTATTTCCGGAGAGCGACGTGATCTTATTGTCCTTAGGTCTCTGTGGCCAAATCTACATGCAGATCGGCCATTGAGTGTTCTATGTCTTTCTGAAGGGCAAGCGGCGACCGCAGCATACGTGCATCACTTCCACAGCAGAAGACAAGTTACTCGACGGGCCGAATCACCGGCTAATTTGCAGTTGCGTTCGCGGTGGACGGTGTGCCTAATTATACATGATGGCTTCTCGGAGTATTGAAAGGCTTTCATGAAAAATAAGCCTAGATCAATGAGCGAGGATAAAATGCAGTGTCCAATTAGCCAAAGCTTGACACGTCCAAATTAGTCAAAAAGAAAAAGGCGTCTTTGTATTTTTCCAGAAACATAGTCAAGTCGGATGAGAAAGTTACTCCACACGAAAAAAAAAAAAAATAAAGAATGTGAGAGCCATTTAATTGAACCCAAACTAAGACTCCAATGACTTTCATATCCCTCACTTATTAATTTAGTCCATGACGGAGATGAAGATGTCCGCTCAGATAGGTGTTTCCTAACATCATCGGAAATTGGAGCCGCGGAAGCTCATTACAAAACCCATCACGTACCGCGAGAAGCTGAAGGCCCTGAATCCTCAGATGTTTGTTATGTCGCCATTTTATAAGGTTAACACAAGGCTAGAGATATAATTTTCATTAATATATACATTTCCTATTTTACAAATATTTGACAAATGTTTCATGCCTTTGCAGCGCTTCCTCTGGCCCGAAGGGCCAGAGGAAGCGCCGCAAAGGCGTGAAACATTTGTTGCCCTGTTGATCTTCCCCCACCGCGTGTGTCATTGTGCTCCTGCTGTATAGCTATGTTGATGTATTGGATTAAAGGTAACCAATCATGTGGTTTTAATGTATATAACGTGCCGCAATGCATTATATATGGTAAAATCTTCATCCTCTCCATCTTTAGGGGACGTTTCTGCCCGCAGGGATGGTGAGGATATAATGTTAAAGGAGTAGTCCAGTCCTAAAAAAATGTATCCCCTGTCCTAAGGATAGGGGATAAGTTTCAGATAACGGGGGTCCGACCACAGTGACCCCCCGCAATCTCCCATACGGGGCCCCAGCAGCCCGCGGGAAGGGGGCGTGTCGACCACCACACAAAGCGGCGGCTGACACGCCCCCTCAATACAACTCTATGGAAGACGGAGTGCTGCCTTCGGCTATTTCCGGCTCTGCCATAGCGCTGTATTGATGGGGCGTGTTGGCCGCCGCTTTGTGAGGTGGTCAACACACGCTATCGGGCCGGAGAGCCGGGGCCCCATGCGAGAGATCGCGGGGGATCCCAGCAGTTGGACCCCCGCTATCTGAAACGTATCCCCTATCCTTAGGATAGGGGATACGTTTTTCAGGACTGGACTACTCTTTCAAAAAGTTTTCCCTGCTATCCCCTGAAGTATTCCCCTGGGCGGGGAGCTATACTTACCGAGTCCCAGTCTTCTCGGCTGTAATCACACCCCCTCAGCCCTGCTCCTTAAGCAGACAGAGAAGAGCAATGACACAGGCCATGTGCGAGTTGTCATTCACACCGAGGGGGCCTGATTACAGCCGAGAAGATCGGGACTAAGTAAGTATAGCTCCCTACCAAGGGGACTACTTACAGAGCCAGCGGGGAAAACTTTTTAACCTTATATTCTCATCATACCTGCGGGCAGAAATGTCCCCTTGGGATGGTGAGGATGAAGATTTTACCATGTACAGTATAATACGTTGCAACGTGTAGTAAAATCAAGACTGGTTCCCTTTCCTTTTAAAGACTAAAGAAAAAAGTTTGCGGTGAGTGCTCAATTATTCTCTCTTTATATTTTACCTGCTAAGCCATTTCATACGAGAAGCAGTGCCTAACTAGGATCAGGGGTTGCAGGTTGCACAGCCAGCCTGATCAGAATTTTGGAATTAGTTCACACTATATATATTCAGTGCCAAAACGTTTTTCTTTTATTGTTGCATAATTTAAATCCCGAAATCTTGTAGTTTTCTTTCTGGCCACTAAGCCTAAACCCAGGTTCACAAGGCCGAAAATGTGCAGAATGTGCACCCGGAATACACAGGCGGACATTCTCCATATTTGAATAATCTGGCGGGTGCTAGGACTGCTGGGAAATGCATTTCCGAGAGGCATCGGCAGAAAGAATAGACAAGTCTATTCATTCTGTTGATGCGGGAATCGGGATTTTCGTGAAATTCTGTGTCTGTGCGTAATACTCCAGCGCAATTCTGTGCGTGACCATAGCCCGATAATAATCTGTTACTTCCTGTTCTGTAGAGATCACTTCTCAGCAGTCTACTCATTAAAGGGGTACTCCACTGGCCAGCGTGGAACTAAATGTTCCAAACGCTGTTTTCGCGCTTAGGGGATTGGCCATGCCCCCATTGTTACATTGTGACCACGCCCCCTCAATGCAAGCCTATGGGCTTCCGTCACGCCCCCTCCCATAGACTTGCATTGAGGGGGCGTGGCCCTGACCTCACAAGGGGCATGGCTGACCCCCGCAGCGCAAAAACATCGTTCAGAACATTTAGTTCCTCGCTGGCCAGTGGAGTACCCCTTTAACATCACAGGACAAGGTAATAATAAAAGATTACGTCTGTTTATAGATAGCAGAGGATCATACCATTCACAATAGGTGATTCTCACCGCTCCCTTCCTCCCCCCTCCCTGCAGCCCTCGCATAAATGAAGTGGCCTCTTCAACCGACTGATCAGTGGGGGTGTCTGGAGTCGGACCCCACCAGGAAGATATCAATGACCAATCCTGAGGAAATCAATAATAAATAAACAAAAAAAGTACTAAAAATCCCACTGAAAAAATTCTGAATTTTTAAAAATCTTTTTGACATAGGGCATCGCCACTAATTTTTTTTTTTTTTAAATATTAAGAGTTGTTGGATCATTTATAGCTTTAGACTTAGTTCACATCTGAATTAGTTTTTTTCTGTTTCATAATAGGAGCAAAAAAACTATAAATCCAAACAGTAATAAATATTGCCCGACATGACGGAGGCTCCAAACGCAGATGTGAATGGAACCTTATGGTTTCTAAATTTATTTTTACATTTATTTTTATTTTTTTTTACTATTGGCTGCGATAGTCCATCATTATCCACACTCCACCTGGCCCGATCACAGACACATTAACTTCCCAATCCACCCATTTATCGTGACCTAGTCACCGCCAGCTTAAAGAAAGGTCAGCATAATTGCTGTAAACACGGAGGGCTTAATGGCTACAAGAACGAATGGCCCACCATTACTGCGAATGCAATTATAATATAAATTCCATCACATTAAAATAAAGTGTAGAGAGCGCAGGATCGGAATTTATAGTGTCATATCCAGCGGTGGAAACAAATCCATAATATTCTGGGAATATGCTGACTTTGTCAGGTTCTTGGAATCAATATGCAACGGTCTAATCATTTTTGTTTCCAAAGCAGAAGTCATATAGCGGTACGCATTAGCTGTCATATTAATATGATAATGTGGCTCGCCAATGCAAGGATGTGCACATTGTATGGACCATGTAACCTTCTCTCTAAAGGTTAGAATTGAGCGAATTGACAACTCGGGGGCACAAGATACATATTGGAGGACTCGAATCTACGTTCTACCAAGATTTTGTCTTCTAAATGCATGGAAATGGCATCAAAGTGCTGTGAAACCTATCCAGAAGACCACCTTTTTGAAAAGACCGCCGCCTTATCAAGACCAGATTTCACATGATGGATTTTCAGTTCACCAAAAGGCCCATTAGCTTTGAGAAGACACCCCCTCCCCCATAGGAGATCATGCTTTAGGTAAATTTTGGGTTGTCTTCTCAACTGGTTTGCTCTGTATATTCTTAAAGGAGTATTCCAGGCAAAAACATTTTATCCCCTATCCAAAGGATAGGGGATAAGATGTCTGATCGCGGGGGGGGGGGGGGCGCTGCAGACATGAATAGAGGGGGTGTGGCGTGACGTCATATCCTCAGTCCCGGAAACCCAGGTTTCCTAAAGTGGAGACGCAGCTCCAGCATAGAATGCGGGTGCTGTAGGGAGATGGCGGGGGGCCCCCCGCGATCAGACATCTTATCCCCTATCCTTTGGATAGGGGATAAAATGTTTTTGCCCGGAATACCCCTTTAAAGCACATCTGTAGTGTAATATAACTTATCCCCTATCTGAAGGATAAGGGATAAGTTATAGATCGCAGGGGGGTCCAAGCGCTGGGGCCGCGGCAGTTTGCAGGAAGTGCAGTGTCATCCCGAGCAGAATTCCACTGCAGACACGCCCTCTCCATTTATCTCTATGGGGTACATGGAGGGGGCGTGTTGGCCGCCGCATCATGCAGGGACGGAACAACCCCTTTCCAGCATACTGCTGCAGCCCCGTCTGGGAGATCGCGGGGGGCCCCAGCGCTTGGACCCCCCGCCCCGCAGTCTATAACTTATCCCCTATCCGAAGGATATAAGTTATATTGCACTGTCCTTTATTGGGGTACTCCGCTGGAAACCTTTTTATTTTATTTTTTAAATCAACTGGTGCCAGAAAGGTAAACAGATTTGTAAATTACTTCTATTTAAAGATCTTAATCCTTCCAGTACTTATCAGCTGCTGTATGCTCCACAGGAAGTTATTTTCCTTTCTGTCTGACCACGGTACTCTCTGCGGACACCTCTGTCCATGTCAGGAACTGTACAGAGCAGGATAGGTTTGCCATGGGGATTCCTACTCTGGAAAGTTCAAAAAATGGACAGAGGTGTCAGCAGGGAGCACTGTGGTTAGACAAAAAGGAAATAAAATAAAAAAAGAACTTGCTCTGGGGCATACAGCAGCTGATAAGTACTGGAAGGATTAAGATCTTTTAATAGAAGTAATTTACAAGCTGTACACATGTCTTCTTTTAATTTACAAATCTATAACTTTCTGGCACCAGTTGATTAAAAAAAAAAAATAATAATAATAATAATTCCAGTGGAGTACCCCTTTAAAGGGAACCATGCATTATATTTTACCATATATAACGCTTGGCAATGCATTATAAATGGTAAAATCTTTATCCTCACCATCTCTGGGGACATTTTTGGCCACATGGATGGTGAGGATATGAAGTTTGTCTCCCCTGCCGGCCCGTAAGTAGTCCCTTGAGTAGTGATGCCCCCTCGGCGTGATTGACAACCCACATTATCGCTCTGCTCCCTAAGCAGACGGAGCAGAGTGCTGACGCTGATCACACTGATGTGGCGTCCCTATGGCTGGAGCATCCGGACTAGATAAGTATAGCTCCTCGCTCAGGGCACTACTTACAGGGCTGCAGGGATAACTTACAAACCTCATATCCTCAACATTCCTGTGGGCAAAAACATCCTCCGGGGATGTGAGGATAAAGATTCTACCATATACAGTGATCCCTCAACTTACAATAGCCTCGGGTTACAATATTTTCAGTCTTTTCTGGACCATTGTAACTTCAAGCCAGACTCAACATACAATGTACAGAGAGTCCAGATCTGTGAAATGTGTCAATGGCTGGAAGAACTGAACAACCAGAATGGACATTCACTGGTAAAACCCCTGTATTACTGAAGTGTATGCACTGACTGGTGTCTGGTAGCGCCCTCTACGGTACAGGGAGGTATTACATGTTCTGTACTACTCTTTACCTGTGCCAGGGTTAGCTGCTCCTTTAGACACCAAGTAAGGACGGCTCCATTACTTTTTTAGGACACTGTGTACTGTACAGGACCCTGAAGAAGCTCCTGTCCTCTACATAGACAGTGATTACAGCTCCCAGCAGATCTTTATTACTTTTATATGTAAGAACTTGTTTTTTCTGTATTAGTTATCTACTTATTTTTCTTTAAAGGAGATATCCAGTGCTGAAAAACATATCCCCTATCAAAGGATAGGGGAGAAGTTTCAGATCCCCGGGGGTCCGACCGCTGGGGCCCCTCGCGATCTCCTGTACGGGGCCCCAGCAGCCCGCGGGAAGGGGGCGTGTTGACCACCGTACAAGGCGGCGGCTGACACGCCCCCTCAATACAACTCTATGGCAGAGCCGGAGCGCTGCCTTCGGCAATCTCCAGCTCTACCATAGCGAAGTATTGAGGGGCGTGCCAGTCACCGCTTCGTGCGGTGGTCGACACCCGCTATCTGGCCAGCGAGCCGGGGCCCCATACGAGTGATCGCAGAGGGGCCCCAGTGGTCGAACCAGACGCGATCTGAAACTTATCACCTATCCTTAGGATAGGAGATAAGTTTTTCAGCACTGGACTACCCCTTTAATCCTCACTTTTTTTCTATTTTTGGACGACATTTTGGGGTCTTTAGAACCAATTACCAGGTTTCCATAGAGTAATTTTCTCAACATACAATGGTCGTCCTGGAACCAATTAATATTGTAACTTGAGGGACCACTGTACAATGCGTTACCAAGCATTATTTATGGTAAAATCTACTGCTTGGTTCCCTTTAAGCAGGACATAGAAACTAACATTTACCCCCAATGGAGCCAGCAATTTATTCAATTACAATTTTTTGCTATTCTGAAGAACCTGGGTCTTTACTTCGAACAGAGGTAGGACAATAAGGTTAGACAACAGAAGGCATAAAGAGGTGAACTCCCGGTGTGGGTAGGTCACATTGAACAAAGGAAGGTATTAGGTCAATGGTCTCAAACTGTGGCCCTCCAGATCTTGTAAAACTTCAACTCCCAGCATGCCCGGACAGCCAACGGCTGTCCGGGCATGTTGGGAGTTGAAGTTTTGCAAGATCTGGAGGGCCACAGTTTGAGACCACTGTATTAAGTACGATACTATGCTCCCCTTTGGTGGCTGGTGTAAGAGCATTATAGAGTAGAGTGGCACTGTGACTGCCATGAACCGAAAATTGGCAACCAATAGAGAAGAATATGTGCAAGATAGAGAAAATATCCATTTTTTTTTTATTGGAGACGCTCTCTCTCTCCGACCATACTATGGCCTGGACTTTTCGTAATGGTGAAGGTATCGTCTTCTGATCCTGACAATGTCATCACCGATATAAAACAGACAAAATGGGGTACAGCGCTCCATGGTGCATTAAAAGATAAACCTGTGAGGTGTATAGAATATGAATTCAACGCTCACCTATAGGGGTTGTGTTTCCACATACACAACAATGGGGAGCGCGTATAGTAGTAGTGTCCGCAGCCGGCCGGTCAGGTATAGAGATCAAACGGATAGCTTCGAAGAGGAACACCGGTCTCAATGTGGCGCTGGACACAGATGGTATACACGAGTGGATAAAAGCAAAGTAGTTTATTCTCCCATCATGCAACATCATGCAACACGTTATTCTCCCATTATGCAACACGTTTCACTGCAACAGCAGCTTCATCAGGCATAATGCCTGATGAAGCTGCTGTTGCAGTGAAACGTGTTGCATGATGGGAGAATAAACTACCTTGCTTTTTTCCACTCGTGTATACCATCTGTGTCCAGCGCCACATTGAGACCGGTGTTCCTCTTCGAAGCTATCCGTTTGATCACTGATATAAAGCAATTCCTGGAATGGATAATATGCTTCTTGGTTGAAATCCGCTTTGGGGCAAACAATATGACCGGTATTACAGCTCCCTCTATAGGTTCCCAGATGTCGACACAATAAGTATGAAGAGTTATGCATAGACATCTATTTAGCTTATAAGGGATGCAATCATTACGACCATATAGGCCAGTCGAGAATTTATAATAATTTTCTGTATACATACAAATTCTGTCAAAAATCCTTTTCGGTAAATCTCAACTATACACATAGATGCTGTATGAGTTATTACTACAACAAAATATCTATTACAGGAGGTCAAACTGTGCCATAAAGGTCAATATCTGACACCAGCAGAGCAAAGGCCAAGCTTATCTCCCCAGAGACACATCTCTTTCCCTTCCGACAAACCCGCTTTCATGTACGCCTTATCATTAGGTATTAATAACACTGGTTACGATAAAAAGGGATTTTTACAATTACTGTATTAAAATGAAAATATCTAGAAAAAAAATACAAACCCAAATCTTGAGAAAATTTTATTTTCTTGTTTTTTCATTTTTATTTCCTTTACGTTGATCTACATAGCATACACTGAACCGTCCGGTTTTATAAATCCGACTGACGGCTCCTTTATACACACAGATCCAGACAAAGTTGAGGGGTTGAGCTATTATCACTGGATGATGGGATTATAATGACTACTGGTATGTTTTACTGCTGGAGACTAGATAGGCAGGGTATACATACTCTCTAACATTAAAGGGGTTATCCAGGAAAAAAAAAAAAACTTTATATATATATATATATATATATATATATCTCAACTGGCTCCAGAAAGTTAAACAGATTTGTAAATGACTTATATTAAATTTAAAAAATCTTAATCCTTTCAGTACTTATCAGCTGCTGAAGTTAAGGTTGTTCTTTACTGTCTAAGTGCTCTCTGATGACACGTGTCTCGGGAACTGCCCAGTGTAGAAGCAAATCACCATAGCAAATCTCTTCTAAACTGGGCGGTTCCCGACACAAGTGTCATCAGAGACCATGCCCTGCCCCCTCAATGCAAGTCTATGGGAGGGGGCGTGGCCACCATGGACGGCCATGCCCCCTCCCATAGACTTGCATTGAGGGGGCGGGGCGTGAAGTCATGAGGGGGCTGGGGCGATGACATCACGAGCTCCTGGCGCCCAATCCAGCGTTCGGGACAGTTTGTTCCAAACGCTGAGCAGTGGAGTACCCCTTTAAGGGTCCATAGTCACGGGGAGGAGTATGATCCCTACTGTTCAATAGCACCACTGGTCCTTAGGCCTCATACATGGTTATCTCAGACAGGCAGGCATATCTTACCAATTGTCTATGCATTAGTGTCCGAAATATGGCGAAAACTCTTTGCTCTGAAATGACACCAACCAGGTGAAATAAATCATTCTAAAGCTATATTCACACCTGCGTGAAGGCCAGAAGTGGATCCAGAAGGAAGGAGACCAAGAAGTCCTCCCTGTAGATGTCCTATTCCTTTTGAATACACCTTCTGGCTTTGGCACAAAAACTGCAGTGTCAGATATCCAAAAAAATAAAAAATACCAATAGGAAACCTAGACTGGTTTTTAGCTTAGTGTTTAGCATTGCTAGTTGTAAGCCAATATTAGAAGTGGAACCTACAGAGAAAAAATTTGTAATAAATACATTCGTTCCAATGTGTTTTGGACCCACTTTTGGTTTTGGCTTAAAAATACTTTGGCTGGGCTCACAAGTTGTATTTGGATCAGTATTTTAGTCAGTATTTTTAGACTAAACCAGAAATGGAAATGACACAGACCCTGTATGATCAAAACTTTCGATTTGTCTATACTAGAGATGAGCGAACTTACAGTAAATTCGATTAGTCACGAACTTCTCGGCTCGGCAGTTGATGACTTTTCCTGCGTAAATTAGTTCAGCCTTCAGGTGCTCCGGTGGGCTGGAAAAGGTGGATACAGTCCTAGGAAAGAGTCTCCTAGGACTGTATCCACCTTTTCCAGCCCACCGGAGCACCGGAAAGCTGAACTAATTTATGCAGGAAAAGTCATCAACTGCCGAGCCGACAAGTTCGTGACGAATCAAATTTACTGTAAGTTTGCTCATCTCTAGTCTATACAACTTATCAAAAGTTGTTTTCATCATGACCCTGCCCATTTAGGTAGGTAACGTTCAATACCATAGCTATAACGTGTCTGACTAGTGCAGAAGCAGAGAAGCATTACACTGACGTAAACTATAATTATCAGTTATTACATTTTATAGAAATGTTAAATATTAACCAGAATTACTCAATTAAAAAAAAAATAATCAACTGGTGCCAGAAAGTTAAACAGATTTGTAAATTACTTTTATTAAAAAATCTTAATCCTTCCAGTACTTATGAACTGCTGTATGCTACAAAGGAGATTATTTTCTTTTTGAATTTCCTTTCTGTCTGACCACAGTGCTCTCTGCTGACACCATGTCATGAAGTCCATGTCAGGAACTGTCCAGAGCAGGAACAAGTCCCCATAGCAAACCTCTCCTGCTCTGGACAGTTCCTGACATGGACAGAGGTGTCAGCAGAGAGCACTGTGGTCAGACAGAAAAGAAATGCAAAAAGAAAATAACTACCTGTGGAACATACAGCAACTGATAAGTACTGGAAGGGTTAACATTTTTAAATAGAAGAAATTTACAAATCTGTATAACTTTCTGGCATCAGTTGATTTAAAAAAAAGAAAAAAAAAAGTTTTCCACTGGAGTACCCCTTTAAAGGGGTTCTCCGGTGCTTAGACATCTTATCTCCTATCCAAAGGATAGGGGATAAGATGCCTGATGGCAGGAGTCCCGCTGCTGGGGCTCCCCGCAATCTCCCACAGCACCCCGTTTTTAATCAGTCCCCGGAGCGTGTTTGCTCCGGGACTGATTACTGTCGATCACGGGGCCGGCGGCGTGTGATGTCACGCCTCCGCCCCCGTGTGACGTCACGCTCCGCCCCTCAATGCAAGTCTATGGGAGGGGGCGTGACAGCTATCACGCCCCCTCCCATAGGCTTGCATTGAGGGGCGGAGCGTGACCTCACACGGGGCGGAGGCGTGACCTCACACACCGTCGGCCCTGTGGTCGCCGGTAATCAGACCCGGAGCAAACACGCTCCGGGGACTGATTACAAATGGGGTACCGCGTGCAAGATCACGGGGGTCCCCAGTGGCGGGACTCCCACGATCAGGCATCTTATCCCCTATCCTTTGGATAGGGGATAAGATGTCTAAGCACCGTAGAACCCCTTTAAGGGCTAATATCACAAATACTTGCACATAACTCCTATTGGTCATCTCACTTTTGTTCCCTGTAGTATAGTCTAAAAACTTCAGCCCATCAAGTAGGCCAAACATAAAGCAAACTGGAACTTCCCAGTGTGAAGTAAGTACATGAAATAGAAAAAGAAAAAACTCTAAAAAATGGCGCTATCCCATAAAAAGCAGAGATGTATATCTTGGTTAGCAAACTGTTCTTTATTAAAAAAAAAAGACAGTCTACATGTACATCCATAGGCAAGTATTGCCTATGGATGTACATATAGACTGTAATTTTTAATAAAGAACAATTAATTAATCCTCTGGCTTTGCAGAGGGGGTGTGAAGTTTGATCACTGCACCTGGTCATCTAATTAAGCTGCTGTTGCTGGAGTTCACCCAATTAAACAGATTAAACTTCTAAGTTAGTTGTGGTCAGTTCCCACTTCGTGCAGTGTTTTCTTAGTCAAAGAGCTATTTTCTGAGAAATATTGCCATGAGGCAAACATGATTTAACCAATCATTATAATTACAGTGTTTTATATAGATTGGAGGTTTTTAGGCTGTTTTGACACTGATTTTTTTTTTTTTTTTTTACTGCAAAAACAGAAAAACGGCAGCAAAAAACACAATGACCCTCATTTACTATTGCAAACCCGACATGTTTTGTCGGGTTGTGCGCCAGATTCTGGTGTATTGCGACAGAAATTCTGTCTGCGCAAGAATTTGCACCAGAATTGAAAAAAAAAAAACAAAAAAAAAAAACAGACTAACTCTCCATTTTGCTTAGAAAACCCGAAAAGGGGGTGTGGTCATTAGGGAAAAGGGGGCATGGTCATCGAAAAGGGGCGTGTTCCCGACATTTTCACAAAAAAACAACATATATACTGAAGTTTTCACAGAAAATGTGGTGGATGTGAGCTGAGGAAAACCCCACAGATCAGAGCTTGTGTAAATGTGTAAAAAAAAGCAAAGTGTAGGGAAAATGGAAAATGTAGGGAAACCTTAGTAAATACCGTGGAAAATAAATAGCAGGGAGTTAAAACCCACAAAGAAAACTACACAACACTCTTAGTAAATAAGGGCCAGTGTGTAAATACAGAATCAGGTGAGGTGTGTGACTATTATATATTATACCCCCATTGAGATAGAAGCAATTTACAGATAGTGTATAACTACTATATATCCTGATCCCAAAGAGATAGCAGCAGTATACAGATATAGCTGGAGGAGAGGTGAATAAAATATATCCTATTCCTATACAGATAACAGCTGCAGTATACAGACAGGGCTTGAGGGGAGGTGCATTACTACTATATATCCTAAACCCATTGAGATAGCAGCAGCAGCAGTACACAGATAGAGCTGGAGGGGAGGTGTATAACTACTATATATCCTGATCCCATAGAGATAGCAGCAGTAGACAGATAAAGCCAGAGGGAAGGTATATTACAACTATATAGATCATGATACAATAGAGAAAGCAGCAGTATACAGAAAGAGTTGGAGGGAGGTGTATAATTACTATATATCTTGATCCCAAAGAGATAGCAGCAGCAGTATGCAAATAAATCTGGGGTGGGTAGGTGTATAATTACTATATATCCTGATCCAAAAGAGATAGCAGCAGCAGTACAGAGATAGAGCTGGGAGGGGAGGAGTGGGGAAGGTTTTGGGAACTAGCAGAAACGCTCTGATGTCCTCCAGTAGATCACAGGAAGTCAGCTGACCGAGGACCGACCACGTCCTCTGACATAGCAAGCACTGTGATTATCCGTGGGTCAGACTGGTGATCACATGACCAAGTACTGTAATGAAAGGCACGGATGCGGCTGAGCTGGAACAAAACAGATGGCACTGTAGGACTAGTAATGGTGGGTGTGCATGATATGGGCAAACACAAACCAGGAATGCTCCATTAATAAAGCCAAATTTGGTGCACTGGATTCCCTCTTTACTGGAAATTGAGGAAGACAAAATAGAAATTCTGTTCTGTAAACATGTTTTTTTTTTCTATTTCTGCAAAATTAGCGGTAATGTTGTCAAAACTGTCGTAGTGGGAAAAAAAAATCCACAATACCTGGATAGACATGATGCCTCCTAATTCAACCCACCACGAGCCCACAATGGAGCATGCACCAATTTGGACACAACAATATACAATCCTGACATGTTATTACTATGGTTCTGCTGGTCTGAATCTTGTCATTGACATAAATAAGAAAATACCCAGGAGTTGAAATTGTCTTCCTTTCCATTCCTCCTAACCTTAAATATACAAGTGCTCTGAAAAGGAAAGCTTGCCGGCAGGAAATTGATTTTGCATGTATCTCAATATATTTGAATAAATTGCATATAATAACTGAAAAGGACACAGTAAGTTAATTGCTTGTCTATGGCGGGCTTCTAGGGGGACATTTTTTTTTTTGCACCCCAATTATAAATTCCGACATAAAGAATGAACAATTCTGCATGGTGTTAATCACGCCGCTCTACAAATGAGCGCACGTGTTTCCTGCAAACCTAAAGGCATAATGGATAATAAAATCCTTGCTGTAAAGGGAATTTACTAATGTAGTAACATCATTTGTAAGGCTGATAAAGACACATCCAGTCCAGACTAGTACTCTGCCATATTGGGACTGAGGAAGGTAAAAACACCAAAAGACAATTTAAAAGGGGAATTCCAATATAGAATATCTTATCCCCTATCCACAGGTTCTGTGCACTAGGGACAAGCAGGGCTCTGTACACCGAGGACAAGCAGGGCTCTGTACACAGAGGACAAGCAGGGCTCCCGGACACCGAGGACAAGCAGGGCTCTGTACACCGAGGACAAGCAGGGCTCTGTACACCGAGGACAAGCAGGGCTCTGTACACCGAGGACAAGCAGGGCTCTGTACACCGAGGACAAGCAGGGCTCTGTACACCGAGGACAAGCAGGGCTCTGTACACCGAGGACAAGCAGGGCTCTGTACACCGAGGACAAGGAGGGCTCTGTACACCGAGGACAAGCAGGGCTCTGTACACCGAGGACAAGCAGGGCTCTGTACACCGAGGACAAGCAGGGCTCTGTACACCGAGGACAAGCAGGGCTCTGTACACCGAGGACAAGCAGGGCTCTGTACACCGAGGACAAGCAGGGCTCTGTACACCGAGGACAAGCAGGGCTCTGTACACCGAGGACAAGCAGGGCTCTGTACACCGAGGACAAGCAGGGCTCTGTACACCGAGGAAAAGCAGGGCTCTGTACACCGAGGACAAGCAGGGCTCTGTACACCGAGGACAAGCAGGGCTCTGTACACTGAGGACAAGCAGGGCTCTGTACACTGAGGACAAGCAGGGCTCTGTACACTGAGGACAAGCAGGGCTCTGTACACTGAGGACAAGCAGGGCTCTGTACACTGAGGACAAGCTGGGCTCTGTACACTGAGGACAAGCGGGGCTCTGTACACTGAGGACAAGCGGGGCTTTGTACACTGAGGACAAGCAGGGCTCTGTACACCGAGGACAAGCAGGGATCTGTACACTGAGGACAAGCAGGGCTCTGTACACCGAAGACAAGCAGGGCTCCGCACACTGAGGACAAGCAGGGCTCTGTACACTGAGGACAAGCAGGGCTCTGTACACTGAGGACAAGCAGGGCTCTGTACACTGAGGACAAGCGGGGCTCTGTACACTGAGGACAAGCGGGGCTTTGTACACCGAAGACAAGCAGGGCTCCGTACACTGAGGACAAGCAGGGCTCTGTACACCGAAAACAAGCAGGTATCTGTACACTGAGGACAAACAGGGCTCTGTACACCGAAGACAAGCAGGGCTCCGTACACTGAGGACAAGCAGGGCTCTGTGCACTGAGGCTCTGTGACATGCTCCCGGCTGACATATCAAGATGAATGACAAACCAGGAGCCTGCATAGATCCCTGCTTGTTCCACCCTCACTTCCTGTATTTGGACTCCTCATAGAGACACACAGGCAACAGCTGCAGGGACAGCATTTTTGCACACAAAAATAAACAAATTTTTTTGACCAATGTATATTGCAAATATACATATAATGGTATTATCTACTTTATATCAAACGTTCTTGATAACAACAGATACACTTAAAGTAAAAAAAAATAATAATAAACCGTTACAAAAAAAATTGCAGAATTTTTTGAATACAAACAAAAATTGCTAAGAGCTTAAAAAAAAAAAAAAAAGATACAAAAAGTCTGCCTCTTTTGGACACCAGTCACATCCAAGCTGCACTATTACCTCCGCACAATTTTAGTCTGGCTCCCGCTTTGGTAATAGCTTTCCGACATATGTATGTTGTGGTGTAAGATGTAGTGTATTATTGTTTGTGACACTCCTCAAATGCCAATTTACTTGTCTGAAGATTACACACCAGGTCCAATAAATCTCTCCAAATGCATCAAGGGCAATAGAACGGCACATTTCCCTTTCGGCTCCTGTGTATTTTGAGTCTAGTTATGCTGCACTTATTTCTAATCATGCTGCATGTTATCTGACTAGGATGTAAATGCTCGGAAATGCTGCGCCGCTAAGAACAGAGGAGCAAATGGGGGGAGAAACATTTCTACTAAGCAACGCACTGGCAAAGTGATCAAGCGGAAGTTAAAAAGAGCAAATAAAAAAAATAAAAGACCAAAACATATATTTTTTTTTTATTCATATATATATATATTTTTTATGTACCGTATTTTTCGCCGTATAAGACGCACTTTTTCTTCTACAAAAACTGGGGGGGAAAAGTTGGTGCGTCTTGTACGTGGAATACACACACCTATCGCGCCGGTCCCTGCGGCCATCAACGGCCGGGACTCGCGGCTAATCCGGGACATCACCGATCGCGGTGATGCCCTGTATTAACCCTTCAGACACGGCGATCAAAGCTGACCGCCGCGTCTGAAGGGAAAGTGACACTAACCCGGCTGCTCAGTCGGGCTGTTCGGGACTGCTGCGGTGAAATAGCGGCGTCCCGAACAGCTTACAGGACACCGGGAGGGACCTTACCTGCCTCCTCGGTGTCTGCTCCGTGCCGGGATCCCCTGCATGGCCGGCGCTTTCCTTAGTCGTCGCGCACGCCGTCCCGTCATCCAATAGCAGCGGCATGCGTAGCGACGTGATGATGGCGGCGGAGAGCGTGGATCCCGGGGAAGAAGACGTCCGGAGCGTCGGGGACACCACGGGGACGCGGCGACAGCGATGGAGGGCGACATCCAGGGCAGCGGTGACGGGTCCGGAGCGGCGGGGACACGTGAGTATAACCTCCTATACCAGTGGTCTTCAACCTGCGGACCTCCAGATGCTGCAAAACTACAACTCCCAGCATGACCGGACAGCCGTTGGGCATGCTGGGAGTTGTAGTTTTGCAACATCTAGAGGTCCGCAGGTTGAAGATCACTGTTGGGTTCAGAATCTTTTATTTCTAGATTTTGCACCATTAAAATTGGGTGCGTCTTATATGCCGGTGTGTCCTATAGGGCGAAAAATACGGTATTTCATATTTGTCTGTGCGCACGTATGTTAATGTCCATTAAGTCGCCAGTATAAAGGTTTAAGTGAACAAAAAAACATAAAATAAACAGTAAAAATGTATTTATTTATTTAATTAATTCAATAGGCTACTATTACAAATAATGTAGAGGTAGAGGTTCTTGTGTATGCCTTGTGTTTTCCTGATTAAGCTGATGTGGCAGGCATGGGTTTTCAGCCCTACTGATCCCTATATCATTACTAAAATGACTTCCTACGGTTGCTTACATTTCCCATGAATCCTTTGGCTTAAAGGGGTACTCTGCCCACAGACATCTTCTCCCCAATGCAAAGAGGTCCCACCACTGGGACCCCGCCACGATCTCTGTGCTGCACCTGGCATTCTAAACAGAATGTTTAGAATGCTGGGTTCCCGCGGTTGGAGACATGAGGCCACGCCACACCCCCTCCTTTCATGCCTATGGGAGGGGGCGTGACAGCCTCATCCCATAGACATAACTGGAAGAGGGCGTGGTGCGACGTAACGTCTCCGGCAGCGGTATCCCAGGGTTCTAAACATACGGTTTAGAATGCCGGGTGCAGCACGGAGACATCTTATCCCCTATCCTTTGAATAGAGGATAAGATGTCTGTGGGCGGAGTACCGCTTTAAATCATAAGTGTTATCATAAGCATAATCACTGCAATTCGCCTAATGAGAACAACCTAATCACCTGCTTAACTCCAGCAACCAGAAGCCTAAACTGCTGAGACTCATAAATGGGTCACTGCCAGTTCACAGTATGTGCAGTTTTAATCACTTTTCTTGTTTAAAGTGCATTTTTAGAGAAATATTGTTCTGTGAATAACCTATAGTGAGTTTTAACCTATAATCCCAACTTATTGATGTTTTATGAAGAGTCAAGGTCATCTTGCTGTGTTTACATGTTACACGTTTATTGCCTTTGTGACATGTTTTCACAATGTTTTTTGCTGTGATAAAAAAAAAAAAAAAAACAACGAAAATGCATCAGAGGAGGTATTTAGTTACTATATATCCTGATCTCAGAGAGATAGCAATGGTATACAGATAGAGCTGGAGGGGAGGTGTCTAACCAATATATATTCTGAGCCCATAGAGATAGCAGCAGTATACAGACAGAGCTGGGAGGGGAGGTGTATGACTACTGTATATCCTGATGCCATAGAGATAGCAGCAGCAGTATACAGATAGAGCTGGAGGGGAGGTGTCTAACCAATATATATTCTGAGCCCATAGAGATAGCAGCAGTATACAGACAGAGCTGGGAGGGGAGGTGTATGACTACTGTATATCCTGATGCCATAGAGATAGCAGCAGCAGTATATAGATAGAGCTGGAGGGGAGGTGTCTAACCAATATATATTCTGAGCCCATAGAGATAGCAGCAGTATATAGACAGAGCTGGGAGGGGAGGTGTATGACTACTGTATATCCTGATGCCATAGAGATAGCAGCAGCAGTATACAGATAAAGCTGGGAGGGAATGTGTATAACTATTATATATCCTGATCTCATAGAAATAGCAGCAACAATATACAGATCGAGATGGAGGGGAGGTGTCTAACCAATATATATTCTGAGCCCATAGAGATAGAGCTGGGAGGGGAGGTGTCTAACCAATATATATTCTGAGCCCATAGAGATAGCAGCAGTATATAGACAGAGCTGGGAGGGGAGGTGTATGACTACTGTATATCCTGATGCCATAGAGATAGCAGCAGCAGTATACAGATAAAGCTGGGAGGGAATGTGTATAACTATTATATATCCTGATCTCATAGAAATAGCAGCAGCAATATACAGATAGAGATGGAGGGGAGGTGTATAACTACTATTCTGATCTCATAGAGATAGCAGCAGTACACAGATAGAGCTGGGAGGGGAGGTGGATAACTATAATATATTCTGATCCCATAGTGATAGCAGCAGCAGTCTGCAGATAGAGCTGGGGGAGGTGTATAACTACTATATATCCTGATCCCATAAAGATATCAGCAACATTATACAGATAGAGCTGGAGGCAAGGTGTATAATTACTATATATCCTGATCACATAGAGACAGCAGCAGCAGCAGTATACAGATAAATTTGGTGTGGGAGGTGTATAATTACCATATATCCTAATCCCAAAGAGAGAGTAGTGGCAGTATACAGATAGAGCTTGAGAGGAGGTGAATGAATATAATATATCCTGATCCCATAGAGATAGCAGTGGCAGTATACAGATAGAGCTGGGGGGAGGGGTCTAGGAGCTGTCAGGAGGGATCTAAGACATGATGATGTCATCCTATTGTTCAGAGGTATTCAGCTGGCTCAGGACTGACCACTTCCTTCAAAACATTAAACACTAATTTTCTGTGGATCAAACGTGTGACCACATGACCCACTTACAGCAATGAAATATATGGATGCAGCGGTGCAAACATTAAACAAATGACGCTGTAGGACAAGTGATGGTAAGTGTGCATGAGATGGGCAAAAAAAACAAAACAAAATTTGAGTACTTCTTTAAAGAAGTTGGAGTTTTCATGTGCAAACAATAAATGTATATATGTATAAACAAAATCTTTCCTTCACGAGTTAACAGACTAAAATAAAAAAAAGCATTTCACCTATATTTTCGAATAGATAAACTGAATTAACAAAAAAAATTAAAAATAAATATAAATGTATCACGTAAGGAGTACAGCAGTAAATAGGGACAATTATGCTGAATAGAAAAAGTAAAAATAAACGCGCTCCATACAAATGTAAATTTCTGTAAATACCGATTCTACAGATTCCTTTTAGTTCTTCATAGCGGCCAACTTCACAGAAACTTCATAGCGGCCGACATCTGAGTTCTGTCTACAAAGAGGCTCTGCAGCTGCTGGACCAACATTTATTATTCGGGGGGGAGGTAAAATGGGTAAATGTAAGGATCTCAGCGACTGTGACAGGGGCCGGGTCAGATCATCTCCAGAATGGCCGATCTTCTGGGGTATTCCCAGTATGAAGTGGTCACTACGTATCATAAGTGTCCAAGAAAAGACAACCAGGTGAACCAAAAACAAGGGCCTGGGTTACCAAGGTATACTAAGTGTGGGGGGTGAAGACTTGCCCATCTGGTCCGATACTACAGAAGAGCTGCTGTAAGGCAAACTGCTGAAAAAGTTCCTGCTGGCTGTGATAAGGATAATGGAGCCAAATAAACTAAGTGCCAAAACCAAGTGCCATTAAAATGGCCTAAAAAATGAAGAATTTATCAAAAATCAATCATCATCTTGAGATACTTTGTTGGGAGATTTTACGCCCTTATGTGTCTATACGTGGTTGACTTTGCAATGCAGTTTATCAAGGATTTGGCTAGAATACGGGTATAATATTTAACATATTTAATTAGTAATGTGATATATGGGAGTCCTTAACAGAGCATATAGAAATGAGGTGGGCTTTGACCCTTTACCGTATATACTGATTTTTCGTGCTGAAAACGCCCCCCCTCCGCTTATATTCGAGTGAACTCTCCGCCTGTCAATCCCTTCCCAGTGGTCTTCAACCTGCGGACCTCCAGATGTTGCAAAACTACAACTCCCAGCATGCCCGGACAGCCATCGGCTCTCTGGGCATGCTGGGAGTTGTAGTTTTGAAACCTCTGGAGGTCCGCAGGTTGAAGACCAACAGAGGTTTCAAAACTACAACTCCCAGCATGCCCGGACAGCCGATGGCTGTCCGGGCATGCTGGGAGTTGCAGTTTTGCAACCTCTGGAGGTCCGCAGGTTGAGGACCACTGATGAAGGGATTGACAGGTGGTGATGATGAAGGGAAGCGGGGGGGATGATGACGGAGGTCTGGATGATGACATGGGGGGGGGGGAGATGATGTATTTCCCACCCTAGGCTTATAGTCGAGTCAATAACTTTTCCTGGGTTTTTGGGGTGAAATTAGGGGCCTCGGCTTATATTCGGGTCGGCTTATACTCGAGTATATACGGTAGGTTTACATTCTCTTGGAAACTATAATCAAGGAGGTGAGACCAAAAAAGACTTCCAGTCCTGTTCTACACACAGAGAGGGTTTTTTATATGGACCTGAAGAAGGCGCAAGCGCGCACCGAAACACGCTGTACCTTTTATATAGAGCTATCCTAATAAACTGTTAATCTTGACCGTCTCTATGGTAACTAAATATGAGAAATCGATGGCAGCTCTTCCAGCATTTTATTTATTCCCTTGGAGGAGGGGTCCTAGAAAAGCCAAACACTACTATGTCAATGGCTAGCCAAATACTTTTCTGTAACCTAAAGTTACATTTAGCTAAAACTCCATGATGATGTCCCCGATCATTTCCCGCTCACCCATATAAAAGTTGACAGCCTTACGGTCACGGCCATCGAGTCTGTCTCCGTTCTGGAAGCTCATTTGGATTCTCAATCACAGAGAACCTAAAGTACACAGTGCGCTTTTATGATGAGGTTACAACGGGTCACCGGGACAACATATTTTTAATTCCAAGAACCGGAAAGGAGATTGATAACTCTGGGAGCGGGGAGAAAAATGTTCCATAAGGTCTTCGGTAAGAATTTCTATTTGTGGACATGTTTTGCTTCCTTCTGTGTGTGTTTATAGCAAATCTACTCGCCGTGTCTCTATTACCTGCGGTTTAACCTTAAGCGACATTGACAGCGCACTCTCAAGGAGATTCGATTTGTAAAAACGACGAGATCCATGAAAGGAAATGGCTGTCGGAGTCTGTCCCGTCTTGGTAATGTTAACACGGATAAAACGTCTGAATTTTTTGTTTTATTTCTAATTTATGCTTTTTTTTTTTTTTTCTTTTTAAGGTGAAGAAGATCCAAGACGCACATTGTACAATGGCTTTTAAATGTTTTAAGCAATCTCGGCTCCTGGTAAGGAAGCAGACGTTGGGTACAGCTGTCTCGCTAATTACACAAACATCTCGGCTCTCCATGCAAACATCAAAGGGTCCTCACAATTCCCCGGAGCGTGGTGGGGTTCCTGCTAAAGTCTGTCTTGTCACAACTGGAAATGACAGATATATAATGCTGTGATACAATCGGAAGACGAGAAACGAAGAGTCCTTGGACAGAAATGCGTTGCCTGTCCTTTCAGCGTGTCATAATTATCTCCACGTAAAGCGGCCGTCACAGGGTGGTCCACCGAGAAACGGTGACGTTCAATGCAAATAGGGACCGCAGCTGTTTATCTCTGGCAAAACTTTCAATGGGAATTTTGCTCATTGCCTGCCAGCACTAAACACACATATATTATATATATATATATATATATATATATATATCTATATATAGAACTTGAGGTGGTAGGCAGCACTTCCGAAAAAATGGATATGGTGCAAGCAGTCTGGGGGCCCTGGTCTTGGGTCCAATTCATACAAAACATAAAGGATGACCGCAGTGAAAAGATCAAAAAAGTGGCTTTATTCCAAAAGCAAACAGCAGCGACATTTCGGTGTTCTCACAACACCATTCTCAGGTCGCTGAGAATGAACTCTCAGACACTGACCAATAAAAACTTTTGACATATAAAAAGATATATATATATATATTTTTACTTTATTGATATGTATGTATTAAAAGGGTATCCTGGCCAAAGACATCTCATCCCCTATCCAAAGGATAGGGGATAAGACGTCTGATTGCGGGCAGCCTGCCACTGGTACCCCCCCCCCCCCCCCCCCCCCCAGCGATCTCCGTGCAGTTTTCGGCATTCTATGCAGGACTGCTGCTCCAGTCTCTGAAACCTCTATGTTTCATGGACTGAAGATGTGACATCATGCCACGCCCCCTCCATTCATGTCTATGGGAGGGGGCGTGACGGCCCCTCCCATAGCCAGTTGAGCCAGTTGATTTGGGAAAAAAAATTACACCGGAGTACCTCCTAAATCCGTACATCATATGCACCACCCTTTAAGCAGAGCCAAACAGTGCTGAGCAGGAACGACATTGCTTCCTGCAATTGGTGGGGGTCTCAGCACCTGTAACCCCAACAATCAAAACTTCTGTGCAAGGTCTCCTCATAGGGTATATTTTATCTCCAGAATTTTTTGAATGATGATGATATGATACATTTTTATTGCAGTTAAATACAGAAGAGTAACATATTCTTGTACTGTGTGTGTATGTGTATATATATATATATATATATATATATATAATATATATCGTATATACTCGAGTATAAGCCGACCCGAATATAAGCCGAGGCCCCTAATTTCACCCCAAAAACCCCAAAAAAGTTATTGACTTGACTAGAAGCCTAGGGTGGGAAATACATCATCCCCCCATGTCATCATCCAGACCCCCGTGATCATCCAGACCCCCGTGATCATCCCCCCCCTTCATCATCACCGCCTGTCAATCCCTTCATCAGTGGTCTTCAACCTGCGGACCTCCAGATTTTGCAAAACTACAACTCCCAGCATGCCCGGACAGCCGATGCAGGGACCGTCCGGTGGGGAGGGTTAGTCGTTCCGGGCTGTCTATTCTCACCGGGGGGGGGGCCCTCTTCTCCGCGTTCCGGGCCTTCCTCGGACTGGTGATGTTGCCTTGACTACGGCGCACAGGGACGTCAAGGCAACGTCTCTAGTCCTGGGCAGGCCCGGAGCACGGAGAAGAGGCCTCCCCCCCCCCCCCCCCGGTGAAAATGGACAGCCCGGAACGACTAACCCTCCCCACCGAACGGTCCCTGCAGCATAGATGGCCCGGACCAGCTCACCCTAACGTCCCGCCGAGGGGAGGTGAGTAGAAAACTAAAGGGGGGGGGGGGGTCTGGATGATGACGAAGGCCGCAGTGGTCTTCAACCTGCGGACCTCCAGAGGTTTCAAAACTACAACTCCCAGCATGCCCGCACAACCAATGGCTCGATTATAAGCCGGGGAGGCCTTTTCTGCACAAAAAATCGTGCTGAAAAACTCTGCTTATACTCGAGTATATATGGTATGTATATATATATATATATATATATATATATCCAAATAGTCAAGAAGAAAGTACAGGCAACTCACCACGTTGTAGTATCTTCGTGTTTATTACTGGGACATGCAGGTAAAGCGGCTCCACGCCACACCGGGATGCCGAACACTAGTGCGTTAACCGATGACAGCTGTTTCTTTCCTTTCAGGAACTTCAACAGATCGTCTCCATTCACCTGTGCACGTGACTATATATCTCCTCCTTTACTTGTGACGTCGTGCCGAGGTGAGCGGAGCTTCAATCTTACAAATAGATTTACCAATATTAGATTTATAGAAAAATTACTTATAAACCATAACATAATTGTGTATAAGTGAAAATAGCATTACTGCTGTGGTAAAAAACTGTTTAAAACCAGGCTAGTAAAAACAGAAACATTTGTAACCAAACCGATGTTCAGAGAAAGACTCCCATATCTATTCTATCATGTAACCCCCTCATGTCTTGCGCTCCCGTCCTCAATATCCAACGGGCTTCTATTTCTCTTAATTTTTTCACATTATCTTGATCTGGTTTTATTTTGACTTTTTCTATGCCTAAGAATTTTACATTTTTGATGTTTCCTGCATGTTCAGAGACCACATGTTCTATCAGTCGCGGTGAACCTTTTTTTGTCACTATAGAGTGCATGTGTTCTCTGAATCTGATATTCATGGGTCTGATTGTGCTGCCTATGTAAAATCTCATACATTCACATATGATTGCATATATTACATTTTTGGATCTGCAGCACATGAAATCTGTTATTTCTCTGGTAATGCCACCTATATTAATACTGTTGCCAGTTATAAAATGGTGGCACCAGTTGCAATTTCCACATTTTTTATTTCCTCTGATTATTGATTTATTTAACCAGTTTTCTTCTGTTGTTCTTTTTTTTGCTTGAGCACGCAAAAGATCCCCATCCCACATACAAGTCTATGCACCATGGAAAACAGCACAGAAAATATAGCCATGGATCTAGCAAAAGCTGAAGAAAATACACTGGGAGCAGGACGGGAAGACGCTAGTGCGTTTTTCACCCGATGCAACGAGAAAGACTTTTATCAATTTATGAGTGAAAAAACCCTCATGTTTAAAATTAACACATTGTCTGAGAAAGAAACAAGATTGTTTTGGACTATAAACAGCCTAAAATCATATAAAGCCTGTGATAGAGTACCACGAGGTCTGAGAGGGTACAAGGAAGCCTCACAATTTACTGAAGATCAGAATTTTATGTCTGCATGGAAAGATCTGCACAAACGATACAGCCTGGAAATGTTGCAATTAGTACTAGAGAAAAATATCGAAGAGTATGAAAAAGTTTCAAAAGAATTAAGTCAAGCAAAAAGCGAGCTGCGTCTAAGACAACCAGAAGAAAAATATAATGAGTTCATGAAAAAAAACGAAAAAAAATTAATAATCCTACAAAAAACCATCAAAGAAATAAAAAGAGATAAATTCCTTCGAGATCGTATAGACTATGAGTCAGATAATGTATTTCTACACGGAAAAACAAATCCGAAGGGAAGAAAAACCTCCTATCAAAAAAAGAAAAGACAGACAAATAAAAACCAAGAAAAAAATAAAAATAAAAAAACCTCAGATTTCTGGACAACAGATGGAGACACCAGTTCATCAGAAGATAGTGTGAATAACAGTAATGAGCTGTCAAAAAACGAGAAGGAAAAAAACAAGAAAGTAAGAAAAAAATCAGAAGAGGAAGAGGAGGAGGAAAGAAACCCCAAAAAACTAACGAAACGGAAGAGAGTAACTTGGCAGTCATAAATAGAGAGGAAAAAAAAGAAAACAAAGGAGAAGTTACATCAACAGTAACAATGGACAGAGTAAATGAAGAAAGAAGATTAACACAAAAGGACATTGTTCCGATAAATAAAAATACACCAGCAGTAGTTAACTTGTCCAGTCTGATACTTAAAGAGGACACTATAAAACTCCTCTCAAGAGGACTGAATTTCTGCTTAGTTGAAGACTTTAACATGGAAGATTTTGAAATAGATCTTTTTAGAGCCATAAGAAAATTAAATTTAAAAATATTTTTTGCTAATAAAACAAATGGAGAAAAGGAAGGTAGTCAAAAAGAAGGAGAGATCCCAGTAACAGTAGGACCCCTAGGTTTCAACATTCTTAGAGATTCAGTAGGTAGCGAAAGGGAGTGTCTGTTTGCTTTAACAGCGTTGCTAGGGGAGAACACCGGGGAACCAGATAACATACCCACAGAGGTCGAAGTAAAGAATTTCAGAGGAGGGAATAGCTCCACGTTCTCTCCTCCCTTACAACCAGGGGGAAACCTGGAGCTATTCCAACAAAAAGTACTTGACGATTTGAAAGCACAAATATATCCTAAAGATACTGTTAATCTAACAATAGGAGAACAAAAAGCATTAACGTGGTTAAAAAAACAAAAGGATAAAATAACGATAAAAAGGGCAGATAAGGGTGGAAACACTGTAATCATGAATACAACAGATTACTTAAAGGAAGCACATCGCCAATTAGATGACACGAGGACATATGAGAAATTAAAAGCTAGCCCCATGAAAAAACTTAAATCACAGCTACAAACTTTACTAAGAAAACAGGTAGAGAGAGGAATCCTGTCAAATAAAATGGCAGAGAAGCTATTTCCACTGAACCCCAAAAATGCAACATGGTACATTGTACCGAAAATACATAAGACTATGGACTCCCCTCCAGGGAGACCAATAGTCTCTGGGGTAGGTTCATTGACAGAATCCCTCTCTGCATATACCGATTGGTTGTTACGGCCATTACTGGCTGACGTACCATCCTTGGTGAAAGATACGGATGATTTCCTAGGTGCACTCGACGGCATCCCCAGTATGGAAGGCTATCTTTTAACGTCAATAGACGTGGAAAGCTTATACACTCGAATACCACAGGGGTTAGCCGTCGACTGCATTAGAGAAATCCTAATACGGACAGGAAAATCTGAAGATTTCGTAAATTTTGTCTGTGAATCAATAGAGTTTATTCTGAAAAATAATGTCTTCCAATTTGGGGAACAATGGTACGCCCAAAGGGGTGGGACCGCAATGGGGACCCCGGTCTCGTGCACACTAGCTAACCTGTACCTTGCGGTTTTTGAAGAAAAATATGTCTTTACAGTTGAAAATCCCTTCCTAGAGCATATAGGACACTATTCACGTTTTGTAGACGACGTGTTCATGCTCTGGAAGGGTTCTCCTAAAGACTTTGAGAGTTTCATTGAATATCTTAATTCCAACCAAATGAATATGGCTTTTACCTCCAAATATAGTAATACAGAATTAGAATTTCTGGACGTTCTCATAAAAAAACAAAACAACACACTCGCTACAATAGGATACAAAAAACAAACCGCAAGCAATACCCTACTACATTACAAAAGCTACCATCCCTCCCACACAAAAGAAGCAATACCATATGGACAACTACTCAGATTGAGACGAATAAATAGCACAGAAGAGGCGTTTAATACTCAGGCCAATGAATTGATACAACGGTTAGAAGATAGGGGATATCCACCTCTAATGTTAAAAAACACACTAGAAAGAGTTAAAAAAATTGACAGGAGCACACTATTAAAAAATAGGAGACACAGAAAACACACTAAAATAAAAGATGAGGACATAAAGAAAGAGAGGTTTACATTTACATTCAAATATAGTCCCATGCATGAAGTAATTAAAAGATCTATACACACAAACTGGCATTTAATAGAAAGAGACCAGATTCTTGGTAAAATAAAAATAGAAAAACCCATGATAGCGTTTAAGCGAACAAAAAATTTAAAAGATGAATTAGTAAAAAGTAAAATAACTGAAAAAAGAACAACAGAAGAAAACTGGTTAAATAAATCAATAATCAGAGGAAATAAAAAATGTGGAAATTGCAACTGGTGCCACCATTTTATAACTGGCAACAGTATTAACATAGGGGGCATTACCAGAGAAATAACATATTTTATGTGCTGCAGATCCAAAAATGTAATATATGCAATCATATGTGAATGTATGAGATTTTACATAGGCAGCACAATCAGACCCATGAATATCAGATTCAGAGAACACATGCACTCTATAGTGACAAAAAAAGGTTCACCGCGACTGATAGAACACGTGGTCTCTGAACATGCAGGAAACATCAAAAATATAAAATTCTTAGGCATAGAAAAAGTCAAAATAAAACCAGATCAAGATAATGTGAAAAAATTAAGAGAAATAGAAGCCCGTTGGATATTGAGGACGGGAGCGCAAGACATGAGGGGGTTAAATGATAGAATAGATATGGGAGTCTTTCTCTGAACATCGGTTTGATTACAAATGGTTCTGTTTTTACTAGCCTGGTTTTAAACAGTTTTTTACCACAGCAGTAATGCTATTTTCACTTATACACAATGATGTAATGGTTTATAAGTAATTTTTCTATAAATCTAATATTGGTAAATCTATTTGTAAGATTGAAGCTCCGCTCACCTCGGCACGACGTCACAAGTAAAGGAGGAGATATATAGTCACGTGCACAGGTGAATGGAGACGATCTGTTGAAGTTCCTGAAAGGAAAGAAACAGCTGTCATCGGTTAACGCACTAGTGTTCGGCATCCCGGTGTGGCGTGGAGCCGCTTTACCTGCATGTCCCAGTAATAAACACGAAGATACTACAACGTGGTGAGTTGCCTGTACTTTCTTCTTGACTATTTGGATTTGCATTCATCCTATCACTATCGCAGTACATGAGCACCACCGCATGAAGATACGCTGCTAGAGTACGCACACAGACTGTTTAAGGGAGAATATATAGAGGGAGAGCAGTGCCAGCACTTCAATCTCTGCTGTGAAGTCTTGTGAATATATATATATATATATATATATATATATATATATATATAAAAAACATAAAGGATGACCGCAGCACTCAATAGTAGTGAAAAGATCAAAAAAGTGGCTTTATTCCAAAAGCAAACAGCAGCGACCTGAGAATTTTAGGAACTGTCCAGAGCAGCATATGTTTGCTATGGGGATTTTCTCCTACTCTGGACAGTTCTTAAAATGGACAGAGATGTCAGCAGAGAGCACAGTGGTCATGATGTCAGCAGAGAGCTCTGTGTTCCAAAAAGAAAATTTCCTCTGTAGTATTCAGCAGCTAATAAGTACTGGAAGGATTAAGATTTTTTAATAGAAGTAATTTACAAATCAGTTTAACTTTCTGGCACCAGTTGACTTAAAAAAAAAAAAGTTTTCGACCTGAGTACCCCTTTAACTGTGTTTTTATTCTTTGGAAGTACACAACACATGTTTCTTCAGCTTTGCACAAGTTTACTTTTAATTACCAGAGCCAATTATTTATTTTTTGTCTGAAAGATCGCAATGTCAGTCTGCAGAAAAAGAATCACAGCTGCTCTAAAAATACTGGACAAAAAAACGTTAAAAAAAATATATATATATATTTTTGACTAAAGCTGAAGCACGATGCGCGGTAATTTTTTTTTTTTTGCTGAGTCTGATATCACACATAACGGGTGGAGGCGCTTGTGTTGAGAAACAAAATTTTGCCATCACATAGAAACAATCCTGTGAAAATGTTCAACAACAAAAAAATCACCTAAAAAAAAAAAAAATAAAAAAAGAAAACATTTCTAACCAGCTCCTCAATTTACCAAGAATTAGAGACAAATAGACTATTTTGATCCTGCAGAACAATATGATGTTCACCACTAGAGATGAGCGAACTTAAATTCGATTCGTCACAAACTTCTCGGCTCGGCAGTTGACGACTTTTCCTGCATAAATTATTTCAGCCTTCAGGTGCTCCGGTGGGCTGGAAAAGGTGGATACATTCCTAGGAAAGAGTCTCCTAGGAATGTATCCACCTTTTCCAGCCCACCGGAGCACCGGAAAGCTGAACTAATTAATGCTGGAAATACATCAACTGCCGAGCCGAGAAGTTCGTAACGAATCGAATTTACTGTAAGTTCGCTCATCTCTATTCACCACCATGGCACCATTTTTTGGGAGACATATATCATTTTTATCAACGCATTCTGCTGGGGTCCTGCAGTTTTGTTACATGTGCAAAAAAATAAAAAAAATTATTAAAAAAATAAAAATCATACCAGATTTTCTGGGGAGTCCGAGCACTTTCAAAGCAGAGCTACTTTTCTAGACATAATAAATCATCCACCACCGCTTGAGATTCAGATTTGGCAATTTGTACTGTAAATTTGCTCATCTCTAACTGCAATGTTCCATTTTTTTTCTCTTTAGTACACTTGACCATGCAATTTCTTGATTGCTGATTTAATAGACTGCTATATTGGGCCCAACCTTAAATGGGCACTGTCATTAAAATGAATTTTTGTTATTGCAGTCCATATGGTGAATAAAAATATCTTTCTGAAGTACTTTGTTTAAAAACAATAACGTTTTCTATGTTTTATTTGAGTTAAAAAAAGATACCACTAGGAGTCTCCCTACTTGTCCAGAGCACATTTCCCTCCCTCCCCCCCCCTCCCCCCCCCCCCCCCCCCCCATCTCTTGCACAGACTTTGGACTCCTGCTGACCTGGCAGAAGTCCAAAAATCAGGAAATGCAGTCTGGAGTGCTGAGGGGTGTGTGTGTGCAGCCTTATCCAATCATAGCTCATCTCACACTGAACTGCACTGGGCTGTGTGTAGTAGAGTGAGGGAAGTTCTCCCCTGTATGGCTTCAGATGATGTCACGCCTGCTGAGAAACGCCCCTTCCCAGTCTGTGAATCTGATTGATACTGAGCAGAAAATACAGAGCAATGTCCAAGTAGAAAAATAAAAAATAAAAAAAAAATAAAGGCAGGGGTGGTTTATCATGATGGGGGCAGTGAACTGGGAGGATTATAAAATTTAACAAGATCATGAGAGGTACTCTTTAAGCCTTCATTAGGCCCCCGCGGCCACACCAACCATCAGAACAACATGTTCGTATTGTGGGGGTTGGCAGCGTCACTGTGAAACCCCTTAAATGCTGCAGTGAGAGCTGTATTTGCTATTTGCCACCCATGGCCCTGGGCCTAGGGTGGCATTGTTGAGAGAGGAGGCCCTTGAAGGGGTACTCCACTGCCCCAGCATTCGGAACATTTTGTTCTGAACGCTATTTGCGGGCCACAGGGGTTGTGACATCACTGCCACGCCCCTTCAATGCAAGTCTATGGGAAGGGGCGTGGCAGCAACAAAACGTTCCTAACGCTGAGGCAGTGTAGTACCCCTTTAAGACTGTAGACAGACATTATGAATACTGATGAAGGTGATGCCATGCTGTCACCTAGAGAAAGATAAATCAATTTTCACCTTTTGGTTGGATCCACGTGGGTCAGAACAGCTGCAACTTTTTGCCTGCAGATTTTCAGACGCACATTAGGTTGTGGATTTTTGATTGACTTCACCAAGTTCTGTGCAGATATCCACTGTGAATTTGTATCAATATCTGCATGTAAGGCATATGTTTTAGGTTTTTTGCTGTGTATTTGCTCTATTAAAGGGGTACTCCACTGCCCCAGCATCCAAAACATTTTGTTCCACTGGGTGCGGACTGCGGGGGTCGTGACGTCACGCCTCACACCCCCTCAATGCAAGTCTATGGGAGGGGGCGTGGCTGATGCCACGCCCCCTCCCATAGACTTGCATTGATGGGGCGTGGTGTGACGTCACGACCCCCGCAGTCCGCACCCAGCGTTCAGAACGAAATTCCCCAGACACTAGGGCAGTGTTGAGTCCTGGACAACTAGAATATCATTGTACTATATATTGGCCTCTTGGGACATGAGGGTCTTGGCGCTTATTTTTCCTATCTTTATTCTGTGATCTTTGGTTTAAAGGGGTACTCCGGTGGAATTTTATTTCATTTTTAAATCAACTGGTGCTAGAAAGTTTAACAGATTTGTAAATTACTTCTACATAAATATCTTAATCCTTCCAGTACTCATCAGCTGCTATATTCTCCACAGGAAGTTTCATTTTGAATTTCCTTTCTGTCTGACCACTCTCTGCTGACACCTCTGTCCATATCAGGAACTGTCCAGAGCAGGATAGGTTTTCTATGAGGATTTGCTCCTGCTCTGCACAGTTCCTGAAATGGACAGAGGTGTCAGCAGAGAGCACTGTGGTCAGACAGAAAATACATTCAAAAAGAAAAGAACTTCCTCTCGATTATACAGCAGCTGATAAGTACTGGAAGGATTAAGATTTTTATATAGAAGTCATTTACAAATCTGTTTAACTTTCTGGCACCAGTTGATTTAAAAACAATTGTTTTCCACCTGAGTACCCCATTAATCCCCTAAAAGGGTGTTTGCTAAGGTTTGTTAGGAAAGATCCTGGTGCACATGTCAAATATATGGCAAAAGATCCATGCACCCAGAATATGCCAAAAGAGTGTACATCTGACACAAGCTAGGCCACTATGCGTTGGTAAACTTTTAATTTTTTTTTACTGTATAGAAGTCTCATAGTAGTTATTTGGACAGTTTCCATCAATAAATAATCTACATACAAATTTAGCCCCTTAGTGAACATAAATACAGCTTTTTGGCCTTATTCTGCCAAATACATTTTTATGGCACTGTGGCATCTACATCCTGTGTTGGGTAAAGCAGGTATTTAGCCGTCTAATGACACCGAGCCCCTGCACTGACTTAGTAAAGAGTGAACTGTAGTCCTTTACACGATAATCCTGCCCACTGCAAACCCCGGAAGCATGAAAACTAGGGATGCACCGAAAAGGCCGTCAGTGGCCTAAATGGCACAGGGCGTACAGGTACGCCCTGGGCGACAGGGACTTAGCGAACCAGAACGTGCCTTTATGCCCACCGCAGCTATGATGCGAGTGCAGGAGCTGCGCTCGCATCATAGCCCGTGGGTCCTGGCTTTTAGCAGCCAGGGACCCACCGGTAATGGTCGAAAATGTAGGCGGCTGATGTTGTCGCGCTTATGACGTCATGAGCTGCACCGCGTGAACTGCTTCTGGTAGACGTTGTAACCCGGGCCAACAGGGAGCTGTCTGCTGCTGAGCTATGGGATCAGGAGCTTTGTGGATAAGGTGGACAAGGCAGTGTCCATGGGGTCTGAGTGGAGGAGGTCGCAGGGAACACGCTGTGACGCCGTGCGTTATCCGCTATAGTGCGGCAGCTGCTCCGGATCATACCCAGAGGCCATAAGAGGGAGCGTGGGAATATATAGTGCAGTGTTTCCCAACCAGGGTGCCTCCAGCTGTTGCAAAACGACAACTCCCAGCAGGCATGCTGTGAGGTTGTAGTTTTGCAACAGCTGGAGGCACCCTGGTTGGGAAACATTGATATAGTGTATGATCATCCTGTATAGAGTACCCCCATAACAGTATATGGCTTATGCTATTATGGGGGTACTTTATCATTGTCATAAGCCATATACTGTTATGGGGGTACTCTCATTGTTATGTGGGTACTTTATCATTGTTATAAGCCATATACTGTTATGGGGGTACTCTCATTGTTATGTGGGTACTTTATCATTGTTATAAGCCATATACTGTTATGGGGGTACTCTCATTGTTATGGGGATACTTTATCACTGTTATATGGCTTACAACAGTGATAATGTACCCCCATAACAGTGAGAGTACCCCCATAGCAGTATATGGCTGATAACAGTGATATAGTACCCTCATAACAGAGAGTACCACATAACAGTATATGGCTGATAACAGTGATAAAGTACCCCCATAACAGAGAGAGTACCACTTAACAGTATATGGCTGATAACAGTGATAGTGTAATGGTGTAAATATCAAATATTAAAAATAAAAATAAAAAAAAATAAAATCGATGGATTTTTATCAGAAAAAAATATTAAAAGTATTTTAAAAAAAAAACATCAGAACTAGAATGGTACCAATAAAAACTACAGATCACAGCGCAAAAAATAAGCCCTCAAACATTCCCGTATATAGAAAAATAAAAAAGTTATATAAAAACTATATTTAAAAAAAAAAAAAAAAAGTTGGTGGGGCAATGCATCTTTGGTTTCGGTTTTCGGCCAAGCACAGTCAAAATTTTCGGTTTTGGCCCAAAATTTCCCTTTCGGTGCATGGCTAATGAAAACAGCTGTGCAGTAAAGAGCAGGACAAGATAAAGAAATAGTCAGCATTGCACCAGTCAGTACTTTTTATAAGCGTCGATAAACGCAATATCTAGTGATCAGAAAGAATGCTGGTTGTAACTTTCTTGCGGCAGGCAGAGCGGCGCCCCTCATCAAGAAGGCGCTCTAGGCAGCTGCCTATTTTGCCTATAGGCCGAGCCGGCCCTGGTAGAGGTTATCCACTGAAATGCGTCACTTTGTAAACCTTGTGTATCAATGTGTTCCTAATAAAGGAGGCTTTATTGTATGTATTACCGTGCTGGACATTTTTCTCTACAAGTTCCTACAAAGCTATTTATATATATATATATATATATATTTATATATATTTATAGGATCGGGATGGAAAACAGACTTTTAGTCAGTCTTTATTTGGCTGTGCAATAAAATCTAACACTAGTGACATTTCATCAAATGTAATATACTTCCAAAGGCCGCTATTCCGCCTGACTGTATCCACAGGGGAACACCCCCACACGCTTCTACATAAATGTATGTATCGTAATAGGCAAAGTCTTCAGTAATAAGAAAGGGATTTACAGGTTCCTCTCATGTACAATTTAAATGGCTTACGGAATCTCAAGTGCTCGTCCTATCTGTATGTTAAGTGAGAGGCTGAATCCCCGGTAAGATCAACACTCGGCATCACCGTACTTGACTGACAACATCAGGCAGCAAAATGGAAACACAGAAACACATACTTGGGGAAAAAAAGGAAATAATGTCTTATTTATAGCTCTAAATTAATGACAAACCATTTATATGGTAATGATCGACCTGTGGGATACTTGGCGGAGCAGAGGGTTGGTGCCTTATTTATGTGCGATACGGATAACATATGTCTTCTGCTGGAAGCTTCGTATAGAGGCGGCTTTATCACACAATCTCCACACACCTCCAGCTATTCAGCGGAGAACACATTTTATTTGCATCTGTTTATAGAAGGAGAAGTGGGTGGTGGACACTGGGGCCCCTCGACTAGGAAACGGGAGACATGGTGCAATACTAGTAATATTTATAGAGGCTTGTGGGAGGATGGATAGAAGATAGATGCATTACAGATATTATCGGTTAACACTGGATGACTAGATAGAAATGAGAAAGAGAGATAGAGAGATAGATAGATATATAGATATGAGAAAGATAGAGAGACAGATATGAGAGAGATAGATATGAGATAGATAGATATGAGAGAGATACATAGATATGAGATAGATAGATAGATAAATAGATAGATATATAGATATGAGATAACACATCCTAGATCTGAATGAATGAACTAACCGTATGAAATACTTTCGTCTTTACAAAGTTGAATGTGCTGACAACAAAATCACACAAAAATTATCAATGGAAATCAAATTTATCAACCCATGGAGGTCTGGATATGGAGTCACACTCAAAATCACATTGGAAAACCGCACTACAGGCTGATCCAACTTTATGTAATGTCCTTAAAACAAGTCACAATGAGGCTCAGTAGTGTGTGTGGCCTCCACGTGCCCGTATGACCTCCCTACAATGCCTGGGCATGCTCCTGATGAGGTGGTGGATGGTCTCCTGAGGGATTTCCTCCCAGACCTGGACTAAAGCATCCGCCAACTCCTGGACAGTCTGTGGTGCAATGTGGCGTTGGTGGATGGAGCGAGACATGATGTCCCAGATGTGCTCAATCGGATTCAGGTCTGGGGAACGGGCGGGCCAGTCCATAGCATAAATGGCTTCCTCTTGCAGGAACTGCTGACACACTCCAGCCACATGAGGTCTAGCATTGTCTTGCATTAGGAGGAACCCAGGGCCAACTGCACCAGCATATGGTCTCACAAGGGGTCTGAGGATCTCATCTCAGGACCTAATGGCAGTCAGGCTACCTCTGGCAAGCACATAGAGGGCTGTGCGGCCCCCCCAAAGAAATGCCACCCCACACCATTACTGACCCACCGCCAAACCGGTCATGCTGGAGAATGTTGCAGGCAGCAGAACGTTCTCCACGGCGTCTCCACACTCTGTCACGTCTGTCAAATGTGCTCAGTGTGAACCTGCTTTCATCTGTGAAGAGCACAGGGTGCCAGTGGCGAATTTGCCAATCTTGGTGTTCTCTGGCGAATGTCAACCGTCCTGCATGGTGTTGGGCTGTAAGCACAACCCCCACCTGTGGACATCAGGCCCTTATACCACCCTCATGGAGTCTGTTTCTGACCGTTTGAGTGGACACATGCACATTTGTGGCCTGCTGGAGGTCATTTTGCAGGGCTCTGGCAGTGCTCTTCCTTGCACAAAGGTGGAGGTAGCAGTCCTGCTGCTGGGTTGTTTCCCTCCTATGGCCTCCTCCACGACTGGCCTGTCTCCTGGTAGCGCCTCTATGCTCTGGACACTACTCTGACAGACACAGCAGACCTTCTTGCTACAGCTCACATTGATGTGCCATCTTGGATGAGCTGCACTACCTGAGCCACTTGTGTGGGTTGTAGGATCTGTCTCATGCTACCACTAGAGTGAAAGCACCGCCAGCATTCAAAAGTTACCAAAACATAAGCCAGGAAGCATAAGAACTGAGAAATGGTCTGTGGTCACCACCTGCAGAACCACTCCTTTATTGGGGGTGTCTTGCTAATTTCCTATAATTTCCACCTGTTGTCTGTTCCATTTGCACAACAGCATGTGAAATTGATTGTCAATCAGTGTTCTTCCTGAGTGGACAGTGTGATTTCACAGAAGTGTCATTGACTTGGAGTTACATTGTGTTGTTTAAGTGTTCACTTTATTTTTTTGAGCAGTGTAGATAGATATGAGATAGATATGAGATAGATCAGTGTTTCCCAAACACGGTCCTCCAGTCCCCCCAACAGGTCATGTTTTCTGGATTTCCTTAGTCTTTCACAGATTATATAATTATGGTCAGTGAATCAGGCATCACCATAATTATATAATCTGTGAAAGACTAAGGAAATCCAGAAAACATGACCTGTTGGGGGGACTTGAGGACCACGTTTAAGAAACACAGAGATAGATACATACATATGAGATAGATAGATAGATAGATATGAGATAGATAGATATGAGATAGATAGATATGAGATAGATAGATATGAGATAGATAGATAGATATGAGATAGAAAGATAAATAGATATGAGATAGATAGATATGAGATAGATAGATAGATAGATAGATATGAGATAGATAGATAGATAGATATGAGATAGATAGAGATAGATATGAGATAGATAGATAGATAAAAAGGAGATAACCGCAGCACACAAAAAAGGCATGCCTGAAGACGGTAGTGTGAGACTACTGAAACGTTGCACTTTATTTTTGCTGAAGATGGAATAAATTTCACTTTTTTGCACGAAGATACTTTTTTGTGTGCTGCGGTTATCTCCTTTTTATTGAAGTTGTAGTCCCTAACCAAGTCTCCTATGACTGCGTGCACCTCTTAATCTTTCATTAATTTTCTGGCAGATGTGCTGCTTCTTTGGAATTCTAGATAGATAGATAGAGAGATAGATAGATACGAGATAGATATGAGAAATATAGATATGACATAGATAGATATGAGATAGATATGAGATAGATAGATATGAGATAGATAGATAGATATGAGATAGATATGAGATAGATAGATATGAGATAGATACATAAATATGTGATAGATAGATAGGTAGATAGATAGATAGATAGATATGAGATAGATAGATAGATAGATATGAGATAGATAGATAGATATGAGATAGATGATAGATAGATAGGAGATAGATATGAGATAGATAAATAGATATGAGATAGATATGAGATAGATATGAGATAGATAGATATGAGATAGATATAGATAGATATGAGATAGATATAGATAGATAGATAGATAGAAAGTCCATAATAAGCAGCACATCCAGAGTAATGGAATGGGTGCAAGCCTATTGAACCTCGGTGCTCCGGTTCTGCTGGATATGTAATGGATAAAGGCAGCACACCACAATAATGTAATCCAAAAAGCTGTGAATTTATTCCATGATGTGAATAACAACGTTTCGGCGATCTCTCACCGCAGACTTGAAAATGGCGGTGACAGATCGCCGAAACTTTGTTATTCACATCATGGAATAAATTCAAAGCTTTTTGGATTACATTATTGTGGTGTGCTGCCTTTATCCATTACATAGATAGATAGATATGAGATAGATATGAGATAGATAGATAGATATGAGATAGATAGATAATTAAATATAGATATGAGATAGATGATAGATAGATATGAGATAGATAGATAGGAGATAGATAGATAGATATGAGATAGATAGATAGATAGATATGAGATGGATAGATAGGAGATAGATAGATAGATATGAGATAGATAGATAGATAGATATGAGATAGATGATAGATAGATATGAGATGGATAGATAGGAGATAGATAGATAGATATGAGATAGATAGATAGATAGATATGAGATAGATGATAGATAGATATGAGATGGATAGATATGAGATAGATAGATAGATAGATAGATAGATAGATATGAGATAGATAGATAGATATGAGATATATATGAGATAGATATGAGATAAATAGATAATTAAATATAGATACTGTAGATATTATTTGCTACAATGTAGAAACCATAGTGTAGCACCAATAATATGCAATTAAAGGGCTGTTGTTGTTTTTTTGCTGAATTGTTCCTGGCAGCCCCATAGGAATGAAGCCATTTGCAAAAATTCCATGAATTAGAAAGGAATTAATAGCGCCATTGAGGCATGAAATTAATTGTGCTCTGTGCCTCTGTGATGCCCTCCATTTCCAGCCAAATAGACAATGTATCAGTCCATCTCACAATATGGCCGCATCGGCTTTGTACCGGCGCCTAGGAAAGCTGGGAAACGCATTATGCAGAAATAATCCTGCTTTCCTATGGGGTTTTTTTATTTATTTTTTTACAATGCACTGTTTGCAATCCCGGCCATTTTACCAGCATGCCGGGAAGCGGGAGGCCGCTATCACACTAAGCGCTGGCAGAGCAAAAATAAATACGTAATGGAAAATATAAAACAAATATAATAAAGCGTTCTATTTCCGAGCAAATACATTTCAGCAAAAAGGCGAAAGATAAGCAAGATTTTGTCACGGCTAAAAGTAATCCCTTTGTTGTTTGCCGAAAACTATTTCACAAGCTCCTTTCAAATCTTTTTGATCATAATGAAAAGGAACAAATGCAACTTCAGAGTCGTGAACAATAAAAACATATTCACATAGAAATATGAACAGAAGTAAATATCTGGTGCAGACGACTATTTTCTTTTTTCTTTTCTTCTGAAGTGTTTTATTCATCCTCCCCCCATTCTGCACATTTCTCATTTAAGGAGCGGAGAACACAAAGCCCTTCCTCTCAGTGACAGGTGAACCACAGGGGAGAGGAACAGATCAAGATATGCATACAGCAGCTGTCTACCTTTTTGGCTTTCCTTAGATACGTCCTGGCAGAGTCCTTGAACGCCTCCTCCTCCTCAGACTCCTTGGCTTGCAGATAACAGACCCATCCCAGAAGATACCAAACCTACAAGACAAGGGTCAAAAGGGGCATCATTATGGGCAGCCGGCAGAGAGGGCCGAGAGCAGCGGAGAATATTCCTGGCTGAGCGGGAATGACTTCTAATGATCCCGCGCCATGCATCAGATAAGAAAGAATGGGAAAGTGTGTTAAATAAGCAAAATGGCCTCAGTAATGAACTAGATGGGGATCTGTGCAGAGAATCTCAACAATTGCAAAGGTTATCTAAGATTAGGGAACTTTCTTTTCTTAAATAATATATAGAAGGTCCTAACAGGATGCATATATATCGTCCTACTAAACATACATAGGGATCATTATCAAGGTATAGGTCATCTTTAAGCAGACAGATGAGCCGTGTCTGTCACTATTATAGAGATATGTAACACATGGTTTCCTATTGCCGAGAATGCTTTGTAAACCCCACCTATCAGTAAAGGTCACACACCCATGACAGCGGGCCTAACAATATTCGAGTTCCCCCGTAAACTTTTTTTTAGCAGGGTGCCATCCTATACACTGTGTTAGCAGGGTGCCATCCTATACACTGTGTTAGCAGGGTGCCATCCTATACACTGTGTTAGCAGGGTGCCATCCTATACACTGTGTTAGCAGGGTGCCATCCTATACACTGTGTTAGCAGGGTGCCATCCTATACACTGTGTTAGCAGGGTGCCATCCTATACACTGTGTTAGCAGGGTGCCATCCTATACACTGTGTTAGCAGGGTGCCATCCTATACACTGTGTTAGCAGGGTGCCATCCTATACACTGTGTTAGCAGGGTGCCATCCTATACACTGTGTTAGCAGGGTGCCATCCTATACACTGTGTTAGCAGGGTGCCATCCTATACACTGTGTTAGCAGGGTGCCATCCTATACACTGTGTTAGCAGGGTGCCATCCTATACACTGTGTTAGCAGGGTGCCATCCTATACACTGTGTTAGCAGGGTGCCATCCTATACACTGTGTTAGCAGGGTGCCATCCTATACACTGTGTTAGCAGGGTGCCATCCTATACACTGTGTTAGCAGGGTGCCATCCTATACATTGTGTTAGCAGGGTGCCATCCTATACACTGTGTTAGCAGGGTGCCATCCTATACACTGTGTTAGCAGGGTGCCATCCTATACACTGTGTTAGCAGGGTGCCATCCTATACATTGTGTTAGCAGGGTGCTAGCCTATACATTGTGTTAGCAGGGTGCTAGCCTATACATTGTGTTAGCAGTGTGCTGTCCTATACACTATACACTGTACCAGCAGAGTGCAGCCCCAGTAAAGTGTATGATCAGAGTGCAGCCCCAGTAAAGTGTGCGGTCAGAGTGCAGCCCCAGTAAAGTGTATGATCAGAGTGCAGCCCCAGTAAAGTGTGCGATCAGAGTGCAGCTCCAGTAAAGTGTATGATCAGAGTGCAGCCCCAGTAAAGTGTATGATCAGAGTGCAGCCCCAGTAAAGTGTATGATCAGAGTGCAGCCCCAGTAAAGTGTGTGCGATGAGTGCAGCCCCAGTAAAGTGTATGATCAGAGTGCAGCCCCAGTAAAGTGTATGATCAGAGTGCAGCCCCAGTAAAGTGTGCGATCAGAGTGCAGCCCAAGTAAAGTGTATGATCAGAGTGCAGCCCCAGTAAAGTGTGCGATCAGAGTGCAGCCCCAGTAAAGTTTATGATCAGAGTGCAGCCCCAGTAAAGTGTATGATCAGAGTGCAGCCCCAGTAAAGTGTATGATCAGAGTGCAGTAACAAAGTACATAGGGGTCCACTAACACAGTGTTTCCCAACCAGGGGGCCTCCTGCTGTTGCAAAACTAAACTCCCAGCATGCCCGGACAGCCTAAGGGAGTCTGGGAGTCCGGGCATGTTGGGAGTTGTAGTTTTGCAACAGCAGGAGGAACCCTGGTTGGGAAAAACTGCACTAACAGACAAGGGGCATATAAAGGGATAAAGGGATCTACTACCCCACAGAATGTATAAATATGGATCCACTCAATGTATTAATATGGGTGCATACATAGGGGTCCACTAACAGAGAGGGTACACCCCCCAGGTTCCTGAAGTACCGTCAATGATGTATTTTGCACTGTGGGGCAAGTCACCATAACAATGATGAGCCTACCCCATCAGAACTAATGACTATTATCATTATTTGTGGCTCGCTCCATGCTGCTTCTATTGTTTCCGAAGAATAAGCTAGTTTCTACAAAATTAATAAAAAGCTTAATTTGTAGAGTAGCGGCTTAAAAATCTTGTTATTACCTGGGAAGGGATGGAACTCTGGTATTCTGATCGCACACTTTACTGGGGCTGCACTCTGATCGCACACTTTACTGGGGCTGCACTCTGACCGCACACTTTACTGGGGCTGCTCTCTGACCGCACACTTTACTGGGGCTGCACTCTGACCGCACACTTTACTGGGGCTGCACTCTGACCGCACACTTTACTGGGGCTGCACTCTGACCGCACACTTTACTGGGGCTGCACTCTGACCGCACACTTTACTGGGGCTGCACTCTGACCGCACACTTTACTGGGGCTGCACTCTGACCGCACACTTTACTGGGGCTGCAATCTGACCGCACACTTTACTGGGGCTGCACTCTGACCGCACACTTTACTGGGGCTGCACTCTGACCGCACACTTTACTGGGGCTGCACTCTGACCGCACACTTTACTGGGGCTGCACTCTGACCGCACACTTTACTGGGGCTGCACTCTGACCGCACACTTTACTGGGGCTGCACTCCGATCACACACTTTACTGGGGCTGCACTCCGATCGCAAACTTTACTGGGGATGCACTCTAATCGCACACTTTACTGGGGATGCACTCTGATCGCACACTTTACTGGGGCTGCACTCTGACCGTACACTTTACTGGGGCTGCACTCTGACCGCACACTTTACTGGGGCTGCACTCTGACCGCACACTTTACTGGGGCTGCACTCTGACCGCACACTTTACTGGGGCTGCACTCCGATCGCAAACTTTACTGGGGATGCACTCTAATCGCACACTTTACTGGGGATGCACTCTGATCGCACACTTTACTGGGGCTGCACTCTGACCATACACTTTACTGGGGCTGCACTCTGATCATACACTTTACTGGGGCTGCACTCTGATCACACACTTTACTGGGGCTGCACTCTGATCGCACACTTTACTGGGGCTGCACTCTACTGGTACAGTGTATAGTGGATAGGATAGCACACTGCTAACACAGTGTATAGGATGGCACCCTGCTAACACAGTGTATAGGATGGCACCCTGCTAACACAGTGTATAGGATGGCACCCTGCTAACACAGTGTATAGGATGGCACCCTGCTAACACAGTGTATAGGATGGCACCCTGCTAACACAATGTATAGGATGGCACCCTGCTAAAAAGTTTACGGGGGAACTCGAATATTGTTAGGCCCGCTGTCATGGGTGTGTGACCTTTACTGATAGGTGGGGTTTACAAAGCATTCTCGGCAATAGGAAACCATGTGTTACATATCTCTATAATAGTGACAGACACGGCTCATCTGTCTGCTTAAAGATGACATATATAGACAAGTGATTATATATATACACATATACATATATGGGCAGCTTAGACAGTCACAACAGTGCAGTGATATAATCCGCCACATACATATACATAATCATATACATAATAGTCGCTTCCTTCCATCCAGACAAATGTGGTGCCATATTACTTAACCCATGCTCCTACTGTTGCCAAGGTGACCAGTTTTGTGCAAAGAAGTTTGAATAGCTTTATTAAAGTCGGTGCTTTGTTGTGTGTACCGTCTCAGCGGGGGCCCGCCTGTGAAATGAGTTCATATACTCTATATTACACTGCGCTACAATACAGTCTTTAAAGTATTATAATTTCTAGGCGGCCTCATGCCAGCACTGTATTACAAACCACTCGCTTTTATTATTTTTTTTTACTTTTTTTTCTATTAACGGGAACATTAGTAGCTCATAGTTATCATGGCTGGAATGCTTATTGTCTAGTAATAAATAACAAAAAATAACAGCCCTATATTGGACGGCCAGCTTTTTAACATTCTGTACAGATTCATTTCTTTAAAGGGGTACTCCACTGCCCCAGCGTTCGGAACATTTTGTTCCGAATGCTGGCTGCTGGGGTCAACGTCACGGCCACGCCCCTCGTGATGTCACATCAAACCCCCTCAATGCAAGTCTATGGGAGGGGGCATGGCGACTGCGCCTCCCATAGACTTGCATTGTGGGGGCGTGGCATGAAGGCACAAGGGGGCATGGCTATGATGTCACAACCCCTGCAGCCCGCACCCAGCGTTCGGAACAAAATGTTCTAAAACTCTGGGGCAGTGGAGCACCCCTTTAAGATAATCTTTCCGCTGCAGTTCCCTTTCTGACACTGTTAGATGCTACTAGGCCTAGAAGACACATGGCACCTTTCATATTAAGTGACCCCCAGACCTACGATGGCCCCGACATACGATAATTTCAACATGCGATGGCCTCTCAGAAGCCATCGCATGTTGAAGGCAGCATCAACATACGATGCTTTTGTATGTCGGGGCCATCGCATAAACGGCTATCCGGCAGCGCAGACTGCTTCAGCTGCCACCGGATAGCCGTTTACGGTGCCCCGTGTGCTCCGATGCTCCGAATTCCCTGCATCGCCGGCGCTCTCCGTCGTCATCACGTCGCCGCGCACGCCGTCCCGTCATCAAATAGGAGCGGCGTACGTAGTGACGTGATGGCGGCGACGGAGAGCGAGGATACTGGGGAAGCAGAGACGTCTGGAGCATCGGGGACGCGGCGACAGCGATGGAAGGCGACATCCAGAGCAGTGGTGACAAGCGGTGACGGTCCAGAGCGGCGGGGACAGGTGAGTACAACTTCCTATTCTTTCCATTGCACGGATCCCTCAACATACGATGGTTTCAACAAACGATGGTTCATTTGGAACGGATTACCATCGTATGTTGAGGGACCACTGTATCTGTCTGGGCTTCCATACCATAGAAAAATGCTTTTATTCTCTGGTGAAAAGAGTCAAATAGGTGTTCCCAAGGCACTAAAGTGCTGAGGGCTGGAACGTCTCTTCCTTTCCCCTTTCATTCCGGTCCCTGTTTGATTGACAGCTGGAAGCCAAGCCTTGTTTTAAATCTCACACCTGTGCGCTTTAATTTACTAAGAGTGGAGTGTTGATTTCTTCGTGTTTTTCTTTCCCCGACAGGTATTTTTTTATGGTATTTACTAATGTTTGCCTACATTTTGCTTTTTTACAACTGCTCTGAGCTGTGGGGTTTTGTTCAGCTCAAACCACCACATTGTCTGTGGACACTTTTTTGAGCAGGAGAGATTTGCTGTGGGGATTTGCTCCTGCTCTGGACAATTTCTGACATGGACTTAAAAAAGAAAAGAACTTCCTCTGGAGCATACAGCAGCTGATAAGTACTGGAAGGATTACAATTTTTTAATAGAAGTAATTTACAAATCTGTATAACTTTTTGGCACCAGTTGATAAAAAAAAAAAAAAAATTTTTATTTAACCCCTTAAGGACCAATGCAAATAAACCTGTACGCCCCTGAAAGACCAGGCCTGTTTTTTCAAATTGGGGGATGTCTGTCTTTATTAGAGAATAACTCTGGTAACGTTTTGCCAATCACGATAATTCTGACATTGTTTTTTTGTCACAAGTTGTCCTTCATGTACATAGTAAAAGTAAGTCGATATCATTTGTAGTTTTTTTTTTACAATGCAAAAAATCATGAAATTTTTACAAAAAATTAAGATTTTTTGCTATTTTAACACTAATTGGTTGCGTATATTTATACATACTGACCAAATAGTTTATGAAACTTATACTTTCAGATGTCTACTTTATTTTGACGTCATTTTTTAGTTTTTAATTAACATTTTAAATTAGTTAGAAGCCTAACAATTTAACTTGAAATTTTGAAAATTAGTACATCTTTTTTTTATGTGCTATGCAAGGTTTGTAGAAATTAAAAGGTAGTAGAACATAGGAACACCCCCCAAATGACCCATTTCAAAAACTAGAACCCTCAAGGTATTCGCTAGGGGGTATAGTGAGTATTTTAACACCATAGTTTTTTGGCAGGAATTATTACTAAGTCAGTGTTAAAAATTCGAAATTTGCAATTTTTCACAAATGCATCATTTAGGGGGCATATTTTTTGTACATCACTTCTAATATTGAAAGAAATGCCCCCTATATTTTATTTAGTTGCTTGTCCCATGTTCGGAAATACCCCCGCTTTGGCCATATATGGTTCCTTGGCCGCGTGGTAGGACTCAGAAGGAGAGGAGCGCCATTTGGCTTTCAGGGCAGAACAGTACCCCCACCCCCACAAGTGACCCCATTTATATACCGCACCCCTACAAGTTATTGGCTGGACCAGGGACCTCTCTGATTGGTCCTTGGTCGGCTGGCAGTATAACGCGTCTGTCTGTGACAGTTAAGGCTCCTGATGGATATATCCGCCATGTTGTGGGAATAAGCACCCGCTCATGGCGAATATATCCATTATTGCTGCGGCTGGGTAGTTCCGTGTGTCCGCTCATGAATGCTGGCGGGAAATCCGCCGCTATGAGTGGACACACAAAGCTACCCAGCCGCAGCAGGGAGCTCATTACCGTGACTGCTGCATAATGTGTAGGATCACGTGGCGGACATCCGCAGCATATTACATGCTGCGGATGTCCGCCAATGCGATCCTACACATTATGCCTTTTTTTAATTAGATTCCTTTAATAAATGTATTTTTAATATTTTTTTTTTACACTTTTATTACATTTTTATTTATTTTTACACTTTTATTACATTTTTATTTATTTTTACACTTTTATTTTATTTATTTATTTTTACACTTTTTAATGCTTTGGAATACTTAGTATTCCAAAGCATTGCAGTTATATGCTGCCTGCCAGTTTTCACTAGCAGGCAGCATATTAGGACGTGCCTCTGGCATGTCCTACAGGCAATACCCAGGGCAGACCTGGGGGTCTTTGTAGGACCCCCGGCTGCTCAGGTATGCAGCAGCACCCCGCGATGCTCCGGGGTGCTGCAGGAGAGACAGAGGGAGCCCCCTCCCTCTGTCAGAACTCCTTACAGCGCGCGGTCACTTCTGACCGCGGCTGTAAGGGTTAAACTGTCGGAAGTGAAGTGAACTTCACTCCCGGCAGTGCGGCAGGCCGCGGCCACACACAGCACCCCGCGATCGCGATGCGGGGTGCTGCAGAGGAGACAGAGGGAGCTCCCTCCCTCTGTCATAACACTTACAGCCCGCGGTCACTTCCGACCGCGGCTGTAAGGGTTAAAACTGCCGGGACCAAAGTTTACTTCAGTCCTGGCAATGCAGCAGGGTCCCGGCTGTGTGATACAGCCGAGTCCCTGCCGCGATCTCGTGGGTGCACTGGGCAGCACCCACGAGAAGAATGGATGAGTATAGACGTCCAGGTGCGGGAACGGCCGCCAACCTGGACGTCTATACTCGTCCATGGTCGTTATCGGGTTAAAATCCACCGGAGTTCCCCTTTAAGGATAGCAAAGGGTAGACTGGGGCCCTGTGATAGATTCTGCATTGCGGGTCTAGAGATACAAGTTATGCCTCTGCTTAGGATAACCCCTTAGCCGAGGATTATGCAGAAGATTTGTATCTCTGTATACGGAGTACATGCCCACAAAGAGCCACTAACATGTGAACATATAAAAACTATTATTATTATCTTTAATGAATATTATCAATGACATACATTATATAAAATCACATAATATATATATATATATATATATATATATATATATAGATAGGCTATGAAGCACACAGTAAATTATGTGGTTCACTCCTTAAACATTGCCTTCTAATGATTGGTGGATGATCATATGGCCAGCACCTTATTTCCGGTCCGCGGCATCGGTCTGGATACTCCAGTGTCAGGTGTGTCTTAGTGTTTGTCTTAGTATTGGTTACATGTGCATATACAGTGGGGATCAAAAGTTTGGGCACCCCAGGTAAAAATTTGTATTAATGTGCATAAAGAAGCCAAGGAAAGATGGAAAAATCTCCAAAAGGCATCAAATTACAGATTAGACATTCTTATAATATGTCAACAAAAGTTAGATTTTATTTCCATCATTTATACTTTCAAAATAACAGGAAACAAGAAAATGGCGTATGCAAAAGTTTGGGCACCCTGCAGAGTTAATATCTTGTACTGCCCCCTTTGGCAAGTATCACAGCTTGTATACACTTTTTGTAGACAGCCAAGAGTCTTTCAATTCTTGTTTGAGGTATCTTAATTCTTCCTTACAAAAGTCTTCCAGTTCTTTGAGATTTCTGGGCTGTCTGTCACGCACTGCTCTTTTAAGGTCTATTCATAGATTTTCAATTATGTTGAGGTCAGGAGATTGTGAAGGCCATGGCAAAACCTTCAGTTTACACCTCTTGATGTAATCCCCCGTAGATTTCGAGGTGTGTTTAGGATTATTATCCATTTGTAGAAGCCATCCTCTCTTTAACTTCAGCTTTTTCACAGATGGCATCAAGTTAGCATCCAAAATTTGCTGACATTTTATTGAATCCATTTTTCTTCCTACTCTTGAGATGTTCCCTTGTTTTTCTCACAATCCTGCGAGCTGTTCTGTCTGATATTATTCTTGCTCTTCCAGATCTTGCTTTAACTTCCACTGTTCCTGATGACTGCCATTTCTTAATTACATTCCGAACAGAGGATATTGACATCTGAAAACGTTTTGCTATCAACTTATAGCATTCTCCAGCTTTGTGAGCGTCAACTATTTTCAGTTTCAGATTTCTAGACAACTGCTTAGAAGAACCCATGGTGCTGATTGTTGGGAAAAGGTCAGATGAGTCTGGGCATTTAAAACCTTTGAGATTGACATCACCTGGTCTTCCCAGATGATGATTGAGAACAATCCATGACACTGGCAGGTCTCAGCTTTGCAAAGGGAGCAGTGTATGCTATAAATTCTGCAGGGTGCCCAAACTTTTGCAGACGACAAAAGTGTACATGATGGAAATAAAATCTTACTTTTGTTGACATATTATAAGAATGTCTAATCTGTAATTTGATGCCTTTTGGAGATTTTTCCATCTTTCCTTGGCTTCTTTATGCACATTAATACAAATTTTGAACTGGGGTGCCCAAACTTTGGATCCCCACTGTATATATATATATATATATATATATATATATATATATATATATATACACAAGCTCATCTCAAGTATAAGCCCTACTGGTGAAACACGTCGGAGGATTGGTGGGAAACTGGGATGGTACACTGTTTTTTTGTTTATGTTTGGGCTTCATACCTCGTCTGTTCTGACTTTTACTTACTCTTTTGCTATGACTAGGATTTACCCACTTATGTATACTGTGTGAAGTGTTTTACCAGGTATCTATCTTTTCTCGTTTTTTTTTTTTTCTTGATAAATATATACATTTATTTGTGATTTTAGATCATGTATGTTGTTTATAATATTCAATAAAAGTCATGCAATTTTTCATATATTTACTGGTATTTACTCTTTTGGAGAACAGCCTATTTAGATTATTTAGATATATTGAGAGGTTAGGTAACACAAAATGTTGGACATGGCGGACATCACTGCGACCAACGATTCGCCGAAGCTGCAGCTTGACGTATTAACCACATGGAACCAGAAAAAGTAGTGCACCGGTGACGTCAGACGGACAAGGGAGGAACCAGGGGAGTGGCGGAAGATGACTAGATGTTTTTTTTTTTTTTTGAATCAATGCAGATTTTGCAAAAATAAATAAATAAATACCCCTAGCTCGGAGTACTACTTTAATGCCAACTTGTTTCTGCTAGGACAAACACACAAGAACATTATATAGGCCTCTCTACAGTCGGTCATACCGTGGGTATATTATATGGGACAGCGGAGGGGATTATAAAAGAGATGCTGGGACTACAACATGGGACAGTGTTGGGGATAATAGAGCGAAAGTTCTGACTATTTGACAGTAATGAGGACTATAGAGGAAATTCTAGGACTGTGACATGGTAGGAATAATATACTGAGGATTGGTGTATTGATGCAAGACAATGGCGCGGATTACTGCGATTTGGGAAAGCGGTGAGAATAATAGAGAGAAGGTTGCGACTGACATGAAATGGTGATAATATATACGGGGGGTTGGGACTATGACATGAGAACATAGTGGGAATAAACGTGTCTTGATTGGGATTATGTAAGGACAATATATAGACCTCTTTACGGTAGGACTGAGGAGACCGTTTCATGAGCGTTCTTGACCATAACACACAAAGGATTTTGTTTTTGCTAAAAGCAATATATTGTTTTCAAAAATATTCAAAAATACCCAAAGTGCTTTTTTTGTGTTTACCAAATGCACTAGCGTCATTACAAACAACATAATAAATACAAAAACATGTACCCGGCGAGGCACAATGAGCGAATGGGATTCAGAACTTTCTGAATGTAACGTATTATTAAATACATAAGTGTTATTCTATAAAGAATCACTCACGATAGATTGGGAAAAATGTTCTAAATTAAGATGAATGTGTGAAAATGGATTGCTTGTAAGGTATGATCAGGAATAATGGGCTGAAGTGCTCTCCAAAAATAAGACTAAATGAAAAAATAAAAAGCCATTGACTGGTTTGACGGTGGATTTCTTGAAGCAGAACATTACACATACAGACAATTTGAGGCTAATAAAGACTATTTGCTGCCGGGGCGTAAAGATGAACCGTGGAAAAAGAACTGCGGATATCCAGATGGAAAATTCAACAACTATAATTAAAGGGGTACTCCGTTGCTCAGCGTTCGGAGCAAACTGTTCCGAACGCTGGAACCGGCGCCGGGTGCTCGTGATGTCATAGCCCTGCCCCCTCATGACGTCACACCCCGCCCCCTCCATGCAAGTCTATGGGAGGGGGCGTGACGGCTGTCACGCCCCCTCCCATAGACTTGCATGGAGGGGGCGGGGCTTGACGTCACAAGCTCCCGGCGCCGGCCCCAGTGTTGGGAATAGTTTGTTCCAAACGATGAGCAGAGGAGTACCCCAATTAATGTTTACTTCCTATCAAGGGCATATATAGAAGATATGGGGACCACTAAGAGTATCAACCTTGAACCCCCCCACCCCATTATGGTGATGGGCTTTGCCCCCTAAGACATTAGGGTGTAGTATTTGTTTAACCCTGCAGAACTATAACATAGGACAGTGGTGTAAAGTGGAAGTTGGGACTAGAACATTAGACAGTGGAGGGGATAATCTAGGGGACATTAGGACCATGACAAGGGATTGTGAAGTGGGGGAATATACTGGAAAGTGAGACTATAGTAAGGATTACACGGTGGAGGTTGGGGCATTGACATGGGCAAATAGCAGGAATATACAGACTTGGTTTGGACTGCCTAACAAGATAAAGGTGTTGAATATAGTGTAAAGGTTTGGACTAGTATATTGGACAGTGATGGAGAAAATAGTGAAGTTGGCATTGTTACATGGGATAGTGATGGGGATAATCTACTGGAGCTGAGTTGATGACATAATGCAAAAGTAAGTATTATAAAGTGGAGCTCTATAGGAGGTTGAGACTATGGCATGGGGCAGTGGTGGGAATAATAAGGTGGTCGATGAAACTAAGTGAAAAAGTGTTGGGAAAAAAGAGGGAAAGCTGGGACTATGACATGAAGGGGATAACATACTAATGGTTGGGACTATGATGTGAGTAAATGGGGGAGATTGTATCTTAGTAGGGACCATGACATGGGACAACGGTGGGAATAATAGAGTAGAAGTTTCAACAATGACATGAGATACTGGGAATAATCTACTGCGGGTTGGAACTATGACATAAGAAAATAGCTGGAATTATGTTTTGGTAGGGAATATGTCATCAGGCAACAGAGGTTAAGACTTTGACATGGAAATACGAGATAGGACAGGGGTAAGCATAATGGAGGGCAGGTTGAGTCCATGATCTGGGACACTGGTGGGGATAATAAAGTGTAGGTTAGGACTATAACACGAGAGTGTACTGAGAATAACTGTGGGGAAGTTGGGACTATGATGTGAGATGGTATGGATAATATACAGGGAGGTTGTAGCTGTGACAATAGTGTGGATTATCGTGTCTTGGTTGGGACTATGACATGGGGCAGTGGTAGGAATAACAGAGGAAACTTTGCGACTATGGCATAAGATGGTGAGGAATAGAAATAGGGGTTGTGACTATGACACAAGACAACAGTGTGGATTATGGCATTAAACTGGACAATGTTGTGGATTATGATATCAAATGGGGGGGGGTAATGGATAGAAGGTTAAGACTATGACATAGGACAGGGATGGGCATAAAAGGTAAGGTTGGGACAGTGGTGGGAATGATAGTGGGAGAGTGGAGACTTTGGCATGAGACAGAGGTGAGGATAAGATAGTGAAGTCGATTATGTGAGGAGAGTGTGAGATGGGAAAGTATTGGGGATAATGGATAGGAGGTTGATATAATGTCATAGGACCGGAACACTGGACAGTGATAATGCAGGGGATGTTGGGTTGCATACAAAACAAAAAGTCCATAACATATGTATGCCCTTACCTGGATCACTTCATCATCTTCCTCCAGAAGACCTTCCAAGACCTCTGTAGCCAACTGGAAAACAAAATATCAATCATAAGTTTAATAAGAGATTCCAGGCCACAAGGTCATCCAGAAAAACCTTCTCAATAATTGATCCGATCTCTGGCCTCAATTCCTCAATCAAAGACAACACCGCTGGGCATTATAAAGGAATATGCAATGTATTTTATATTGAGTCATCAATATTTGACACAAGTCTCTGGATAATGTCCTGGAAATTGTTCTCAGTTTGATCATACCCCTCGTACAGGGCAAAAATGACAATAAATACAGTGCTATGAAAGCCATTTAGCCTCAGAGCGGCATCGCTCCAACGTTCTCCTCCAGAAACCTACACAATGATGGATTCTCCTTCCATATCCGCTGTGTATGTTCAGCTGCTGAATCACAGAGATGTTAATAATTAAAAACATGAGACCCCAGTGACTCAGTATGAGAGACCCCAGTGACCCGGTTATGCGGATAATGTCAACCTGCAGAAACTTCTGCGGTCTTTGAGTTTGTACTGATAAAATAACAAGAGAAAATAAGTCTACTGGGTGAAAACCTGATGAGTCAACACATCGTACTATCTACAGCAACACAATCACTATGGGGGAGATTTATCAAAACCTGTGCAGAGGAAGACTGGTGCAGTTGCCCATAGCAACCAATCAGATTGCTTCTTTCATTTTCCACAGGCCTCTTTAGAGGCCTGTGGAAAATGAAAGAAGCAATCTGATTGGTTGCTATGGGCAACTGCACCACTCTTCCTCTGCACAGGTTTTGATGAATCTCCCCCTATAATGTTACAGATAATATTTTTCACTACTATCCGGAAATCAGAAAGTATGTGTCCGCCACCTCACTCCTATCCTGGACACACAGGGGCGCAGCTGGCTATGCTTAGGGTGCGACCATGCAAAGTGAAAAATCCTGGACAACAGAAGAAATGGACGCTACTTCACTGCGCTTCCCATTGACAATGACTCCATGGAATTATGGAACAGATAGGATAAAAAAATTAAGTATTCATTGTACTATAATGTGACAATGCGTTTTGTGGGTCAGACCACCCCCTTCATCAGGCCCAACACCCTACTGCATTCTTGGAAGAAAGCCAGGCACCTGTGTGATGATCACATGATTCAGGACAGATTTTTTACCCCATTAAAAGACAGCAAACAATGTTCTTGAAAGACTCGATGAATTGCTATATAAAAAGTCTATTAGAAAATGGTAGAACAAACAATACAAACAACAACATTCACCTTCTAATGTTCCCTATGTGTCAAGCTGTAGCCTAATGTTTATATCTGTCTGAAGGTGCCCCTTAAACTTTGCATTCAACCCAAATGTCTTACCCCACTTTGCTGGCATAAGCAAAAGGCAAAGAGAACGCGGTGATTTATACAGCACTAGCTATTATTTTTTGTTGTTGTTCTCATATATTATTAATACACCAGACATCAAAGCTGGAGAATCCCAGGATATTTAGTATTTTTTGTTAACATTTACAAATCCAAATACCACGAAATTTACGACACGGCAGCAGTCTGAGTCAGTACAAAAACCGCCAGTAGGTGAAGGGGGGGGGGGGGGGGGGCACATATTGAATTTTGTCTACATTCCCGGTTAATACCAACACTGTATATGAATTAGCATTGGCTTAATGTACGCAAACATTAGTCGCTTCTATTGAAGACAATTCCCAGAGACATCTTTAATTTATGTGAACTCCGAGGAGCTAGTCCTTACGGTATGAAGACGTTGCCGAGATGAGCTATTAGCGGTAAGGGTGCGTTTCTAATACAGTATGTCATTCTACATGGGAATTAGGTTCCATATATATGCATGCTAAGCATTAACGTTTCCTGCTGTTCTTCATCCCATAGGATAGAGAACCAACCTTAGAGAAACATAGAAGACTAACAGCAGAAAAAGACCAACTAACTGGTCCATCTGGTCTGCCCTATACTTTTTCCCCTAATTTTATGTTAGGATGGATACATGTTTACCCCAGACAGGTTTAACTTTTGGAAACTACAATCGTATTTGGAGGACAATATTAGTATTCTTTTAAACATTACAAAGGAAGTTTGAAAGAATATAAAATGACCTTATAGATGACCTATTACTGAAATGGATTTTGGAAGGTTTCACAAAGTCATGAAGGACTGGACAACACTGACTGGCCATGGTTTAAGGCGGTTTTATGGGTCAAACATGGACATACATGGTAGCTACCACCAATAGGGTGTCAGTCCACACTAAAAGAAACACATACCCCACTAGATGTACATCAAAGGCCTCTCACCCAGTCAACCAGTACCCCAAGAACATACATACCATAGTGCAGACCATGCGGCCACTAAGTGGCCCTTGAGCAGAGGGGTCACTCCTGGGTGGTCCCATTCCTTTTTTTATTGGAAACTGTGAAGAATTCCTCTTTCCAAAGAACCTAATTGGCTGCATATGAGTGGAGGGGGGAATTGACCAATGGGTCATGGAAAGCAAAAGAAAATAAACAGCAGACCTTTATGTTCTATTGGCCAATAACAGACGCCATAATAGGAGGCCCATTTTAATATTTACTACGGGGCCCATTTTCTTTTATACACACCACTGCAGAACCCTGTTCTGTAATGACGAGGGGCAAGAACCCATAACTGCTATCCAAGGATGTGCTCTTCCTAAGCTTTGGCAAAGGGTGACTATCGATCTCTGAGACTTGCCGGTGCCTTCTGGCTCAGAAGAAAAGGGAGACTTTGTAGGATCCATTCCCATTAGGAGTGGGCTTGTGATGGACGGCATTCTAGCGCAATTTTTGTGTGGAATGCTGCATGTACTTAGGCTTTTCAGCACTATGCCTTGTACATCAATCATGCAGGGCAGGGAGGGGTGGTGCAGGGAAGATGTAAGGATGCTGCAGCTCAGCCCGACTTCTATGACACTTGAACTTAGAAGGAAGACATGATTTTATAATTTTGCAAACAGCCATTAGATTATCCATCAATAGGTATAATTTGCTGTATCTCCCTACAAGTTATCCAACCATGTCTGCAGCTCTGAGCATGATATAGAGCCGACAGATTCCCTGCAAAAGAACCTGTAAATATATCCATTATACCTGAGCCATGAGTAGCATTAAACACAGGCTGACTTATCACAACAATCTATGACTCTATGTAACTTTGAACAGTAACAGGGCTTTGAGTCAGCGGGATGGCCTGCTGGCCCTGAGTGACAAATTCCTCCCTATAAATGGTGCTGGAGTGCAAGTTCAAGATCAAGTTTTGGCTCCTTCTTAAAAGGGGAATCTCAGCAAAAGTTGTTGTTTTGCCATTATGACCAGCCTACCTCAATTAAAATATTTCACCTAAAGTTACTTCTCACCGCTCCCCTGATGCCGCTGGTATTGCTCACTCTCATTCTCCAGGACTATTTCCTACTTTTGGGGTCCGATCTGACACACTGCTTCTCTTAGCCAGTGTATTAGGCCCGGGAACCAGGAAGAAGGCCGGGCCCGCTAACAGAAAACTAGAGGCAAACTTGGTTGACCTACATTCAACTGGTCCTTTACATTATTTTATAAATTGTGCTTTATGCTTTATTCTGCTTTTTATCGGTTGTGTGGAACCATTCCTGCCTACAGTTTGGTAAATGGAAATGGCCCATATTTGTGAGAAAATACAACTTATTCTTTAGGGTTAATGGAAAAATAGTTGGAATCTACAATCAAGGCTGACAGTAATTCCCAACTCAAACCTTTAGCTGCTAATGGACTTCAGAAAACCACTTAGTGAACATTAGCCGATGGCTAAAACGCGGCTGATTACACGCTTACTCCATACTAAACTATATTAAGGTTCAGGCTTAAGGTTAATTGTGCCTATTTCTTAAGATACTTCTAAAGACTTAACATTGAAAAGATCAAAAAGTAATATATAAATATATATACAAACACCGTTATTAAATCAAAGACACCAAAGAACATTGTAAAAATGTGAAAAATATCAAAATGTTTGTTAAAGAAAACAAAAAACAAAAAAAAAAGACTATAATAACAGGCCAGCACCCAGGAGGTTACCAGTCCATGACCCTTACAATGCATTCGGAAAGTTTTCAGATCCTTTCACTTTTTTAACATTTTGTTATGTTGTAACTTTGTGCTAAGAAATACTAAGATTCTGCATGAACATAAGTATTCAGACCCTTAGCGATGACACTTGAAATTTCACTCTGGCTCCTCCCATTTCTCTTGATCATCTCTGAGATGTTTCTGCACCTTTATTGGAGTCACCTGAGGTAAATTCAGATGATTGGACATAATTTGGAAAGACACAGCCCTGTCTATATAAGGTCTCACAGTAAAAACTTGCATATCCAGGAAAAAACCAAGACATGAGAAGGGAACAACTGCCTGTAGAGCTCAGAAAGACATTTGTATGGAGAGACAGATCTGTGTACATAAGGTCTTACAGCTGACAATGCATATCGGAGCAAAAACAAACTACGGGATGGAAAACCTGATCCGAAACGCTCTGTCATGTTGGAAGGTTCACCTTATGGGGTGATTATGAGAACGGTGAGGAATCAGCCCAGAACTACACGGAAGGATCTTTTCAAGGATCTCAAGGCAGCCCTGACCATAGTCACCAAGAAAACAATTGGTAACAGTTGGAATGAAATTCGGCAGAGCCCTCAAGATCCCCCTGCTCAAGAATGCAGGCCTGTCTGAAGTTTACAATGCACATCTGAATAATTTTCCTTTAAGGGAGTGCTCCTAATCTCAGCTCACTATCTATATAAAACACACCTGGGAGCCAGAAATCTTGCTTGATTAAGGGTCAAATATGGGGTTAAATACTTATTACACTTATTAAAATGCAAATCAATTCATAACTTGTTTTTCTTGATCTTTTGCTGTTATTCTGTCTCTCACTGTTCAAATAAACCGACCATTAAAATTATAGACCGATCATTTGTTTTTCAGTGGGCAAATATACAAAATCAGGAGGGGATCATATACTTCTTTCCTTCATTGTACAGCTGAAGACATCAAGGAGATCCAACAGCTGAAGAAACTCTCTACAGTAGGAGGACGCTATTAAATATATCAGCATCCTGGATTCTTTTTTTTTTTAAAGGGGTCATAATATAGAGTTTGTACAGTGGTCCCTCAACATACGATGGTAATCCGTTCCAAATGGACCATCGTTTGTTGAAACCATCGTATGGTGAGGGATCCGTGCAATGTAAAGTATAGGACAGTGGTCTACAACCTGCGGACCTCCAAATGTTGCAAAACAACAACACCCAGCATGCCCGGACAGCCAACGGCTGTCCGGGCATGCTGGGAGTTGTAGTTTTGCAACAACTGGAGGGCCGCCGCAGGTTGAAGACCACTGTTAGAGGAAGTTGTACTCACCTGTCCCCGCCGCTCCGGACCGTCACCGCTGCCCTGGATGTCGCCTTCCATCGCTGTCGCCGCGTCCCCGGGGTGTCCCTGATGCTCCGGCAAGGCCTCTGCTTCCCCGGCATCCTCGCTCTCCGTCGCCGCCATCACGTCGCTACGCATGCCGCTCCTATTGGATGACGGGACGGCGTGCGCAGCGACGTGATGACGACGATGGAGGGGATCCCGAAGAGGACGTGCCGGAGCCCCGAGGACAGGTAAGTGATCGTCAGCGGACCACACGGGGCACCGTAAATGGCTATCCGGTGGCAGCTGAAGCAGTCTACACTGCCGGATAGCCGTTTATGCGATGGCCCCGACATAAAAAAGCATCGTATGTTGATGCTGCCTTCAACATGCGATGGCCTCTGAGAGTGATCGTATGCTGAAACTATCGTATGTCGGGGCCATTGTTGGTTGAGGGGTCACTGTACCTTTGTTTCATGGTGGTCTCGCAATTCTTATATGATCTTAGCCCCGATGTTTATTTTTTACAGCATACAAGTGTCAGTTTTCCCAGGGTTCCAACCGGTCAGATCCCTCACGATCAGACACTTATCCCTATCCTGTGTGTATCCTGAGTTTCCCTTTAAACTTTGTTGCATTGATCGCCAACTACAGCAAGGATAAAATTGTTCAAAATTCGACAAGAAATGCTCTCTTACATTTAACATTTTCCTGATAAAAAAACAAAACAAAGAAAAAAACATTTAAAAGCAAATCTCCATTTATTCGAAACGTTTCTACCGCAGTAAGTGGAGTATTTCTTCTCTTCCATGAAGCCGCGCACAAGGAATTACCTCTGACCCGCACGCCTGTGTCATGGGTCGGCAGCAATAACCAATTGATCATCGCAGAAGAATTATTGATTTTTGAGTAATTGCCAACCTGTGTTGCTTTAACTTTCCCGGGGAGGCACTAAGGTGATACATTTATGCTCCACGTGTGACAGTGTTTGGCTGAGGTTGATATTTTATAATAAGATTGATAGACTTATTATCCAGGCCAAGATATTAAAAGCGAGAAAAATAAAATAAAAAATAAGATGGTAAAACCTTTTATCCATCATAATGGAAATGAATCAAAGTAACAACCTATTTCCACAAGAGATACAAACTGCAACATAAGAAATCTTATAACAAATAATAAGGAAAATATATATATATATATTTAACAAAATGGTTTCAATGGTTTCAGGACTGTATAGTTTCAGAATGTATGCCATTGCAATAGTATAATAGTAGTTAAAAATTACACTTTTTTTACTGTGCTTTTTTTTTGTTAAATTAATGTAAGTTTAAAGGAGTACTGTAGTGAAATAAAAATTATCCCCTACCCAGAGTATAGGGGATAAGTTATAGATATTGGGGGAGATTTATCAAAACCTGTGCAGAGGAAAAGTTGTCCAGTTGCCCATAGCAACCAATCAGATCGCTTCTTTCATTTTTCACAGGCCTTCATGAAAATAAAAGAAGTGATCTGATTGGTTGCTATGGGCAACTGGGCAAGTTTTCCACTGCACAGGTTTTGATAAATCTCCCCCAATGTGTGTGTGTGTGTGTGTGGGGTGGGTTGGGGGGTCTGGCCGCTGGGACAAAGCAGAGACCAAAACGGCCCCTCCATGTATCCCATGGAAGGAGTCGGCACGCACCCTTTCAGTGGACTACTGGGTCACCGTGCAGGAGATCATGGGGGGGGGGTCCCATTGGTAGGCTCCTCCCCCCCCCCCCCCCCCCCCGGTGATCTATAACTTGTTCTCTATTCTTTATATGGGGGATAAGTTTAATTTCACTGTAGTACTCTTTTAACTCCTTAACGACAATGGGACGTAGATTGAGCAATGCTCGCTTCATGCAGGTCCTGGCTGCTGAAACTGCTGGTAATGGTGGACATTATTGCTCACGCTGATGTCTGCCATTAACCCCTCTACTCTTTGTGCACTCATCCTCTGTTAAAATTAAATTTTAAGTGAATTGCAAAATTGCAGTAAAAAAATCTAAGTTTTTTCTGTGATTTTGGGAAAACCATGGAGAAAAAAAGCAAACTGAAAAAATACAGTAAAAATTACATGTGTAAACACAGCCTCTAAGGTATATATCTTAATCCCATCCAGATCGCAGCAGCAGTATAAATATAAAGCTGGAGGGGAGGTGTATAAATACTAGATATCCTGATCCAATAGATGTAACAGCAGCAGCAGTAAACAGATAGGGTTGGATGGGAGGTGTATACCTACTATATAGCCTGATCCCATAGAAATAGCAGCAGCAGTATACAGACAGAGGTGGAGGGGAAGTGCATAACTACTATATATCTGGATACTATAGCGATAACAGCAGCAGCAGTATACAGAGAGTGTGGAAGGGTCTGGGAGCTAGTAGGATTGATTCGATAGGTGATGATGCCATCCTCTAGTTCAGTGGTAGAGATGAGCGAACTTACAGTAAATTCAGTTTGTCACGAACTTCTCGGCTCGGCAGTTGATGACTTATCCTGCATAAATTAGTTCAGCTTTCAGGTGCTACGGTGGGCTGGAAAAGGTGGATACATTCCTAGGCAAGAGTCTCCTAGGACTGTATCCACCTTTTCCAGCTCACCGGAGCACCTGAAAGCTGAACTAATTTATGCAGGAAAAGTCAACTGCTGAGCCGAGAAGTTTGTGACAAATCGAATTTACTGTAAGTTCGCTCATCTCTATTAAGAGGTTCTCAACCTTTTTCGTGACTGCACCCCCAAAGGGTGAAAGTATATCCGCGGGTACCCCTCGCGCGTAAATTAGCACAAAACTTCCGCGCGAGGGGTACCCGTGGACAAATTAATAAAATTACTTATTTTAATAATGGCATGTGCTTAACTGTATACTAATGCGATACTGAATCCCCTTGTGCCATTATCCCCTCCATCATAATCCCCTTGTGCCATTATTATCCGATATGTCAAAAGGGGATCAGAGGGAGGTGGGAATAATGGCACTGGGGATTAAGATAGACGGTGGGGTGGGGGGTTAATCCCCCCCCCATTTTAATGCCCTTGTGCCATTATTCACCCCTCCCTCTGATCCCCTTTTGTCATTATACCTCCCCCCCTCCCTCCATCTTAATGCCCTTGTTCCATTGTTCCCCCCTCCCTCTGATCCCCTTTTGCCATTGGATAGGGGATAAAATGCCTGTTCGCGGGAGTCCCGCCACTGGGGACCCTCGTGATCTTGCACGCGGCACCCCGTTTATAATCAGTCCCCGGAGCGTGTTCGCTCTGGGTCTGATTACCGGCGACCACAGGGCCGGCGGCGTGTGACGTCACGCTCCGCCCCTCAATGCAAGCCTTCAGGAGGGGGCGTGATAGCTATTACACCTCCTCCCATAGGCTTGCATTGAGGGGCAGAGCGTGATGTCAAACGGGGGTGGAGGCGTGAAGTTACACGCCGCCGGCCCTGTGGTTGCCAGTAATCAGACCCGGAGCGAACATGCTCCGGGGACTGATTACAAACGGGGTGCATTACAAACGCATGCAAGATCCCGGGGGTCCCCAGCGGCGGGACTTCCGTGATCAGGCATCTTATCCCCTATCCTTTGGATAGGGGATAAGATGTCTAAGCACCGGAGAACCCCTTTAAATATCCTATATTCAAAGGGAACCTGCAAGCTGGATTTTTGTAACTAAAGAAGCAGCAATAAATTTTGTGTCACTTTAAAATGCTTCCTACCATCATCAAAATGTGGGTGCAGCTTTCTACACCGAGTCATTTATGACATTCCATGGCCTGATTTTGGCCTCTATTTCCCCTGTGATCTCTCACTCACTCATAAAACAGAGGGTAATTTACTCAACAGAAAAGTAAAAAAGTAAAAACTCAATAGAAGTGCACTATTTAAAAAAAAAAAAGTTAAATATTAATACGTAAGGGCCCAAATGTTTTCCTGCTGCTTTAATAAGAAAAACACAGCTGACATGTTTCCTTTAACATATCTGTAGTGTTTAGTATTATAGGGGTCATATAATGCAATAGTCCAAGTTCACAATAAAAATATATAATGAAAATAATGTAAAGTATAAAAAATATAATAAATATTTTCTATAATTAAAATAACACCTAAATTATCAGTGTTAAAAAAAGAAATCTCCAGCCCTGATCTGAGAATCAATTTCATAAAGAAAACCATTTTGTCTCCTTTGTATTATGTCTACATTGTGGACCATTTTTTAGCTTCTTTGAAAAACAACACAAAGACGGAGCTAAATTTTTAATGTTACCAGCAGGAACTCTGGTTACACTCCTAACTTCTCTAGATTATGGAAAAGATGTTACAAACAGGTGAACAACTTTTGTATTGTCACATGACCTTACCTCTTATGCATTAATTACATTAGGTGTCTGAGTTTTCTCTTTTTTCTATTAAATTTCAATTTACACACCTTTTACTTTAATAGAAGACAATTGGCCGGCCACCATACACATTAGATAAATGGCCGATCCTATCTACAGGTTCCGACAACACATCTTTGTAGCTAGTACTTGTCATTACAGGTTACTTTTCAGGATAAGCCTTTGCAAGTGCTACACATGTAGCAGCACTATTTCTGGCCATTATATAACTTGTATTGGGCATTTTCACCAGATTTTCCCTTAGGAGGCTCCATGTCTAGTTTTCCGTTGTCCCTGAGCTACTAGATGTAGGCTAGCTGCTATGATGTCTCCTATACACTGCACATACACATCAGAGGGGGTCCTGCTCCCACTACATCTCTATAGCACAACCTCAGCAGCAATTGGGAAGACATTATATAGCAATGCTGAGCAGTCTACTCTGTGAATCAAGCACTGGGGTGAGATCTAACACATGCGATAAGTTTCTGTAGTCTTCTCCGCAGTCTTTTTGGTTTCTTCTCTCTGTCTCCTGCTCCTTTCCCCTTCTGTCTCCATAGACTTTTGTTGGCCCCATGTAATCTGATCCCTCATGGAGCTGAATCTGTCTCCACCTTTATAGTAGGGTCATTCACTTCAATGGGTAGGAAAATACACAGTAGCAAATACGCAGAAAAATAAAGAAAGTGTGACCCTACCTTTATGGTTCATTCACAAAAACAGGACCTGTGGGCGGCAACTTCTGTTACTGCAGTGGAGCAGGAAGCAGAGAACGCACAGTGTGTGCCTGCACCACCAACAGGGGCCACATGCAGCATGAGGGGTAAGGAAGGAGCACCCCTCTCTACTCTCTTCACAGATAGTCAGCGCAGCCTGTAAGTGACCAGCCATGCTGACCTAAAGTCACAGGCGCACCCTGCAACCACCACTTGTGAGACAGGCAACTAACTTGGACCCAAAACTTAACCTTCAAGGAGATCTCCAGTCATGAAAAACTTATCCCCTATCCTAAGGATAGGGGATAAGTTTCAGATCGGGGCCCCGGCAGCCCGCAGGAAGGGGGCATGTCGATCAACACAAGAAGCACCGGCTGTCACGCCCCCTCAATGTAATTCTATGGCAAAGCCGGAGCACTGCCTTTGGCAATCTCTGGCTCTGCCATAGCGCTGTATTGAGGGGGGTGTCGGACGCAGTTTTGTGCCGTGGTCAACATGTGTTCTCTGGCTAGCGATCCAGGGCCCCATACAGGAGATCACGGGGGGCTCCAGTGGTCGGACTCCCCACAATCTGAAACTTATCCCCTATCCTTAGGATAGGGGATACGTTTTTCAGGACTGGACTACTCCTTTAAGTGCCTAGCGGCAAATATTGCCCTGATCCTTGTACCTGAAACTTAGCCACAAGTGCCTCTGAATGTACACTTGTTGTTTGTTGCGAGGGATATTTCCTGTTGTGGTGGCTGGTAGTAAGCCACTTGTATAGTTAGGAAAACTTATATGTAGGTAAAGTGCAGATGGGCAGGGCTTTTGTATTATGCTCTGTTTGCACTGGATTTAAGAACATGCTGGCTGTGTCTACTATAAAAATGTATTGTATCATGCTGGAGTCAAGTTTTTCATGTGTCAACTGTCTGAACCTAGGAGCTGGCTTTTCCAGTAACCATTGACCTCCGAGATGGTGACACCACTTGTGCCTTATCCGATACGGCCAACTTGCTATCCTCCAGACCCTAAACAAAGACAAACTGAGCCTCTGATTTCCCCAAGTGACAAATGAATAGATCCATTCTATCAGGTAACCATTAATGGATCATCCACCGATATGCAGCTAAACTCCATATTTCCAGCTGCAGACGGTGATCATAACGCAAAGTGCTTTCTCCCAAATTCCCTGACATGTGTCACAACAAGCAGATTATCTTGTGGGAACATATTCGAACAAAAATATCCAAATGAAGATGTGCAATAAAGAATAGTGAGCTAATGAGTCGAGAGTGGCTTAAACAATTTTATTATGATTGGACTGTCAGAAAAGCTTCACTCTCAGGTTACAACCTCTCCCGCATCTGTCAAGAGGAATGCAATTAGTTTTTTTTTCCCTAGGTCTAAAGTCAAATACATCGCCTTCGAGTGTAGTTTTAAAGAAAAGCAAAAACATCTTTCTGCTCGGTAATTTAAATGACTGACCATTCAATTTACAACCGTCCGCTGCCATAAAATTCAGCTGGAACTTAATAATAGCGCATTTTATGTGACACTGATGACAATTACAATCTACGGTTACGGTAGTCGCCCTTTTGGTCGATGAAAAGATGACACAATTAATTACAACCGTTCGCCATTTGTCAAGCTTAACTTGGCAGGCGAAGGAGCTCAAAGGTACTGGTGGTTGGACAGAAACACTTACCATGCTTGAATCTCGAGGACTTCGCATAATAAAAAATAAAATACTGTAGGTTAAAAAGCCTTGCGCTCTTCAGTTTTAGAACTCATCAAATGTGGAAGAAGAGGCCGGTTACATATTGTGACCTATATTATGATAAAGTAAAAATTTTGTAGAGCTTTTTGCATGTCAACGTTTCATCAATTCCGAGGCATTGAGGGCACCAACAAACTTTGACATGTCAACTAATGATACTTCAAGGATTGTCTAAGAGAGTACTTAGATGGTTGACAACTACTCGAGTGACTTTTGTGGTGATATTGCCCAGTCAGATATAACTGAGGGTCTTTACTGGGTCTTGAACTTGAGGACTACACAAGATGGAATTCTTTTCATAATAATTGAGTCTCAGAGAGTTCTTCCTACCCACCATGGACCAGAACATATTCGAGAAATACAAGTAAATCGTAAGTAGGTTTCAAGTAGTCCTGAAGTGCAAACTGAAGCTTATAAGTTGTGAACATGCCACATGGTTACACAAGAATCAAAGTATCAGCCTATACCTTCGGGACATTCTTAGGGCATCTGTTTCTTTTAAAAAATATCAAGAACTGTATTTACTATGTAATGTACCGGAATGTAACATCTGGACTAGAATACAATCCGACTTGACAATTATCTTTCTGGGTCCAGCAGATTTTAGGAGTCAGGTATCAATAATAAAATGGGTGAATATGCTCTAGACTTATCGGGTTGTAGGTAGAAATAGACGAGTCATTGGGAGGGTCCACGAAGCTGAACCGAACCAGTGCAATGTGGCAGGCCATGAAAATCGGTCCCAACCAACATGTGATCACCTTTCTGTCGATTTAACCACCTGCATTAGTAGACTGGCTTAAAGTCATCTGTTGCTATTAGGAAAAAGTTGCGAAAGTACAGTACTTTAAACAACTAGACACCTTTTTGGGGTCTGATCAGTACCGAATGGCATGTGATCAGACAGACTGCTTGGCGTTCCATGGAATTGAATGGGACTTCCTGGATGCAATGTCAGGTAGTCCATACAATGACATAAGTTTCGGAACTAATCTCAGGTAACGGGAATGCACTTTTAGTTTCCCCCTATCCTGCTGCCGGCCAGAATGATAAAAACGTATAAGTGTGGCTGCTTGTCACCACTGGCAGTAATGTTTCCATTTCTGGAAAACCTTCCAGATTCTCATGAAAAAACCATGATTCTACCTTACTGCAACTTTGTTTTGTTTCCTTGTTTAGTCATTTGTAAAATTACACAGGATATTATCATGAAAGTATTTACAACCGTTCACCCATTCTTCACACCATAATTCATCTCAAAGGCTCAGCAGAACAGGGTAGGTTTATAAAGAAATAGCTATCAAACAAATGTCACACATTGGAGGGATGGAGAGTGAGGAATGGCGCTAGCGTGCAGGGGAGAGGAGACAACTTTTATCTAATTGTGGATGATTCCGACACAGAGAGAAAGTCTGGAGGAGAGATGGCGAGGTAGCGTGTGATGATAAATAATAAGTGTGTGATCAGATGGCGGGACAGGCAGCGCTCCATCTGAACCCGGGCTCCTCCACTGAAGGGGTCAGTGCGGTGCACTAATAGGAAAGTAATACGAAGCTACAGGCAGATGTGAATATGAATGAGATGAGGCAGCTACATAATTATAAAGCTAGTGCCGCACGGTGATACAAGGTGACATCACAGGTTAAGAGGGCCCGAAGAGAACCACCGAGCTGCAGTGGACGGCATCAGGCCACCATAGGTTATAATGAAGTTACATACTATTGAAATATCAGATGTGATAAAGACTGCACAAAAAGAGACTATACCAAACATATGTGGCAGGAAATATGGCAGCAGTCACAAAGTACCTGTTGCCATTTAGCCAAAGTCTTTGTTAAAATGGTGGCAGCACCATAATGTCCTAAGGAAAGATCTTATATGCTGCAACCTTTAAAATGTATATGTCCCTTTAAGAACTTTTGACATGTCGTAAAGACAAGCGATTTGATTGGCCAGAGTCTGAGTGGACCAGGTGAATATATGCTTCTTTTTTATTTTACCTGCAGCCTGATGTAAATATATATATATATATATATATATATATATATATACACTGCTCAAAAAAATTAAGGGAACAGTAAGATAACACATCCTAGATCTGAATGAATGAACTAAATCACACAAAAAATATCAATGGAAATCAAATTTATCCACCCATGGAGGTCTGGATATGGAGTCACACTCAAAATCACAGTTGAAAACCGCACTACATGCTGATCCAACTTTATGTAATGTCCTTAAAACAAGTCACAATGAGGCTCAGTAGTGTGTGTGGCCTCCGCATGCCCGTATGACCTCCCTACAACACCTGGGCATGATCCTGATAAGGCGGAGGATGGTCTCCTGAGGGATGTCCTCCCAGACCTGGACTAAAGTATCCGCCAACTCTTGGACAGTCTGTGGTGGATGGAGCGAGACATGATGTCCCAGATGTGCTCAATCGGATTCAGGTCTGGGGAACGGGTGGGCCAGTCCATAGCATCAATGCCTTCCTCTTGCAGGAACTGCTGACACACTCCAGCAACATGAGGTCTAGCATTGTCTTGCATTAGGAGGAACCCAGGGCCAACCGCACCAGCATTTGGTCTCACAAGGGATCTGAGAATCTCATCTCGGTACCTAATGGCAGTCAGGCTACCTCTGGCAAGCACATGGAGGGCTGTGTGGCCCCCCCAAAGAAAGTGTGAGCCTGCTTTAATCTGTGAAGAGCACAGGGCACCAGTGGCTAATTTGCCAATCTTGGTATTCTCTACCTGGTGACGTCGGGCCCTCATACCACCCTCATGGAATCTGTTTCTGACCGTTTCAGTGGACACATTCACATTTGTGGCCTGCTGGAGGTCATTTTGCAGGGCTCTGGCAGTGCTCCTCCTGCTCCTCCTTGCACAAAGGCGGAGGTAGTGGTCCTGTTTCTGGGTTGTTGCCCTCCTCCATGTCTCCTGATGTACTGGCCTGTCTCCTGGTAGCTCCTCCATGCTCTGGACACTACACTGACAGACACAGCAAACCTTCTTGCCACAGCTCGCATTGATGTGCCATCCTGGATGAGCTGCACTACCTGAGCCACTTGTGTGGGTTGTAGACTCCGTCTCATGCTACCACTAGAGGGAAAGCACCGCCGACATTCAAAAGTGACCAAAACATCAGCCAGGAAGCATAGGGACTGAGAAGTGGTCTGTGGTCACCACCTGCAGAACCACTCCTTTATTGGGGGTGTCTTGCTAATTGCCTATAATTTCCACATGTTGTCTGTTCCATTTGCACAACAGCATGTGAAATTGATTGTCAATCAGTGTTGCTTCCTGAGTGGACAGTGTGATTTCACAGAAGCGTCATTGATCTGGAGTAACATTGTGCTGTTTAAGTGTTCCTTTTATTTTTTTGAGCAGTGTGTAGATATATATATATATATATATATATATATATATATATATATATATATATATTGTCTGCTACATCGTGGAATAAAATCACAAGTTTTTCATGTCATTTGGTGTGCTGCCTTATCTTCTCTATATAAGAAGAACCGGCGTACCGAGGCTCTATTGCGCTTGCTCCCACAACCTCCCTGAAAGTTTGGTCTGGATGTGCTGCTTTCATTTGGCTATATATATATCTATCTATCTATATATATATATATATATATATATATATATATACAGCAACAGAAGAATGCAGCAGCACACTGCTGGCAGTGTGCTGCTGCATTCTTCTGTTGCTGTATATCTAGCCTAGTAGCGTGCACCTGTAGGCCAGGTACATATAATAGTTTGGTATCAACTAAAGTGCTGGCTGACTAATTCTTAGTCTATATATATATATATATATATATATATATATATATCCACAAAACAAAAAATGTATAGCAGCACAACAAATAGTCCCAATAAACGGTGGGTGCCAGCGGTTCAGACCCGATCAAGGTCTGAAATATATAAACAGCAGCGCAGTACTCCAAAGTAGTTTGAAAATCAAAAAAGTGGTTTATTTCAATCCATGTCACAGCAGTAACATTTCAATTCTTCAATATCATCAATAGAATCATCCTGCTTGAATAGGATTCTACTAAAGAATTGAAAAGTTGCTGCTGTGACATTGAAATAAACCACTATTTTAGATTTTCACACTACTTTGGAGTACTGCACTGCTGTTAGTATAAATAATAAATAAATATATATACAGTGATCCCTCAACATACGATGGTAATCCGTTCCAAATGGACCATCGTTTGTTGAAACCATCCCATGGTGAGGGATCCGTACAACGTAAAGTATAGGACAGTGGCCTACAACCTGCGGACCTCCAGATGTTGCAAAACTACAACACCCAGCATGCCCGGACAGCCGTTGGCTGTCCGGGCATGCTGGGTGTTGTAGTTTTGAAACATCTGGAGGTCCGCAGGCCGCTCCGGACCGTCACCATTGCCCGGGATGTCGCCGTCCATCGCTGTCGCCGCGTCCCCGAGGTGTCCCCAACGCTCCGGCAAGGCCTCTGCTTCCCCGGCATCCTTGCTCTCCGTCGCCGCCATCACGTGGCTACGCACGCCGCTCCTATTGGATGACGGGACGGTGTGCGCAGCGACGTGATGACGATGATGGAGAGCGCTGACGATGCAGGGGATCGCGAAGAGGACGCGCCGGAGCCCCGAGGACAGGTAAGAGATATCACCGGAGCTCACGCGGCACCGTAAAAGGCTATCCGGTGGCAGCTGAAGCAGTCTGCGCTGCCGGATAACCGTTTATGCGATGGCCCCAACATACAAAAGCATCGTATGTTGATGCTGCCTTCAACATGCGATGGCCTCTGAGAGGTCATTGCATTTTGAAATTATCATATGTCGGGGCCATCGTAGGTCGAGGGGTCACAGTATGTATATATATATATATATATATATATATATATATATATATATATATATGTTTACCTAGTCCCGCTCCCCCACAACTCCCAATTGGCCAAGTCCAGTCCCCCGATCTTTTGTCTTCTTCCTGCTCAGTGAAGGACCTGGCCACAAGGGTGTCCCATCTCAGCCAGTGATTGGCTGAGCTGGAAGGTCCTGCACCTAGCACTCGTCTCAGAAGAAGACAGAAGATCAGAATCAGAGGACAAGATGGAGGCAGTTGCAGGGGACCAGGGCTAGGTTAGTATATGTTATTTTTTGTCTTTCATTTTTTCTTCCAAAAGGTGAAGGTTATTTCACTCTTGACACAGCCAGTAGTCGTATAGCCAGACACAGGACGGTGAAGAAGAGGAAAGTGGACATGACTGATCTCCTCGAACACATAGGGGAGATTTAACAAAACCTGTGCAGAGGAAAAGTTGTCCAGTTGCCAATAGCAACCAATCAGATCGCTTCTTTCATTTTTCACAGGCCTTCCTAAAAATGAAAGAAGTGATCTGATTGGTTGCTATGGGCAACTGGGCAAGTTTTCCTCTGCACAGGTTTTGATAAATCTTCACCATAGAGAACATTGCACAGGGATAATAAAAGTATAATATCAATAAAATGAATAGGCTGTCCAATAATGTGGTCTCCTCCTCTGTCTCACAGAGGAGAGTCCTGAAAAAGGAAGCTGGGGGAGGATCCTCTAATTGTATATTTTAACCAAAAACTTTCAAAAAAGTTTTATTTAAAAAAATAAAAATAAAAAATATCGGAGCCTACTATACTACATTTGATCTCAGATTGAGGTCCAAAAATGTAACTGCTCGTATTGTATAGAAATTGGTATCTATGCCTCCAAATATAAAAACAAACAACAAATGAACCTTTAACAGCTGATTGGTTGATAGGTTCACTAATTTATACACAAGATTATAGCTTTAGAAAAAGCACGGCTGCTTCTGTGCCAGAACAGCGCCAAACCTGTTCCAAGGTGGTGTCTGGTACTGCAGCACAATTCTATCAAAGTGAATAAGCAGAACTGCAATATCACACGCAACCTTTAAAATATAAAGCACAAAGTGGAGCGCACCCCTGTGGGGGTACAAATCACCGCCAACTCGGTCAGTGGACAATCACAGTAACGCACTTGGCAAGGAGTGATGTGCCAAGCGAGGCGCAACACCAGCGAAGTATTGGTGCAGTCGCAAAGGTAGAAGCTCCTCTTTTAGACTACAGCATAAACCATAATACCAATCTTCTCTAGAGCAGCGTTTCCCAACCAGAGTGCCTCCAGCTGTTGCAAAACTGCATGCTAGGAGTTGTAGTTTTGCAACAGCTGGAGGCACCCTGGTTAGAAAACACTGTCCTAGGGATATCTGGACGTATACCAAAACCAGCCAACAACGCGTTTCTGGACCACTTCAGCCCCTTCTTCAGGGAGCTGCTGAAGGGGCCAAAGCTGCCCAGAAACGCATTATACATGTGAAATTAAAGTTTCTATTGCAGTGTTAACTACTGGGTCCTTTGGTTGGTCTTAGTATGCACCCACATATCTCTAGAACGCTGTTTGGAAAAGACACGCAACCTCCGGGCTGGTATGGTGCTTGTTTTTGGAGGACAGCAGCCATGGTTTTTTTCCAATCCTGGACAACTCCCTTTATTGTATTTTTTATATCTCATAGCTTTTGGGATTGTCGAGTACAACATAATATTTTTACCCACTGCTCTACACTACCTGCAGTTACCATACAAAACAAGTGAGATACTATTTTGTTAAAGAGAACCTGTCATCAAACCATATTTTCTAAACTAACTCAGATTATAATCCCTACTCCTAACACCCCTCCTGCCCTTAAAAATATTTTACAATCTTTAAAAAGATGTGTATCATACCTTTACCTTGCTCACATTGTGTGAGCTCCTGGCAGGAGAAGGTGGGCGAGCTCCTGGCAGGAGAAGGTGGGCGAGCTCCTGGCAGGAGAAGGTGGGCGAGCTCCTGGCAGGAGAAGGTGGGCAAGCTCCTGGCAGGAGAAGGTGGGCGAGCTCCTGGTGGGCTTTCCCCAGCAGGTGAAACGTCACTGAAACCTGCAAGAGCTGTGCCTCGCCATGCCCCGCACGCACTTCCTCAGTTTGGTCTCCTGCCAGGCTGGGAGGAGACCAAACTAACCGTTTGACTTGTGGCAGGGAAGAGAACAGAGCCACCTAGTGGCTGTTTTTTCAATCACATTAAAAACATACAGCTATGGCCGTAAATGTTGGCACAACTGAATTTTTTCTAGAAAATAAAGTATTTCTCACACAAAAGGATTGCAGTAACCCATGTTTTGCTATACACATGTTTATTCCCTTTGTGTGGAATCAAACCAAAACAGGGAGGAAAAAAAGCAAATTGGACATAATGTCACCAAACTCCAAAAATGGGCTGGAAAAATTTATTGGCACCCTTTCAAAATTGTGGAAAAATAAGATTGTTTCAAGCATGTGATGCTCCTTTAAACTCACCTGGGGCAAGTAACAGGTGTGGGCAATATAAAAATGCACACCTGAAAGCAGATAAAAAGGAGAGAAGTTCACTTACAGAAAGAGGAGAGAACTGTCTGAGGACTTGAGAGCCAAATTTGTGGAAAAATATCAACAATCTCAAGGTTACAAATCCATCTCCAGAGACCTAGATTTGCCTTTGTCCACAGTGCGCAATATTATCAAGAAGTTTGCAACCCATGGCACTGTAGCTCATCTCCCTGGGCATGGACGGGAGAGAAAAATTTAAGAAAGGTATCAAAGCAAGATAGTCCGGATGGTGGATAAGCAGCCCCAAACAAGTTCCAAAGATAGTAAATCTTATGTCCTGCAGGCTCAGGGAGCATTAGTGTCAGTGCAAACTGTCCATTGACATTTAAATGAAATGAAACGCTATGGCAGGAGACCCGGAAGACCCCACTGCTGACACAGAGACATTAAAAAGCAAGACATTTTGCCAAAATTAACTAAAGTAAGCCAAAATCCTTCAGGGAAAACGTCTTGTGGACAGATGAGACCAAGATAGAGCTTTTTGGTAAAGCACATCATTCTATTGCTTACCGAAAACAGAATGAGGTCTGCAAAGAAAAGAACACAGTACCTACAGTGAAATATGGTGGAGGTCAATGATGTTTTGGGTTGTTTTGCTGCCTCTGGCACTGGGTGCCTTGAATGTGTGCAATGCATCATGAAATCTGTGGATTACCAACGGATTTTGGGTCGCACTGTACAGCCCAGTGTCAGAAAGCTGGGTTTGTGTCCGAGATTGCTGTTGGGTCTTCCAGCAGGACAATGACCCCAAACATAAGTCAAAAAGCCCCCAGAAATGGATGGCAACAAAGCTCTGGAGAGTTCTGAAGTGGCCAATGAGTCCAGATCTAAATCCCATTGATCACCTGTGGAGAGATCTTAAAATTGCTTTTGGGAAAAGGCGCCTTCCAATATGAGAGACCTGGAGCAGTTTGCAAAGGAAGAGTGGCCCAACATTCCGGCTGAGAGGTGTAAGAAGCTTATTGATGGTTATAGGAAGCCCCTGATTTCAGTTATATTTTCCAAAAAGTGTGCAACCAAATATTAAGTTAAGGGTGCCAAAAATTTTGTCCAGCCCATTTTTGGAGTTTGGTGACATTATGTCCAATTTGCTTTTTTTCCCCTCCCTTTTTTTGGTTTAGTTCCAATACACACAAAGGGAATAAACATGTGTATAGCAAAACATGTGTTACTGCAATCCTTTTCTGTGAGAAATACTTCATTTTCTATAAAAATTTCAGGGGTGACTATATAAAAGGTTGAGAATTTCAACAGCAAGTAAATAGCAAAGTGTCTTATAATTACATAAGGAACAATATATTAATATATTAAAAGTTTAGTTTGGTGACAAGTACTCTTTAAAAATAAAGTAACGACTGCGTCTGAATTTGCGGTAAGGCTTATAATTTCCTTCTATTTGGCAGCAATAATAACTGCGAGATGGGAGGTAATATTATGTAAGATTATACGATTTCTATATAAAAAACAATATATAAAAAAAATATATATATATAAAAAAATTACGTTTTGTCGTTTGCTCCCCTCCCCCGCTGCATAAATAAGCATTTCATTCTGTAATTTTGAGCGGAAAATAATAATGCTGCGGGCTGTTAGATGACGATGTGTCAAATATTGCAATATGTGCATTCTTCCGGCAATAGTGTCTAGATAAGGGCTTTTTACATCACAGGAAGGTGATTTGTTTGGGAGCTCAGTCCCCGGTGCCCTCATTAAACCTGCACCTGTAGTTGGGACAAGTGATTGGAACCTTTGGTGCCCCCTCCATTGTACTAACTGAGGCCGGCAGGAGGTGACCTGAACCTTACCCCCAGAATTCAACCTCGGCCACTCTACAATAATTCATTATAGGACAATCCGACATTATAGGACTGATCAATCTTCTACGTCTCACAAGAAAGAATTCTAATTATTGATGAGCTGAGAGCATTTGATCAAAGCGAGAAAACGTTTTATTTAAAAAAAAATAAAAAAAATAAGAAAACGACAGCCCCCCCCCCCGCCCCAGAGAAACCTTATGATGTGAATAGGAGCAAAACTGGACTCAGAGCTGCATTCACAAATCTGCAGGCTTCAGAGCTGACATTTTTTCAGCAGTTTTGCACTTTTGGGAAAATCTTTTTTAATAATTTTTTTATACAAGCCAAAACTAGTAGAAAAAAAAAAAGTTTCTGTATCAAAGAACACGCATCTCAGAATAAATGGATTCACAAAAATCATGCAAAATTTTTATTAAGATGTGCTCCCATTTTTTTCTTTTTCCGTTGAAAAACGTTAAAAACCTGCCAAATTTTCAGTATGGCGTTTTCTGGGACAAAAATCGTCACTGCCAAATGTAAGCGGGAGTCAATCGGGAAATATGAAACAAAAAACAGATGTGGCATTTTTCCCTTTGTTTTTTTTTTCACTCTTTATTGCGTTTTTTTTTTTTTGTTTTTGCATCAGTGGCAGCTTTTAAAAATTGCAGAATGCTGAGACTACAATGTTTTTTTTTTTTTTGTTTGTTTGACTGTTAGGAAATCTTGGCATTTTTTATGGAAATAAAACGAACCCTGCTTTGTCAAAAAAAAAAAATAATAATAATAAAAAAAAAACTTTCCCTTTAAATTTGTGTAAGAAGCAGAACATGTATTTTTGTAGTGTCGTGGACGGTTCATTCCTTTGTAGAGGGGTCACTATGGCCTTGGGGAGGAGAAGGAAAATGTAATTACTAAAGCCTGTTAACTCAGGGTCAGGAGGACATATTGGGACATATTCTCCTGTGATTTTATTTTATTTTTTGCAAAACCATCGTTGGTTTACAGCAATTTCTTATTTTATTTTATATACAGTGAGATTCCTTTAGTTTAGTAGGTGCCGAAAATTATAAAACTCTTTAGATTATTGGACAATAATAAAAATATATACAAAATATTCTAACAAAATCTTCTGCTTGTCCTGGGTGATCTCTACTTATTCTTCTCCTTCTGTCCTTGTGAGATTAGAGAATAACTTCTAGGCCAGGGATCCCCAACCTGCAGGGAGTTGTAGGTTCGCAATAGATGGAGAACTGTAGGTTGGAGATCACTGTAGTCTGGGGTTCCACAACTGTTGTATACAGTGACCAACCTCCATGGCTGAGAGATCACATGACTTCCATAGGGTAAATAGGTCCAAGTGTCCCCGACACATTCAATTGTATCCACATCCATAGGACATAGATAAAAATGAAGACTATATTGTTTGGCTCAGATCCTTCCAGTTACTTCCTCTTGGTGCCACACCCTGGAGGAGCAGAAAGGCAATGGAGGAGAGGATAGAGGGGGAACAGTAGGTACAGTACAAGGGGGCAAATAGAAGGGATATAGTAGGTACAGTACAAGGGGGCAAATAGAAGGGATATAGTAGGCACAGTACAAGGAGGCAAATAGAAGGGATATAGTAGGCACAGTACAAGGAGGCAAATAGAAGGGATATAGTAGGCACAGTACAAGGGGGCAAATAGAAGGGATATAGTAGGCACAGTACAAGGAGGCAAATAGAAGGGATATAGTAGGCACAGTACAAGGAGGCAAATAGAAGGGATATAGTAGGCACAGTACAAGGGGGCCCAATAAATGCGCTAAAACAGACAGTGCAAGGAAGGCAGGAAAATGCACTAAGGGGCATAGAAGATACAGAACAAAAAGAAGCAGTAGCAGGGGGAAAAGCAGATATAATATCAGGGGCAGATGGAACAATAATGGGGGTAGCCTTGGCTGGCAATTTATAGCTGGAATCAGCTTTGATTATGCTTTGGGAGAAGAAAAAAAAAAGGAAAAAGTTTTGTCTCTAACTTTTTTTTGGGGGGGGGGGGGGGGGGGGGAGAGGGGGGTTGACATATGACCATAAAAGGGGTATTCCAGAAAAATAAAAAAACAGGCATTTATTCTTTCAAAGACCTTTTCCTGTTTGTCTCCAGGTTGGGTGTGGTTCTGCATTGAATGGAGCCAAGTTGTAATACCACACCCAAAGTGGAAACAAGGAAGGCGCTATCTTTGAAAGAAAAAAGGCCTGTTTTTTGTATTCCAGGAATACTCCTTTAATAGAAGTTTTGCAACATTTGGAAAGCCATGGGCTAGGTATACTCTAGATTATCAAATTTTGGATTGAAGGAATTCTTTTTTTTCAAAAAAAAATATTTTTTTAAGGATCCCCGTGTGGATGGAGATATAGAGCTCAGACAGGTTCGCTGTCATGTATACCCATTATGTTCCGCTACATTGGCTTAACATCAATGAATCTGCTGCCAACTACGAAAATCAAGTAACACCAGGTCTCCCCGCAGATAAAGGCTCCACATCTGCCGCCGACCTATAATGTATTCCAAAACTCACTTAAAGATCCATTCCTCCTCATCTACATGGCATATTTCATTTCACAAAATGTTTTTCTCGTATCATGTTTCACAGTTGCTGCTCCTCGCCCAAGGCAGCGAGATTGATCAAACATCTCCTTAAAGGAATAAACTGATTAGGGATATCTCACTTTACAGCAGCGGAAACACAACACAAAAAACAATCCTCATGCCCTAAGAGTGTACGGCTGTCAAAAACACAAGGAAATGTGTCCTGACCCTGCACGCTCTTAGGGCTCAGTCACACGGTAGAGTCATAATTATATCTATACGGGGGTATTTGGTCCACATGTCCCTGTATACACATACAATATATTATTCTCTAAAGAAGAAGGTGGGTGGAGGCCTTGGGCAAAATATTTGGTTGATGCCCCTAATTCTTCCTTGGGTTGGAAGAGTTAAAGGGGTTATCCAGGGAAAAACTTTTTTTTATATATCAGAAAGTTAAACTAATTTGTAAATTACTTCTATTAAAACATCTTAATCCTTTCAGTACTTATGAGCTTCTTAAGTTAAGGTTGTTCTTTTCTGTCTAAGTGTTCTCTGATGACACGTGTCTCGGGAACCGGCCCAGTTTAGAAGCAAATCCCCATAGCAAACCTCTTCTAAACTGGGCGGTTCCCAAGACACGTGTCATCAGAGAGCACTTAGACAGAAAAGAACAACATTAACCCCTTAAGGACCAAGGACGTACCGGTACGTCCTTGGTCCTGCTCTCCTGATATAACGCGGGGTTACACAGTAACCCCGCGTCATATCACGGCGGGCCCGGCGTCATAGTGAAGCCGGGACCCGCCTCTAATAGCGCGCAGCGCCGATTGCAGCGCCGCGCGCTATTAACCCTTTAGCCGCGCGCTCAGAGCTGAGCCGCGCGGCTAAAAGTGAAAGTTGCCGGCTAGCTCAGTCGGGCTGTTCGGGATAGCCGCGGCTAATCGCGGCATCCCGAACAGCTGACAGGACAGCGGGAGGGCCCCTACCTGCCTCCTCGCTGTCCGATCGTCGAATGACTGCTCAGTGCCTGAGATCCAGGCCTGAGCAGTCATGCGGCAGAATCGTTGATCACTGGTTTCTTATGAGAAACCAGTGATCAATGATGAAGATCAGTGTGTGCAGTGTTATAGGTCCCTATGGGATAACAATGATCAGTATAAGAGATCAGTGTGTGCAGTGTTATAGGTCCCTATGGGACCTATAACACTGCAAAAAAAAAGTGAAAAAAAGTGAATAAAGATCATTTAACTCCTCCCCTATTAAAAGTTTGAATCACCCCCCTTTTCCAATAAAAAAAACAAAAAACCGTGTAAATAAAAATAAACATATGTGGTATCACCGCGTGGGGAAATGTCCGAATTATAAAAATATCTCGCTCGGTCAATGGCGTGCGCGCAAAAAAATTCCAAAGTCCAAAATAGTGCATTTTTGGTCCCTTTTTATATCATTTAAAAATGAATAAAAAGTCAATAAGTCCTATCAATGCAAAAATTGGACCGTTAAAAACTTCAGATCACGGCGCAAAAAATGAGCCCTCATACCGCCCCATACACGGAAAAATAAAAAAGTTATAGGGGTCAGAAGATGACAATTTTAAACGTATTAATTTTCCTGCATGTAGTTATGATTTTTTCCAGAAGTCCGACAAAATCAAACCTATATAAGTAGGGGATCATTTTAATCGTATGGACCTACAGAATAAAGATAAGGTGTCATTTTTACCGAAGAATGTACTACGTAGAAACGGAAGCCCCCAAAATTTACAAAATGGCGTGTTTTTTTTCAATATTGTCGCACAATGATTTTTTTTCCGTTCTGCCGTAGATTTTTGGGCAAAATGACTGATGTCATTACAAAGTAGAATTGGTGGCGCAAAAAATAAGCCATCATATGGATTTTTAGGTGCAAAATTGAAAGAGTTACGATTTTTTAAAGGCAAGGAGCAAAAAAACGAAAATGCAAAAACGGAAAAAAAAAACGGTCCTTAAGGGGTTAATACCTGGAATACCCCTTTAATGCTCTCAGCCTATGGCAGCTTGGGTGTGGTTATAAAACCCAAGCTCTGCTGGAACGCTGGGCTGGTAATTGACCATGTCTGTTTATTATGCACCTTCGCTATGTTTTGTCTGTTTTAGTATATTTCCTGAGTTTTTACCATGGTTTCCTGTCCTGTTTGAGATATAGATTTTATCCTACTTGGTTTTAGTACATTTATCGGGTTTTAGTATTTCTGTATGCTTCTCCTGCATTTGCTTTGTTTTGCCTTACTCTGTATTCACACTGTGTGTTTTGTCAGTTCTGTTTTGACCTTGTTATATCCTGCTACTCCTAGGATAGAATTCCTGAGCCCTGTGCTATCTGTCTATCTAGGAGTGAGTTTAGTCTTGTGCCTGTTCCCGTGTTTGCTGGTATTTAGTGTGTTCCTTGTTCTGAGTCCAGTGTGGACAGTGTTCTATATTTCCTGACCCGTTTAGCTTTCTGACGGTCAGTTTACCTGTTCATCCCCTGCATCTCCTGGTTTTGTCTGCTGTATACTTATCCCTATATTTAGTCTTGTTCATATAATCATATTTGCCATTTATCTTGATTCTGGTTTCTGGACTGTATGTTAGTATGCTATGTCCTGCCTTGTTTGTATTTATATATCTGTAAGGCTGCATTCACACCAGGTTTTTTTTACATACGGGTCAGCCCATGACTACATTGACTTTAATGAGCCGACCGGAGTCAAACGGTGACTTCGGTCGGCTCAGTTTTACCCTTATCCGGTTTTGGACCGGACCTAAAACCGTAGTATACACCCGTATGTAAAAACCGAGGTGTGAATGCAGCATTAGTTGGTTACAGTATTCCTGTTATGTTCCTGACCTGTTCCCCGAGTATGTACAGTTCTGTTTATTTTGTTGACCTTGACGCCCATTGCACTTTAGCGCAGGAAGGGACCGGCTCCAAGCTGTCAATCCGCCGTTTAGGGCGGATGGGAGAGTAGGCAGGGAGAGTGTTTCTAGAGAGAGCTTAGGGCTCACTTCTCCCTGCTCCCCCATTCATGACACCCACTAGTCAGACATCCATATGAAAAATCGGTACCTCCAAAGTGTTTTTCCTAATGGACTCATAGAAGGTAACACTGAATAAGTACACAGCCCGGAGACAACAAACAGCTAATTATTGATATTATCCACATTTCTTCGTGGCGGGCGTCTGCCTTAACACAAAAGATAAAGTATTACGTGCGCCGAGCTCTTCTAAAAGAACGTTCACGATGACCTGCCAAAGCGAAACTGGATTGGAGCCAGGATTTCATCACTAATTCATACTATGTAGCAAATAATCTGTCTCCCTCGGCGATGTTTTCCCACTGTTCAATTTAAATTGAGGTTCAAGGTCCTGTGTACTATATTTAAACTCAATATATTTCAGATAGATCTGATGTTCAATTTCGTAATCGCGTAATAAGGTGAAGCTTACCTCACTGTGCAATCCTAGGGGCGAGATCTTAACCGTTCCAATACATGACAGATGATGAACCAATTTCCTTCAGACAAAAAATACGGGGGGGAAGAGCCATTTCCAACAAACACACACACAGCGGGGAGCTAACACGGGGGATAAAAGGAAAACATAAGGAGGGGAGCGTAATCCAGTTATAATGTGCGGTGTGCGGCTCCTCTAGATAAAAGAAACCTGCAGGAGACGGTGGAGCTGAAGCAGGAGCAAAGTTTATTGTAACAAATAGATATTCGCCGCCAGAGACTGCGCTCTCGCTTGCTCGTTTTTAGACCATTCTATAGGGTCTCCCAACCCAAAAATATATCATTAAAGAGTACCTGTCATGATCTTGTTAAATGTTATAATCCACCCAGTTCACTGCCCCATCATGATAAACCACCCCCTGCCTTTATTTTTATTATTTGTTAGTTTTCTACCTTGATATTGCTCTGTATTTTCTGCTCAGTCAGATTCACAGACTGATAAGGGGCGTTCCCCAGCAGGCGTGACATCATCTGAAGCCATACAGAGGAGAATTTCCTCCCTCACTCTGCTGCACACAGCCCAGAGCAGTTCAGTATGAGATGAGCTGTGATTGGATAAGGCTGTACAGACTGCATTTCCTGCTTTTGGACTTCTGTCAGGCCAGCAGGAGTCCAAAGTCTGTGAAAAAGATGGGGGAAATGTGCTCTGGACAAGTAGGGAGACACCTAGTGGCAGCTTTTTCTAAACACAAATAAAACACAGAAAACTTTTTTTTTTTCTTTTAACTAAGTACATTAGAAAGATTTTTTATTTACCATAAGGAGTTCAATAGCAAACATTAGTTTTAATAAGCGTGCCCATTTAAAAGGGAATCTGTCACCACTCCTGAAGCTTCTGTCTTAGGAAATATTTATATTCCACATGATATTACAATTCTAGAGCATTGTTCTTAGCATCTTATGCTGTCACATTATTACACATGGAAATATTGGAATAAATTGACAGGTAGGAGGTACCATGGGCGTGTTTCTTTACACAGTCTGGAACTGTAAGTCCCCGATCTTCACTCTTATTCCTGACTTGGTGCAGGACCTACTGGCTCAGCCAATTACTGTCCGCAGTGGTTCCCGTTTCCGCAGGCATCTGATTGCGCGAGCAGGTTCTGCTCGAGGCGCTAATATTTCTTGCAATTTTTGGGTTTTTGCCCGAAAAACGGTACCTAAAAAATGTCCTTTTCAGGAGGCGCAAAAACTGAGTGGGGTGCCCTTATTTTTTTTTCCTTTCCTAATATTACAGATATATGAGGCACCATGTGGCGGTAAATGTGGTGCCTATGGATCTATAATACAGACTCACAGGCACTATGCGCAATGTAAAGGGTCTGTATATACAATGTATTATACGGTATACTGTAGACTACCACACCTTATATCAGTGCAGCCCAATGGGGGTGCCTCCAGCTGTTGCAAAACTACAACTCCCAGCATGCCCGGACAGCCTTTGGCTGTCCGGGCATGCTGGGAGTTGTAGTTTTGCAACAGTTGGAGGCACGCTGGTTGGGCAGTACTGATATAAGCTGTTGCAGTCTACAGTATAATGTATTACACAGTGTTGCTAAACATGAATAATGCCACTTCATAGCTCTTGTCCTCTAGTGCAGGGAGTATTTGCACTCACACAGTACAAGAGACAGAAGAGCTTTGTAATGGAACGCCTCGTAATCCAGCGCCGTCTCCTCCAGCCCTTTGCATTAGAAGATCTCCCCGGTATCTAGTAATAACCATCCCAATCAAAGCCGGAGACTGTGTATGTCAATACGTGGGAGATGGCTGACACCAATAACAGCGGGGGAAGACATTAGACATAATTAATGATGGACTAAGAATGCCAGAGCAGGAAAACCAGCAGGACTGGCAGCGGCGGGGCACTCATTACCTATATATAGCCCTCACATGTCATGAAGTCTGGGGCTGGCTAAATGCCACGTGTTGCCAGACATGAGGAGACTCAGCAGAAAGGTGAGCGCTGACACCTAGAGCATCTTCTGGATAATATCAGGTGAGAGATATTACCAGGTATGTTGTATCGTGTTGTTAGGATATGTTACTATAGAACATGGCATGTCGCCGACCTGGATCAGAGGTGGAACGAGGCAACATCATCAGGAGGCTCGCCCAAGGAGCCTTAGCTGGCACTAAACGGATCCCTGGAATTAAAATGGGATCATCAGCTCTATGGTCATCGGTAGTGTTGAAAAAAAATTACAGTAACTTTGTCAGAACCATACCTTGCGACTGTCTGCCAGTAGAACCCACAAAGGACTTCCTTTCCCTGACTTCTCTCGATTGATGAATTTTGGGCTCTCACTGCTGCTACTATAGTTGCTATTATTGAACCCCCTGATGGTCCCTTCCATGGTCCACAGCTATTTCTCAGTCTTGTTATTTCAGGGAATGGGTTGTGGACAAGGGCTTGGCTGTTTGCCAGTGGTACACAAAAAGGACTTCCTTTCCCTGACTTCTCTGACCAATCAAAGCACCTACTCCTCCCTGCTATGCCGTGAACATATTGCTGAAATAAGTGCACTGTACTGATTAACCTGTCATTGTGCTAGGCAGTGATTTACAGTACACTACTATAGATGGCAAATGGGGAGGGAGAAGAAGGTTATTGATACACTGTCTTTGCAAGGTGCTATGGGGGTAGAAAGGAAAACAGAATCACAGCAAGGTAGGAGTTACAACATGAAAGCAGCCCTGGTGTAAGCAGTGAATGGTCTTGCTGCTTGATATCTAAGGGAAGAGGTGATTACACTCAGTAGACAGCACTGTGTACATACACAAATATTTAGACAAGGGGCAGATGCCTTTATCTTTATGGATGTGAGAGCATGTATGTTCTCAGTCAACAGTAGTTTTGAGCGAATTTGCAGTATGTTTGTCCGAAACCGTACCAGGGGGATCGGCCGTTGATTACTTTAGTCTGCATAAATTAGTTCTGCTTTCCATGTGTTCCAGTTCCCTGGAAAAGGTGTATACAGTCCTAAGAGTTGTAATACCCCACACAACCTGAGGACAGGTGTGGAATTGTTTCTTTATTCTAGTTGACCTCAACTTACAGGCAAGGTCAACATTAGCATATGGGGCACCAAAACCAACAATAATGGTGGCTGAAGTTTTTTGAAGATATATATATATATTTTAATAATAATAAATTATTATTATACTATTAACGATAAGAAATAAAAAATAATAAATTATTATTAATTACTATTATAATTATTTCTATTAAAATATTACATTATTAATTATATCACATAATAATTATATCATAATATTAATAATAATATTATTATTATTTTTATTGTTTCAGAAAAAATAATAATGTTTTTCATCTTTTTCTTGGTGTAGCATTCCTAGATGTACTGTAAAACCAGGCCCATGCTGGGAGCGCATAAAGCAAGCTTCCTCTTCCCTCTCCCAGCTCCAAAAAATGGTCCCCAGACGCAACAGGTATCTGATATTACAAGGCTAAAATAGCACTAAATAGTGTTTTTTTTTTTTTTTTTTACATGTCTAGTCATGTACGAAATTTTTAATTTACAAAGCTTATACATGTGCTGCCATGTAGTGGCTATATGGGCTGCAATGCATCAAAAGAAAGCATTTCATTTTACAGCCTGCCGTGAAAACCAAATGATCATTTCAAATTCACTCGAAGCCAAAGTGTGAAGGGGAGGGAGGCTGGGTTTTCTAGGGAGGACTGATGATGTCATAAAGTTACTGATGATGTAATATAGTAAGGGGTTAGGTGGTCTGAATGTTGATGACTTGGTGCCCTTTAAGAAGATATATACATAATATATATATATATATATATATATATATATATATATATATATATATACAATAATGAAGAGAGCGTTCACTCGCACTCACGTTCCTGTGGTATTCTGTGTTTCGGATGTTTCCGTAGTGCTGGGAGACGACTGGATGAGGGTGCTCAGAGGCTAACAGCCGTTTTCGCGCACAGCCGCGCGCTTCTTCCGGCCTCCAAGGCCGGAAGAAGCGCGCGGCTGTGTGCGAAAACGGCTGTTAGCCTCTGAGCACCCTCTTCCAGTCGTCTCCCAGCACTACGGAAACATCCGAAACACAGAATACCACAGTACCGGTGAGTGCGAGTGAACTCTCTCTTCGTTATTGTACGTGAATACTAGTATACTTTGACACTCAGCACCGCGGCAGTGAAAAATTATTTAAACAGCTACGGCCACTGATACCGCTAACCCTACTCCGATATTTAATATAAAAATACAATAAGTAATAGAACAGTGCCCTCCAAATTTTCTACAAATATACATATATCTGTAGTTTAGAAACAGCTGGAGAGCCCCAGGTTGGAGAACGCTGTTCTATAACTTATATTGCTAATGGTGTTGCCACAAGGGGGCAATTACTTACCCCTTCTATTCAATAATTTACGGGATACCCAAATGAAGGAATAAGGGCACCGCTGACAACAGCAGAGGGGGCGTAACAATGTGCTTCTCTATTCTGCTCTATCCAGAATTTTACAAGAATTTAATTCTCAACAGACACCATGTAGCAGAGCCGAGTAGGTCACCTGACCCCCAAATATCAAATTCCCATACAAACGAAGGTACATTCAATTCCGGCTCTGCTACATCAGTGTACAGATAAATGATCTTGGAGGTATGTGATGTAGATGTATGTACTGCACCGCTCGGCGGCCCATCATCCCATGTGGCGCACTGTTTGAATTAGTCGTCTGAATATTTTCAACCTAAGAAGTGCCAGAAGTCTTTACAACTAATAATTAATCTCCTGAGGACCATTAAACTATTTAAGGAAGCAACAAATACAGGGACAGCGCAGGCGCCAGCTGAGAGGAGTCGTTCTGCGCCGCGCCGAGGCCCCACCGACTCCTGCTGCTCTTTGATCTTCAGCTTTAATGGGAGAGCCGGGTATATATCGTACACTACCATATCTATTATACCGTCCTCTGGATGTACAGCGAAAGAGAGGAAGGACTTACAGCCTGTGGATCTCCAGCTGTTCCAGGACTACAACAACCAGCATGTCCTGACAGTTTGTAACTCTCTCGCTGTTGGAAAACCTCATGATTAGCTAAAATAAAAAATAAAATAAAAAATACAACAACCCTCAACGTACTCTAAAAGTCTGCGTAGTTGTAGTTTGCGAAACTACAACTACCAGCATGCCCTGACAACCTGCAGGTCTCCCACTGTTGCAAAACCACAACTCCCATCATGCTCTGACAGTCTACGGCTCTACAGCTGTTGCGAGACTACTACTCTCAGAGTATCCTAAAAGTCTATGACTCTCCAGTTATTGCACAACTACAACTACCAGCAGTCCCTGGCAGTTCATGGCAAAAAAACTGTCGCTGAACTACAACTCTCAGCATTCCCCAGCAGTCTGCAGGTTTCCCGCTGTTGCAAAACCACAACTCCCATCATGTCCTGACAGTCTATGTCTCTACAGTTGTTGCATGACTACAACTCTCAGCAACTACAACCCTAAATGTCTGTGATTCTGCAGCTTTTGCAAAACGACAACTCCCAGCATTCCTGGAAAGTCCAATACCCAAGTACTTTAAAAGTTTAATGATCTCTGGTTAATGCACTATGACTCCCAGCATTCCCTACCAGTCTACGGGCCCCCTGAAGTTGCAAAACCACAATTCCCATCATAATCTCTGCTCCTTCACTTGCCAAAAAAAACTACAACTCTCAGCAAAGTCTAAGCATCTGTGACTCTCCAGTTTTTGAAAACCTCCAACTTCCAGCAGTCCCAGAAAGTCTGAGGCTCTCCAGCTGTTGCTAAACTACAACTCCCAGCATTCTCTAACAGTCTACAGGTCTCTAGCTGTGTCAAAACCACAACTCTCATCATATTCTGATGGCTCTCTATTTGCTAAAAAATAAAATAAAACATCATTTCTCAGCATACTGTAAAAGTCTATGACTCTCCACTTTTTGCTAAACTACAACTCCCAGCAGCCCCTTACAGTCCACAGAGTTGCAAAGCCACAATTGCCATCATGCCCTGACAGTCTATTGTACAGCTGTTAAAAGACTACAACTCTCAGCATACCGTACAAGTCTGTGACTCAAGTTTTTGCTGAACAACAACTACCAGCATGTCCTGTCAGACTGTATGCTCTACCGCAGTGGTCTTCAACTTCCGGACCTCGTGATGTTTCAAAACTACAACTCCCAGCATGCTGGGAGTTGTAGTTTTACAACATCTGGCGGTCCGCAGGTTGAAGACCACTGCTCTACAGCTTTTGCTTAACTACAACGTCCAGCATGCCCTGACAGTCCATGGCTTTACAGCTGATTGAAAACATTGCCCCCATACCCTGACAGTCTGATGATCTCTGGTTGTTGCATAACTACAACTCCCAGCATTCTCTAGCAGTCTGCAGGTCTCCCACAGTGACAAAACCATAATTCCCATCATAGTTTCTGGCTCTCCATTGCTAATAAACTACAACTCTCAGCATACTTTAAAAGTCTATGACTCTTTAGCCATTGCAAAACTACAACTCCCAGCAGTCCCTGACAGTCTGAGGCTCTCCAGCTGTTGCTAAACTACAACTCCCAGCATTCTCTTACAGTCTGCAGGTCTCCCCCTGTTGCAAAACCACAATCCCCATCAAATCTGTGACTCTCTAGCTTTCGCAAAACTACAACTACCAGCATGCCCTGACAGTCTCTGGTTTCCTAGCCTTTGCAGAACAACAATTCCCAGCATGCACTGCCAGCCTAAAGCTCTCCAGCTGGTGCAAAACTACAGCTCCCAGCATTCTCCAACAGTCATTAAACTATAAGTCCCAGCTTGCCTGCGACTCTCTAGTTGTTCCAAAAAATACAACCCCCAGCATGTTGTCCCAATCTGTAGCTATTCGGCTTTTGCCTACAACTCCCTATATTCACTGACATAACAAAAACAACTACAAATCCCAGCATGACCTAAAAGCCATCTGCGGTTGTCACGCCCTGTATTTTCTATCCTTATCTTGGATGAAGAGGAGAAAAAAAAAACATATTCAAAGGGGTTAAACATGGCTGCATTTTACCGAAACCAGCACCACACCGGTTCCTGCACTGTGTCATTAAAGTAAATGGAGCTGTAATACCACACACTACCTATGGACAGAGGTGGCGCTATTTAAAGAAAAGAAAAAAACAGATAAAGTGTATTTCAGATTCCTGACCCCGTATAAAGTCTTCATAAATGTTAGGTAATTTATTTCAGCACTCTGGACAGCAGCCATCTATCTAACTCTACGGCAGTGTATCCCAGCCAGGGTGCCCCCAGCTGTTGCAAAACTACAACTCCCAGCATGCCGGGACAGCCAACGGCTGTCCGGGCATGCTGAGAGTTGTGGTTTTGCAAAAGCTGCAGGAACACTGCTTAGGAAACACTGATCTATCCAATGGATAGAGGATAAGAAGCTGAGATGGGTATACCCCTTTAAAGGGGTACTCCCGTGGAAAACTTTTTTTTTTTTAAATCAACTGGTGCCAGAAAGTTAAACAGATTTGTAAATCACTTCTATTAAAAAATCTTAATCCTTCCAGTACTTTTTAGGGGCTGTATACTAAAGAGAAATCCAAAAAAGAAATGAATTTCCTCTGATGTCAGTGCTCTCTGCTGACCTCTGCTGTCCATTTTAGGAACTGTCCAGAGCAGGAGAAAATCCCCATAGCAAACATATGCTGCTCTGGATAGTTCCTAAAATGGACAGCAGAGGTCAGCAGAGAGCACTCTGGTCATGACATTAGAGGAAATGCATTTTGCATTTCTTTTTTGAATTTCTCTTTTGTATACAGCCCCTAAAAAGTACTGGAAGGATTAAGATTTTTTAATAGAAGTGATTTACAAATCTGTTTAACTTTCTGGCTCCGTTGATTTAAAAAAAAAAAAAAGTTTTCCACGGGAGTACCCCCTTTAACTGGTGGGTAAATTCAAGAGTGAGCTTTAAGATTCCCTACAGCGCCACCACAGGACCTGTTAAGTTTTACACAGTACCAACCCAAATCAATGGCTTGTCTGTCTCAATAGCCTACTCTGTGTTGGTGAATAGATAGATCCTTAAAATTCCCTAACAGGGCATTTAAAGGGGTATTCCAGTATTAGAAAATTGTACTGAAATAACACTATCACTACAAGATATATAACTTACTATTATAGTATTAGCGCAAATTGTACTGGCTTCAACATGCTTTTCCATAATTCACCCCTGACAGGAAGTTTTGTAGTCCTCTTATTGTCAGTGAGGTGTTGTCTTAGCAGCTCATCGACTCCTCACGCTCTCCTGACAGGAAGTTGTGTAGTCCTCTCTTTGTCAGTGTGGTGTTGACTAAGTAGCTCCCCAGCCCCTCCCTCTCTCCTGACAGGAAGTTGTGTAGTCCTCTCATTGTCAGTGTGGTGCCATCTCAGCAGCTCCACCCTCTCTTCGGAGATGACACATCATCCTTTGCTGCCTCATAAGGAATGACTGGATCTGGTCTCTGAGCTTTAGCCCTGCCCTGAATGATGTCATTGCCTCTGACTACAGCCTACAGCCCTACAGCCTACAGCCTACATCACCATCTCCCTGTCATATATACCTATAGATCCTTTAAGGGGCATTTAGGGAAGAATGAGGTATGGTGCCTTATGCTGAACAATGCCACAGGCAGAGGAGCAGACGGAATGAATAGCAGGTGATGCACCATAACTAATTGTGCAATAGTGAAATAAGATGTTCTGCAGCAGCTCTGGGTGAGGAACAGGGAGGAGTGCTGTGAGAGGGGAGTAAGCAAGGTGGGAAGTCTGTGATAAATAGTTGAGGGACTCCTAAAACTGTTCAGGACAGGGACTTATAAAACAAAAGCATTTTTGGTGGTGTCAGAACTGGCGCAGACAGGTCAGCAATGCAATATGTTTCTGCAGCATTTCCTTTTCCTGATGTCGGAATACCCCTTTAAAGGGGTACTCCAGTGGAACACTTTTTTTTTTTTTATTATCAACTGATGCCAGATAGTTAAACAGATTTGTAAATTACTTCTATAAAAACATCTTAATCCTTCCAGTACTTATTAGCAGCTGAATACTACAGAGGAAATTATTTTCTTTCTGAAACACAGAGCTCTCTGCTGACATAATGACCACAGAGCTCTCTGCTGACATCTCTGTCCATTTTAGGAACTGTCCAGAGCAGCATATGTTTTCTATGGGGATTTTCTCCTACTCTGGACAGTTCTTAAAATGGACAGAGGTGTCAGCAGAGAGCACTGTGCTCGTGATGTCAGCAGAGAGCTCTGTGTTCCAAAAAGAAAAGAAAATAATTTCGTCTGTAGTATTCCGCTGCTAATAAGTACTGGAAGGATTAAGATTTTTTAATAGAAGTAATTTACAAATCTGTTACATTTTCTGGCACCAGTTGATTAAAGGGGTACTCTGGTGAAAAACTATTTTTTTTTTTTTAAAGAGGAGTTTCTAAAACTAGACTACCCCTTTAATCTCCACTTTCTCTTGTAACAACTTCAATTCCACTCTGCTCTGTAGTATCAGGTTGTGTGTTTGTACAGCAGACTGCTACATGCCGGGGGGAAAAAAAAGAAAAAAATTCTTCCCCTGCTTTCTTCCCATACATAAATGAATAAAGAGAACGCTGAAGATAAGTATTACCCATAAATCCATTATTTTACTATTTGCCAATACGTGACAAAACGCTTTGATCAGCGATAAGCGCCATCCAGCAGTCAAGTACACTCGTGTTACGACCACTGAATAGGCAGTAAAAGAAGGGGAAATTATTGCAGCATGACAGCTATATGCCTCGTATTAAAAATGCATCTCTTGCATATGGAATCGGCCTATTTCCTATGTATATTTTATTCAGATGTTTTTATATATATATTTTTTTGCTATGCTTGCTACTTAGTTACTGTCTTCTGCCGACGTGAAAGGAGATTAGGACGGAGTTAAAACATTATTCAACAACCTAAATTAAGTGCTATGGATTGGCTGATAGGGGAAGGGGTCGATCAGGCAGACACTGACCCAAGGCGCTAAGGAAAAAAAACACTACTTTTGGAAGAGGCTGCCCACTTAATCCATTCTGTCATGTGGGAACGTAATGACTCCATCCTGACTGCCCTCAGATTAATGGAGCACGCTCAAGAGTTCCGGAGAGCACTTCAATTCCCCACAACGTTTTCATTATGAATTCCAATGTGGCAGAAGTCATTTGCAATAATGCATAAGTAATTTTTGGTAACCAGAAGCAGATTCTGGAGCCTTCAGGACACGGATAATCTGACCGAAAACCTTGACAAAAACAGAAACTATGCAACCGCGCCTGGTTACAAGCAGGATGAGCAGTAATTCGGACAGAAGAAACTATTCTTAAAGGAGTTTTCTCATCTTGTGTCGCTAGGATAGGACATCAGTTTATGACTGGTGATGGCCTGACGTCTGTGACCACGACCGATAGTGAGAAGGAAAGGGAGGCAGCATCAGTGTGATTAACTGCTATGAGATGGAAAGAACTGCCTGTAGAGCTCAGAGCAAGATTGTGTGGAGGCACAGATATAGAGAAGGGTACAAAATAATATTCTTCTGCACGAGTAATTCCCTGGAGCACAGTGGCCTCTCAAACTTCTTCCATTTAAGAATTATAAACAACCTGGTGTGATTAAACCAAGATTGGACTTTGTGGCCTCAATTCTAGGCATAACATCTGGAGGAAACCAGGTACTGCCCATCACCTCCCCAGTATCATCCCTACAGTGATCATGGTGGGGGCAGCATCATGTCTGGAGGAAACCAGGTACTGCCCATCACCTGCCCAATACCATCCCTACAGTGATCATGGTGGGGGCAGCATCATGTCTGGAGGCAACCAGGCACTGCCAATCACCTGCCCAATACCATCCCTACAGTGATCATGGTGGGGGCAGCATCATGTCTGGAGGAAACCAGGCACTGCCCATCACCTGCCCAATATCATCCCTTCAGTGATCATGGTGGGGGCAGCATCATGTCTGGAGGAAACCAGGCACTGCCCATCACCTGCCCAATACCATCCCTACAGTGATCATGGTGGGGGCAGCATCATGTCCGGAGGAAACCAGGCACTGCCCATCACCTGCCCAATACCATCTCTACAGTGATCATGGTGGGGGCAGCATCATGTCTGGAGGAAACCAGGCACTGCCCATCACCTGACCAATACTATCCCTACAGTGATCATGGTGGGGGCCGCATCATGTCTGGAGGAAACCAGGCACTGCCCATCACCTGCCCAATACCATCCCTACAGTGATCATGGTGGGGACAGCACCGTGTCTGGAGGAAACCAGGCACTGCTCATTACCTGCCCAATACCATCCCTACAGTGATCATGGTGGGGGCAGCATCATGTCTGGAGGAAACCAGGCACTGCCCATCACCTGCCCAATACCATCGCTACAGGGATCATGGTGGGGGCAGCATCATGTCTGCAGGAAACCAGGCACTGCCCATCACCTGCCCAATACTATCCCTACAGTGATCATGGTGGGGGCAGCATCATGTCTGGAGGAAACCAGGCACTCTCCATCACCTGCCCAATACCATCCCTACAGTGATCATGGTGGGGGCAGCATCATGTCTGGAGGAAACCAGGCACTGCCCATCACCTGCCCAATACCATCCCTACAGAGATCATGGTGGGGGCAGCATCATGTCTGGAGGAAACCAGGCACTGCCCATCACCTGACCAATACTATCCCTACAGTGATCATGGTGGGGGCCGCATCATGTCTGGAGGAAACCAGGCACTGCCCATCACCTGCCCAATACATCCCTACAGTGATCATGGTGGGCACAGCACCGTGTCTGGAGGAAACCAGGCACTGCTCATTACCTGCCCAATACCATCCCTACAGTGATCATGGTGGGGGCAGCATCATGTCTGGAGGAAACCAGGCACTGCCCATTACCTGCCCAATACCATCCCTACAGGGATCATGGTGGGGGCAGCATCATGTCTGGAGTAAACCAGGCACTGCCCATCACCTGCCCAATACTATCCCTACAGTGATCATGGTGGGGGCCGCATCATGTCTGGAGGAAACCAGGCACTGCCCATCACCTGCCCAATACCATTTCTACGGTGAAGTATGGTAGGGGCTGCATCATGCTGTGGGCATGTTTTTTAGTGACAGGGACACAGAGACTGGTCAGGGTTGAGAGAAAGCTAAATAGAGCAAAGTACAAAGATATTCTTAATGAAAACCTGATCCAGAGCGCTCTAGACCTCAGACTGGACCGAAGGTTCTCCTTCCAACAAGACAATGACCCTAAGCACACAGCCAAAACAACACAGGAGCAACTTAGGGACAACTCTGGGAATGGCCTGGAGTGGCCCAGCAAGAGACCTCACTTAAACCCAATTTATCTGGAGAAACCCGAAAATGGCTTCAACCAACGGTCTCCATACAACCTGACGGAGCTTCAAAGGATCTGCAGAGAAGAATGGCAGAAAATCCCTAATACCAGCTGTGTAAACCTTGTGGCCGCATCCCCACAAAACTGGAGGCTGTAACCACTGCCAAAGAGGCTTTACCTAATTCCTGAGTAAAGGTACTGAATATTTATGTCACTGCAAGATTTTTCCTTTTCAATACAATAGAAAAAAATTCTAACATTCTGTTATCACTTCATCACTGGCAATATTAAAAATTTAAAAGAAGATGATGGGGGAAACTTGAATTTTGTATTATTTTAGCACAAGGAGGAACAAAACAAAATGTGAAAAGCTTGAAAGGGTCTGAATACTTTCCAAAAGCACTGTATTTATATTATACCAGGAATCAAGTCCAGCTCATAGACGGCATAGATTTTAGCTCCCAGAGGCACAGAAAGCCAAAGATACGCCAACCATATGAAATGGCGTTTACCTCGTAATACATTTAGTGCACTTTACCATTGTGGTCTTAGTAAATTCCCCCCTCTTCAGGTCACCTCAGACAGCACAGTTTTTCTGTCTGTAGGGGGCAGCATTCAGCAGTTACCATCTATCCCTGCACCTTAGTATACCAATTTAGGGGGGTGCTTTTAGCTCCCAGTCCTGCACACTTTTCTTATATTTGTATAAAAGGCCGGCTCTAAGCCCAGATCAAAGACACGATCATCCTCAATACCTCCCTGCATTACTCCAGTAAATATTTTACTATGGGAATTACCATATTTTTCGTCCTATAGGACGCACCGGCGTATAAGACGCATCCAATTTTTATGGGCAAAATCTAAAAAAATAAAGATTTTGAACCCAATAGTGGTCTTCAACCTGCGGACCTCCAGATGTTGCAAAACTACAACTCCCAGCATGCCCGGACAGCCGTTGGCTGTCCGGGCATGCTGGGAGTTGTAGTTTTGCAACATCTGGAGGTCCGCAGATTGAAGACCACTGCATAGGAGGTAATACTCACATGTTCCCGCCGCTCCGGACCCGTCACCGCTGCCCTGGATGTCGCTCCATCGCTGTCGCCGTGTCCCCGTCGCTCCGGAACGTCTCTGCTGCCAGCCGGGTATCCTCGCTCTCCGTCGCTGTCATCACGTCGTTACGCACGCCGACGCACGTACGCGACGACGTGATGACGAAGGAAGGAGAGCGCCGGCCATACAGGGGATCCCTGAACGGAGAAGACACCGAGGAGGCAGGTAAGGTCCCCCCCGGTGTCCTGTAAGCACTAACCCGGCTACTCAGTCGGGCTGTTCGGGACGCCGCGGTGAAATTGCGGCGTCCCGAACAGCCCGACTGAACAGCCGGGTTAGTGTCGCTTTCCCTTCAGACGCGGCGGTCAGCTTTGATCACCGCGTCTGAAGGGTTAATACAGGGCATCACCGCGATCGTTGATGTCCTGTATTAGCCGCGGGTCCCGGCCGTTGATGGCCGCAGGGACCGCCGCGATAGGGGTGTATTCGCCGTATAAGACGCACCGACTTTTTTCCCCCTAGTTTTGAGGAAGAAAAAGTGCGTCTTATACGGCGAAAAATACGGTAGGTTTAATAATAATACAAGATGGAGTGAGATCATAAGATTACAATGTGATCTGAAGAGAGACGAAAATCTGAAAGTCAAATATACGTGTGTAATAGACGGAAAAGATTCAATGTTAAGAGCCGCAATCACTCCGGTATTAGCAGCTACAAACTATTAGCTTGAAATGGCAGAAGACCCCCCGGGGTAATCCTCGGCTGTGTATGTTCCGAAATTAAGATCACTGTATGTTGGGTATTGATTTGGTGTGACAACCTGCTGTTCACTTTTAAGCCTAAAAGCGAGGGATCCTGAGTGGATGTAATGTATGCAGGATCGGGCGTGCGGCCTGTTATAAGGATGAAAGACATATTGTGCATGTTCAGGAGCTGTCATCGACGGGATACATCGGGAAAATGTGCAAATACTGACTGAGTTCAAGGCACTTACAGTATATGGTCGTACTATGTACAGTGGGGTAAAAAAGTATTTAGTCAGCCACCAATTGTGCAAGTTCTTCCACTTAAAAAGATGAGAGGCTGTAATTTCCATCATAGGTTATAACCTCAACTATGAGATACATAATGAGAAAACAACATCCATAAAATCATTGTCTGATTTTTAAAGAATTTAATTGCAAATGATGGTGGAAAATAAGTATTTGGTCAATAACAAAAGTTCATCTCAATACTTTGTTATATACCCTTTGTTGGCAATGACAGGGGTCAAATGTTTCTGTAAGTCTTCACAAGGTTTTCACACACTGTTGCTGGTATTTTGGCCAATTCCTCCATGCAGATCTCCTCTAGAGCAGTGATGTTTTGGGGCTGTCGCTGGGCAACATGGACTTTCAACTCACCTCTAAAGGTTTTCCATGGGGTTGAGATCTGGAGACTGGCTAGGCCACTCCAGGACCTTGAAAAGCTTCTTAAGAAGCCACTCCTTAGTTGCCCAGGCGGTGTGTTTGGGATCATTGTCATGCTGAAAGACAAAGCCACGTTTCATCTGATGGAAGGAGGTTTTCACTCAAAATCTCACAATACATGGCCCCATTCATTCTTTCCTTTACACGGATCAGTTGTCCTGCTCCCTTAGAAGAAAAAGAGTACCAAAGGATGATGTTTCCACCCCCATGCTGCACAGTAAGTATGGTGTTCTTTGGATGCAACTCAGCATTCTTTCTCCTCCAAACACGACAAGTTGAGTTTTTACCAAAAAGTTCTACTTTGGTTTCATCTGACCATATGACATTCTCCCAATACTCTTATGGATCATCCAAATGCTCTCTTCAGAACTTCAGAAGGGCCCAGACATGTACTGGCTTAAGCAGGGGGACACATCTGGCACTGCATGATTTGAGTCCCTGGCGGCGTAGTGTGTTACTGATGGTAGCAGGGAGCGGAGAAGGAAGGTGGCATGGGGGAGGAGGACGGATGACGGTCCGTATGGCGCCACAAGTGCTTGTGGCGCCATACGGACGGTCGCCTATCCTTCTCCCTCATGCCACCTTCCCTCTTTGTCCTCTTTTGTGACTGTTCAGTATAAATTACAGTATATACTGTCACTTTCTGCAACATAGTGTCGGAAAACATGATAGTTTCAGACCAGGATTACAGTACTTTATGTTGTGGGGCTGGATTATAAGGTGGGCACATGCCCCGTGGCCTCCACTGCTTTGAGATCCTAGAGGCCTCTATCGCCATCCACCCTCCTCCATGACAATTCAATGATCTCTTCAAGCTAAGTAATGAAGAGATGCACAGATGAGGTCCTTTCTTCAGAAGTCTAAGTGTTCATTGCCATATATCTGATGATCTGTAGCCAGACCAGATAGGAATTCCGGATGCAATGCAATAGACTGAAATAGGGAGTGATGTTAAACTAATAGGCACTTCTCAACTTGACAGATCAAAAAAACAACACTAGAGGGAAATTCTGCTAAACAGCTGGACCTATTAGAAACCACTCTAAAGGAGTTGTTGGTCAGCCCAGTCTTTATAACTCTCATAGACTTCAATGGAAAGGGCCATGAGTATGTGTATGTGTTATCCCCTCTCTTTAATGTGGCTCTGACAGGACGTCACTGGGACTCTTGAGCCTCCACCAACCTTATGGACTGTAAAGATATTATACAAGTGCTGACCGAACTGGCCGATTTCCACAGGACCAGCTGAACATCTAAAGTGTATGGAGCCACCATATAATGTTTGTGACGAGAGGGGCCAGGTATAATGGATTTTAACTGCACGGTCCTTTTGTTCTAGGAGAGATAAGTTAACCTGCCCCACCATGCCAAACAAAAAAAGCATCATAGTCAGGGAACTGACCCACTGACCCATATATACAATAAACAGGTATCATGTTATAGAACAGGAAGAGCTGAGCAGATATTATATACAATACAGTACAATCTGCAGGTATCATGTTATAGAGCAGGAGGAGCTGAGCAGATCATGTCTACAGTACAATCTCCAGGTATCATGTTATAGAGAAGGAGGAGCTGAGCAGATGATATATACAATACAGTACAATCTACAGGTATCATGTTATAGAGAAGGAGGAGCTGAGCAGATGATATATACAGTACAGTACAATCTGCAGGTATCATGTTATAGAGCAGGAGGAGCTGAGCAGATGATATATACAATACAGTACAATTGTTACGCCGAGCGCTACGGGTCCCTGCTCCTCCCCGGAGTGCTCGCGGTGTTCCCCTCTCTGCAGCGCCCCGGTCAGACCCGCTGACCGGGAGCGCTGCACTGACATTGCCGGCGGGGATGCGATTCGCATAGCGGGACGCGCCCACTCGCGAATCGCATCCCAAGTCACTCACCTGTCCCGGTCCCCGGCTGTCACGTCCTGGCGCGCGCGGCTCCGCTCCTTAGGGCGCGCGCGCGCCAGCTCTCTAAGATTTAAAGGGCCAGTGCACCAGTGATTGGTGCCTGGCCCAATCAGCCTAATTAGCTTCCACCTGCTCCCTGTCCATATTACCTCACTTCCCCTGCACTTCCTTGCCAGATCTTGTTGCCTTGTGCCAGTGAAAGTGTTTAGTGTTGTCCAAAGCCTGTGTTACCAGATCTCCTGCTATCCATATTGACTACGAACCTTGCCGCCTGCCCCGACCTTCTGCTACGTCTGACCTTGCCTCTGCCTAGTCCTTCTGTCCCACGCCTTCTCAGCAGTCAGCGAGGTTGAGCCGTTGCTGGTGGATACGACCTGGTTTCTACCGCCGCAGAAAGACCATCCCGCTTTGCGGCGGGCTCTGGTGAAAACCAGTAGCAACCCTAGAACCGGTCCACCGACACGGTCCACGCCAATCCCTCGCTGACACAGAGGATCCACATCCAGCCTGCCGAATCGTAACAACAATCTGCAGGTATCATGTTATAGAGCAGGAGGAGCTGAGCAGATATTATATACAATACAGTACAATCTACAGGTATCATGTTATAGAGCAGGAGGAGCTGAGCAGATGATATATACAATACAGTACAATCTGCAGGTATCATGTTATAGAGCAGGAGGAGCTGAGCAGACTGAAATATAGTTTTGTGGGAAAAAAATTCCACTATACATAAAAAGGGGGGGGGGGGGGAAACAATAAGCCTCTTCCCTAAACAAACATGTAGATCTATCAAACCAAGTAAACCTCTTCTTATCTCATCTTCATGAACAAGTCTGAACGTCGCTGCTTTTGGTGTCTGATCCTTTACTTGCTGGACGGATGCCTTCTTGATTCATCATTGAACATGACAATCCTCGGGTCTGCTAACTGCGTACATATCATTTAAATACCAAACAGCTCAACCCATCATCCTCTTACACGCCGTGTCCTATTATTGTGCAGTGATAATTGGCAGAATGTGCACTTACACGGTTCACCAAGTGGCACGCTCTTATACCTGACCTGTGCCAGTTCACATATCATATAGATACAGGGAAAAGATCATGATATGGAGCTCGCTTATCTGATACATGGATCACATCTCTCAGACAGGGTTGGCGAATGCCCCTCGGCAAAAAATTTGTAGCAGTATCAAAACTTATACTATTGCCAACATGATCTAATCGAATCTAACATATACAAGGATGGTCTAGGGTTGGGATCTATATAGAACACCAGGGGATACCGAAAAAATCACATCCTTACGATGCACAGAGGATGTTACTCACCTACACTATTGTTTGGGATGGGCCTTCCCGAATTTGTCTTGCAGCTGCTTACCTCCATCTAGACTTTTCTTCTAGTTTGTAATACAAGCAGATGTGGTATTACTGAGCAATACTAGTGGATTGGGAAGAGCTGGAGAGAACTGGGTGGTGGAAGCTTCTTAGACCCATAAGTTTGTGAAAAACTCTAGGTTCAAGGCCCTTGTCCTCTCCCAAATCCTAACAAAGAAGAGACGAGAAGACGGCACTCACCATAAAATGGGGTAACTATGAACCACCAACAACATCAACATGGCTAGAACGAAGAAGACTTGGCACATTCAAGTGCGGCAAATGCCGGGCATGTCGTTTCATAAACCCAGGCCCCAGTTATACAGATGCGTACTTGAACGAGACCTTCCCCGCCAGGACCTTTGCTAATTGCCGCACAAAGTTCGTGGTATACATTATATTCTTTGGTTGTGGAGGGACGCATAAAGGTCAGGGAGTGACAAAGACAGCGGGGAGCTCACGCTCACTCCCCGACCTGTATGCTTCACTCTACATCCGAAGAATAAAGTTACCCCATTTTATAATGAGTGCCGTTCTCTCATCTCTTCTGTGTTTGGACTTCTATACGGCCTGATGTATGTTAGTGGGGCAGTATGGACCGCTCGTGCTAGAACGCTTCTCCTATGAGTTGGACCACACAGTGGTCAGCCACTAATTGTGCAAGTTCTCCCCATTAAAAAGATGAGAGAGGCCTGTCATTTTCATCATAGGTATACCTCAACTATGAGAGACATAATGAGAAAAAAAATCCATAAAATCACATTGTCTTATTTTTAAAGAATTTATATGCAAATTATGGTGGAAAATAAGCATTTGGTCACCTACAAACAAGAGTTCCGGCTCTCACAAACCTGTAACTTCTTCTTTAACCCCTTAAGGACCAAGCCAATTTTCACCTTAAGGACCCGGGCATTTTTTGCACATCTGACCACTGTCACTTTAAGCATTAATAACTCTGGGATGCTTTTACTTTTCATTCCGATTCCGAAATTGTTTTTTTCGTGACATATTCTACTTGCATCATTTCATGGGGAAACCTTTAAGAGTCTCCTCTGTCCTCCACTCGTTACCTGTATTAATGGCACCCGTTTTAACTTGTTATCAGTATAAAAGACACCTGTCCACAACCTCAAAAAGTCACACTCCAAACTCCACTATGGCCAGGACACCAGAAACAAAATTGTAGACCTGCACCAGACTGGGAAGACTGAATCTGCAATAGGCAAGCAGCTTGGTGTGAAGAAATCAACTGTGGGAGCAATTATTAGAAAATGGAAGACATACAAGACCACTGATAATTTCCCTCGATCTGGGGCTCCATGCAAGATCTCACCCCGTGGTGTCAAAATGATCATAAGGAGAGTGAGCAAAAATCCCAGAACTACACGGGGGGACCTAGTGAATGACCTGCAGAGAGCTGGGACCAAAGTAACAAACGCTACCATCAGTAACACACTACGCCACCAGGGACTCAAATCATGCAGTGCCAGAAGTGTCCCCTTGCTTAATCCTTCCAGTACTTATCCTTCCAGTACTTATCAGTACTTATCTAAAGAGAAAGTTCTTTTCTTAGGAATTTATTTTCTGTCTGTCGACAGTGCTCTCTGCTTACACCTCTGTCCATGTTAGGAACTGTCCAGAACAGGAGCAAATCCCCAAAGCAAACCTCTCCTATTCTGGACAGTCCCTGACATTGCCTGAGGTGTCAGCAGAGAGCACTGTTGATAGACTGAAAAGACATTTGAAAAGTAGTATACAGCAGCTGATAAGTACTGGAAGGATTAAGATTTTTTTAATAGAAGTAATTTACAAATCTGTATAACTTTCTGGCACCTGTTGATTTAAAATAAATAGTTTTCCACCGGAGTACCCCTTTAAAAATCTAATTAGTGCCAGAGCTGAGTGGTAACATCTTTACAGTTTTTTTTGTCGAGTGGCCGGTAGTAAGTCACTTGTAAAGTGAGAACAAATTTAAGTGTTTAGTTATTGCTTGACAAGCAGGTTTAGTTTAGTGATAATGTAAATATGGCTGTATTTAGTTTTTGGACATGAGAACTGTGTCACTATCTCTGGCTGGTGTTTTATCCTATTTGCCTAACTCTACTGAGCTAAACTCTCACTGCAGGAAAGGCAAAGGCTACGCAGAGACTTTGACCATAACATAGGTCTGGTATTGTGCCTCATCACAACTTTCGTAAGAGAATGGAGGCATGCTGCAATCCCAAAGTGGCCGGGGGAAGTAAAATTGGCCTCCTCCTAAGAGACTTAAAGGGGTACTCCACTGGTAGAAATTTTATCCCCTATCCAAAAAATAGGGGATAAGATGTCTGATCGTGGGTGTCCTGCTGCTGGGACAAGACCCCCCCCCCCCCCCCCCCCCCCCCCGGCGATCTTTCGAAGCACCTGTTGTTCTAAACCAACGCCTGGTTCCTGCAGCAGTGGTCGTAATGACGTGCCATGTCCCCTCGTGATGCCACGCCCCCTCCATTCATGTCTATGGGAGGGGGCGTGTCAGCCAACATGCCCCTCCAATAGACATGAATAGAGGGGGCGTGGCCATGACATCACGATAACAGTCTCCGGCTCCGAGCGTTCTGTCTAAAATGTTCAGAACACTAGAGTGCCGGGGTACCCCTTTAAACCCTATTTTTCACATTTATTTTCAGGGTCTGAGATTGTGACACTGGATAAGACAACAGGAAGCAAAAAGGATATTACGTGAGGTTTAATTTGTCGTTCTCTTTCTTGATTTGGAGTTTATGTTGAGTGCGCCTTTAATTCTTTTCACTTTTGTTATCTCATTAACATTATAATTATGAGAAGTTTCCTGACTGTACGTGTGGAATAAACACAACGATTGCTCAGACACACAGACAATATTATTCTTGTCACATCCTCCATCTAGCTAAAACATTTGCAATCACGACGGTTCTTATCACAAAACAAATCACATTTCTGTCATTAAAATGACTATGGCTGGAGGCCAAATCCTGCGTTTCATGTTGCTCGTGTACTTGGGAATTGTCAATATGAGAGAAGAGAACTGACCCAAATCATAACAGGGAGGGTATACGGACTATATTCTCTGTCTTCCCTGCTAGCTTATATTTTATTGTCACCCTGTAATGTAGATCAAAAAAAGTCATGTGGACCATAGCTACCCACCAGCGCAAAGATGGCCAGAATACTGTACATTTAACCCCTAGGACAACTTGGAAACTACACCTCTCAATGAATGTAACAAGGGGTACAGTGAGCCTTAACACCCCACAGTTTGACGACTTTTCGTTAAAGTCGAATGTGTAAATTTTTTTTTTTCACTAAAATGCTGGTTTTCCCCCCACATTTTTACAAGGGGTAATAGGAGAATATGCCCCCAAAATTTGTAACCCCATTTCTTCTGAGTATGGAAATACCCCATGTGTGGACCCCCCCCCCCCCTCAAGTGGCATCATTTTGGAAACAACACACCTCAGGGAACATAACAAAGGGTACAGTAAGTATTTACACCTCACAGGTGTTTGGAACATTAGGCCGTAAAATTACAAAATAGAGTTAATTTCACAAAAATGCCGGTGTTACCCCAAATTTTTCATTTGCACAAGGGGTAATAGGAGTAAATGTCCCCTAAATTATGTAACCCCATTACTTCTGAGTATGGAAATACCCCATATGTGGACGAAACATACTGTGGGGGCTCGAGAGTCATAGAGCTATGTTTGCATTTGAGGCCTATGGCATATCAGTAGCTGACGGTTACATACATTCAGAGGAAGATAAAAGAAAGGGACACCCACATGTGACCCCATTCCACACAGTACACCTCCTGGGGAACGTGTATAGGAGGGAACTGGATATTTGAAACAGACGGGTGTTCCCTAAATTTATTTTCCAGGAGTGTACTATAGGGGGGGGGGGGGGATAAAAATTAGCCAATAAAGTTAAAAATATGCCCGCCCCAAACCCTATGCTCTGAATCATTATTCTGGGAATGTGATGTGTGTGGCCGTCCCTAACCCGTTACCTCAAAATGTGCAAAACGCTCAGGTGGAGTGAGAGCGCTGAGCATTTGAGGCAACATAAAAAAAAGTCCCCGATGATAGTCACTCATTTCAGAGGTCTTACCATTTTTTTTTTTTTTTTTTATAAGAGTTTTTTGAGCAATTTTGTGGTTTATGGGTATAAAATTTGGAATGTACTCTGGACTTGGTACATTGGGGTCAAATTATGGGAAATTTAAATGAAAAGGGAAAATGATGATCGGGGCAAGTGTCACATTGAGTGGTGGTGTCCTTCCGTATCCCCCTCTTGTAACACACTCTGCATTTTTTATGTTATTGTCCCTTCTTTCCAGTGTGGGGGACCTCCCCTGGAAAGTGTTGGCCTGGGGCGATCCTGGCACCTATAACTCCAGTTCCTTGGGAAGTCCGGCCTGCTCTTTCCCGGTCAGCAAAGATCAGGACCTTTAGGACTTCTTCTTGGAACTGGAGGAATGTCCCTGTGTTGCCAGCGTACTGGGACAGTACAAAAGCATTGTACATGGCAACCTGTACCAAGTAGACCGCAACTTTTTTGTCCCATACCCGTGTTTTCCGCATGGCCATGTATGGCTTGAGGACTTGATCAGACAGATCAATCCCCCCCCCCCCCCCCCCCATATACTGATTGTAGTCCAGAATACAATTGGGCTTGAGGACAGGTGTTGTGGTACCTCGCACAGGGACAGGCGAGCTGCTGTTACCATTAATTCTGGCCAGCATAAGGACATCCCTCTTATCCTTATACCTGACCAGCAACAGGTTATCATGGGTCAGGGCACGGGACCCTTGGGCATAGGTGTCTGAACAAAATTTAAAGGGATGCCTCTCTGGTTCTTCTGTACGGTCCCACAAGCGGACGTGGATCTGGCGGCAAGGGATGTGAACAGAGGGATGCTGGTATAAAAGTTGTCCACGTAAAGATGGTAACCTTTATCCAGAAAAGGGTGCACAAGGTCCTAAAATGATTTTCCCGCTAACACCCAGAATGGAGGAACATTCTGGGGGTTCAATACGAGAATCTCGTCTCTCATTTACTCTAAACTTGCAAGTGTACCCTCTCACAAAGTTTGTAGTTTCACACTATATCACGCCCGCTTCGAGGGAAAATACTGGCAGAAGAGGAGTCTCCCCTTAAAACTGATAAGAGACTCATCTACAGAGAGCTCCCTGAGCAGTATGTAGGCCTCCCAAAATTTGACCTCAAGTGATCTATGACCAGCCTCACTTTGTAAAGCCGGTCATAGGCAGGATCACTTCGGGGGGGGGGGGGGGGGGGGGCACATTCCGCATTATCAGTGTAATGCAGGCATTTCAGAATGGCCTCAAAGCGCCTCCGTGTAAAGTGGGGTCTGGTAGAGGACGTCCCCACTCCAGTACTGCCTGACACTTTGTTTCATATGCAGCACGAGGCCCTAAAATGTCCTCATTTCGGCTGCATTAATGACGTATCATTCATTGGGCCTAGCCAAAAGCGAATTGGGTTAGTGGGCGGATTCCTGTGTCGCCAACAAACTCAGAAATCCATGGCTGATATCCCTCTGGGGGTCTCCAGACAGGTTCACCGGACCCTCTGGGGGTCTCCAGACAGGTTCACTGTATGCTTGTCTGGGGGGGTTGGACTCCTATTATGAGCGGCATGGCCACTCGTACTAATTCCGCCCACTGGGTCTCTATTATGGTGGGTGCGTGGCCTCCGCCGCCATGCTTCATCATCAGTGCTAGATAATGAGGAGGACGAGGAAGAACACAGAAAAGTAGGAACTTCCTCGTCCTCACTGGCAGAGTCGGAGGCAAATAAAGCATATGCCTCCTCCTCCACCGAATATGCCTGGTGGACCATCACTTTTCTTTCTGTGGTTGCAGGGGGGGGGGGGGGGGGAGTCTGTATGTGTGTGTGCTTGGTGCAAACTTTATATAACTGTGTGTGATAAAATATCACACAATGTTATAAAAGAAAATAAAAAAAATTTGGGCCCGGGTCACGCTGCAAAATGTGTGGCGGACCCTTCAGGACCTATTAGGGGGTCAGGGAGGGGGGCAATTTTTTATTTTATAAATTTTATTTTTTTTCAAACTCCTACCTGTTCCTTTACACAAAACTAACCCTGACTACAGGTGGTAGGAGGCCACTTCTTCAGCCCTGAGGGGCACAGATCTGGTCAGAGGGGGGGTCCCTGGCTCCTTCTCTCAGGGACATTAACCCCTCCTATGCCAGCTGCTATTCGTCGGACGACCGTCCAACCAATAGAAGCACATCTGGAGAGGTGACGTGATTGCCACCTCCCCCCAGCAACAGGAGGTGAATGGTGGTGTATAGTTCACTGCCAATCACCTTCTAATTCTGACAGGAGTGGCAGCAGAGAGAACTGTGGTCAGACTGGAAAGTACTACACAACTTCCTCTGGAGCATATAGCAGATGATAAGGACTGGAAGAATTAAGATTTTTATCTAGAAGAAATTTACAAATCTGTATAATTTTCTGGCACCAGTTGATTTGAAAGCAAGTTTTTCTTACTTCGGAGAATTCCAGCACTGGCAAACAATGTAAACTGCTCAAAAAAATAAAGGGAACACTTAAACAACACAATGTAACTCCAAGTCAATGACACTTCTGGGAAAACCCACTGTCCACTCAGGAAGAACACTGATTGACCATCAATTTCACATGCTGTTGTGCAAATGGAACAGACAACAGATGGAAATTATAGGCAATTAGCAAGACACCCCCAATAAAGGAGTGGTTCTGCAGGTGGTGACCACAGACCACTTCTCAGTTCCTACGCTTCCTGGCTGATGTTTTGGTCACTTTTGAATGCTGGCTGTGCTTTCACTCTAGTGGTAGCATGAGACGGAGTCTACAACCCACACAAGTGGCTCAGGTAGTGCAGCTCATCCAGGATGGCACATCAATGCGAGCTGGAGCAAGAAGGTTTGCTGTGTCTGTCAGCGTAGTGTCCAGAGCATGGAGGTGCTACCAGGAGACAGGCCAGTACATCAGGAGACATGGAGGAGGCCGTAGGAGGGCAACAACCCAGCAGCAGGGCCAACACCTCCGCCTTTGTGCAAGGAGAAGCAGGAGGAGCAATGCCAGAGCCCTGCCGTGGAGACCTCCAGCAGGCCACAAATGTGCATGTGTCCACTCAAACGGTCAGAAACAGACTCCATTAGGGTGGTATGAGGGCCCAACGTCCAAAGGTGGGGGTTGAGCTTACAGCCCAGCACCGTGCAGGACGTTTGGCATTTGCCAGAGAACACCAAGATTGGCAAATTCGCCACTGGTGCCCTGTGCTCTTCACAGATGAAAGCAGGTTCACAATGAGCACATGTGACAGACGTGACAGATTCGGGAGATGCTGTGGAGAACGTTCTGCTGCCTGCAACATCCTCCAGCATGACCGGTTTGGCGGTAGGTCAGTAATGGTGTGGGGTAGCATTTCTTTGGGGGGCCGCACAGCCCTCCATGTGCTTGCCAGAGGCAGCCTGACTGTCAATTGGTACCGAGATGAGATCCTCAGACCCCGAATAAGACCATATGCTGGTGCGGTTGGCCCTCGGTTCCTCCTAATGCAAGACAATGCTAGACCTCATGTGACTGGAGTGTGTCAGCAATTCCTGCAAGAGGAAAGCATTGATGTTATGGACTCGCTCGCCCGTTCCCCAGACCTGAATCCGATTGAGCACATCTGGGACATCATGTCTCGCTCCATCCACCAACGCATGCAATGTCGCATGCAATGTCAGGCTGCTGCTTCCAAAGCCGGCAGGATATTGTCATGTATCAAAAGAGGCATGGACTCAAGGGACAGGGACATAATACTCCCCCTTTATAAAGCATTGGTACGGCCTCACCTGGAATATGCTGTTCAGTTTTGGTCGCCTGTTCATAAAAGGGACACTGCGGAGTTGGAAAGGGTGCAGAGACGCGCGAATAAACTAATATGGGGCATGGAACATCTTAGCTATGAGGAGCGATTAAAGGAGTTACAATTGTTTAGTCTTGAGAAGAGACGTTTAAGGGGGGATATGATAAACGTATATAAGTATATAAATGGCCAATACAAAAAATATGGAGAAAAACTGTTCCAGGTTAAACCCCCCCAAAGGACGAGGGGGCACTCCCTCCGTCTGGAGAAGAAAAGGTTTAGTCTAAAGGGGCGACACGCCTTCTTTACCGTGAGGACTGTGAATTTATGGAACAGTCTACCTCAGGAACTGGTCACAGCAGGAACAATTAACAGCTTTAAAACAGGGTTAGATACATTCCTGGAACAAAATAACATTAATGCTTATGCTGAATTATAAAACTACATCCCTTTCCCTTATCCCCTTACACCCTTCCCTTCAATTCCCTGGTTGGACTTGATGGACGTATGTCTATTTTCAACCATACTAACTATGTAACGCCACGTTGCACCACAGACTTTCCAGGAGTTAGCGGATGCTTTAGTCCATGTCTTGGAGGACATCCCTCAGGCAGGAGACCATCCTCCATCTCATCAGGAGCATGCCCAGGCGTTATAAGGAGGTCATACGGGCACGTGGAGGCCACACACACTACTGAGCCTCATTGTGACTTGTTTTAAGGACATTACATAAAGTGGGATCAGCCTGTAGTGTGGTTTTCCACTGTGATTTTGAGTGTGACTCCATATCCAGACCTCCATGGGTTGACAAATTTGATTTCAATTGATAATTTTTGTGTGATTTTGTTGTCAGCACATTCAACTATGTAAAGGCGAATGTATTTCATACGATTAGTTCATTCATTCATATCTAGGATGTGTTATCTTAGTGTTATTGCTTGGGCTTTAGAGAAACAAAATAGGCTATTTTACCTTTGCTAGTGCAGTGCCTGTTCCGGTTTGCCGTTGCTTGTTTATGCCTGCTTACGAGAGCTTGGAGCAGGACCTGCCCGGCTTTGCCAATGCAGTGTTCTGTCTTGGCCAGTGATTGGCTGAGTGGGAAAGCCCTGCTTCAAGTTCTCACCTTGTAAGCAGGCAGAAGAGAGGAGTGTTGGTGGACTGGGAGTAGACGATCGGCGGCTGCCATGGGACAAATGGGGGACAGCAGGTTGGTAAGTATAGCTTTTTTTTTCATTTTTCAGCCCTTGCTAAATAAATTTTTTTTTGCCCATACTAGAATAGCCCTTTGAGGATTCTCTCAGACCACTTCAGGTGCCATTGTGACTTTTGTTTTACTAGTCACTATCTAAGAAAGTATTTCTCAACCAGTGTACTTACAGCTGTTGCAAAAGTACAACTCCCAGCATGCCCAGGCTCTCTGATTTTCACATGACATTTTTAATAAAGACTATTTACAAATTGCTTAAAAGGGGTACTCCACTGGAAAACATTTTCAAATAAACTGCCAGAAAGTTATACAGATTTGTAAATTACTTATATATAAAAAGCTTAATCCTTATCAGCTGCTGTATGCTCCAGAGAAAGTTGTGTAGTTCTTTCCAGTCTGACCACAGTGCTCTCTACTGACACCTCTGTCCGTGTCAGGAACTGACCAGAGCAGGAGCAAATTCCCATAATGAACCTCCCACTATGAACAGTTCCAGACATGGACAAGAGGTGTCAGCAGAGAGCACTGTGGTCAGACTGGAAAGAACTAGACCACTTCCTGTGAAGCATACAGCAGCTGATAAGTACTGGAAGGATTAAGATTTTTAAACAGAAGTAACTTACAAATATGTATAACTTTCTGACACCTGTAGATTTGAGAACATGTTATTTGCATCCAGGAAACAAATTAATAAAACAAAAAATCAGTGCAAAGGTGTATAAAGCCTTTTAAGTAACAAAATGCCTTGTTCTATCCCTGACGTGAGCTACAGAGCAGTAAAAAAAAAATTAAAAAGAAAAAAATCCTGCCACATAATTCAGGGAGAAAAGAGAATGTGCTTCACCCCAGGCTGCAAATACAAGAGTAAAATAGAAATGGAAGCACCGATGTGAAACCCATTTCATAAGCGGCATCTATAGCGGATCTGGAAGTGAATGGGGCTTTTCAAAAAGCTGCAAAATGCTAATGAGGTCTGTGATTAGACTTTGCCATGTGAACCCGCAGCCCGTAGCACACTGACAGCTGGCACGACACAAAGCTTCGCCGGCTACTGCAGCACAATGTGGAGAGTGAAAGGGGGGGGCGAGGGTGTGAGACACCGAATGAGTAAAGAAACCACATGGGCCGAACCTTGGCTCAACACAGAGCCGACATAAATGAACTTGTTCTTTAATGTAGCCATTTCTGGCGGATTCCGTAGTTTAATTACTTTCTAAATAAGGTCATCTCGCTTGACTTTACAGTCGAGCTCTTTCTTCTCGTCACAAAATTGCTCTGGTTTTACAATGTATTACATGAAAAATGGTTCCACTGAACATTATCTTATACATGAAGCTGCTGAGCGAAGCTTTCATCTGAGTAATCAACTGCTAAAGGAAACGGGACTTTATTTTACCACATAATGAAAAGCGTCATGCCTCGGTTACAGCCCTTCCCAATGAAGATACACTGCCGGCTTAGGTTTGTGTTAAGCCGGTCATAGATGCATATGGAATGGGGCTGCTAAGGCTAATGATGGGCAGTCGTGTTGATGATACATGGACCTACCCTGACAAACATTTGGATTCCATGGGTGGAAAATAATGGGATTGCCCCAATTCATGTCAATCCCCTATTTCACGTCTCTCTCTTTATTTCATGTCCACACCCTCATTTTACATCTATCCCCCCATTTCATGTCTCGTCCTCCCATGTTCCATCCTCCCTATGTTACATTTCCCCTCTTGTCACATGTCCCCCATGTCACATTCACCTCCATTTATAATCTCTACCATGCCACATCCACCTCCATACCCCAGGGCATCAAACAACACTGCTGCAGCAGCGGTATATTTGGCAAACACAAGGAAAAAACACTCCCGTTTCCTAGGATTTCTTGACCGTCCGGTCGTCCTTTTATTTGTATTTCAAAATGCAGAGGACTAAAACGGCATAAACATTTTCATGGCCGGAGCACCTCCACCCATCAGAGAGAGTCAGGATCTGACGCGTGACATTTCGGGGTCCACCCCCTTACTCATGGGTACTAGACCCTACACACCGATACACCTATGCATGTCCTGACACACCTTGACTTATTCACAATAATTAGATACATCTTCAACACAACTTTCACTTATATTACAAGTCACATAAATATTTAATATTACACATGTATTATAAGAATAATCTAACACTGCACATCTCATTCAATCCTGATGGTTGTAAAGTTTCAAGTTCTGAGATCCAAAATACTTCCCTTTGTAATGACCGCTTCTTATTACTCTCCTTGTTCACACCTTGCGTTACCTGTTCTAACAATTGACACCTTAATTCGTTTACACAATGATTTTGGCAACAGATGATTCTCCATATTTATTCTCTTGCACATTACATATTTTAGTCTGTAGGGTCTTGCATATAGCAGATTTATGCTCAGAAATCCTAGTTTTAATCATTCTGCTCATCTGCCCCACATATCCCATTCCACAGGGACATTTTAATAAATAGATTACACTCTCACCTGTGCATCTATAAAACCCTTTTACGGGAATTAGGGGGCCTCTCTTGGGGCGATGGATGTTTTCCCCTTTATTTAGTCCACTACATTGCATGCACAATAACATGTGAATGTGCCTTTTTTAGTTGTAGATTAAAAAAAACTTTGTTCACTTTTCTTTTTAATGGCTATGTCCCCTCTTACCAATCTGCCTCCAATTGTTCTCCCTTTGGTATGTACGAAAAGCGGGGGTTCCCAAAAGAGACCTCCATATTTGGGGTCAGATTTTAATATTCCCCAGTATTTGTTCACTGCTTGTTTAATCATTGGGATATGTATGTCATATGTACCCGAGTACATGGCGCAAGTATTCCTGCGTTTTTCTTTAGGTTTAGTTTTAATTAACTCTTTTCTCTCCATGGTACTGACTTCCCTGCCTGCTTCCATCAGTTGTCTCTTATCATATCCTCTGTCTGTGAATTGTTTAATGATTTGTTCTTGTGCTCAGTTTCTGTGCTAGATATTCTCTTGGCCCTTATTAGTTGACTTTTCGGGAGCCCCCGAAATACACTGGGCGAGTGAAAGTTTTGCCAGTGTAACAAGTTGTTTCTGTCTGTCTTTTTTTTTATTTTTTTTGTACATAATTGTTTGGAATGCATCATCTTGTTTAACTATTTCCACATCCAAGAATTGTATCCTGGTTTCATTATATGTGAGTGTAAGTTTTATGGATGGATGCACTGTATTTAACCTATTCACAAAAGACAGTAGTTCCGCATCCCCCCCCCCTAGAGCATGAACACGTCATCCACATAGCGGAGCCAGGAGAGCGACATGTTCATGCCCGAAGGGGAGAAGACGACATCATCCTCGAACGCTGTCATGAAGGCATTTGCCAAACTGGGTGTGACGGGAGACCCCATCGAAGTTCCGTCAATTTGCAAAAAATAATTCTGATCAAAACGAAAATAATTTTTTGTTAACACAAAATCCAACAACGCCATCAAAAATGATATTATTTCATTTGAAAGTCTGCTATTTTTACACAGCAGTTCACGTGCACTCCTAATACCCTCTACTTGGGGAATATTAGTGTAAAAGCTTTGTACATCAAGCGCGCACAGAAAACGCGCACCTACCGCACTAATCTGATTTAGTTACAAAAGGAACTGGCTGGTATCACGCAGACCTCAGGTTGCAGGAAGCTATCCACAAGGATCGCGAGCGGCTCCAACAGGGAGCTCGACCCAGACACGATCGGAAGCTGAACTACTGTCTTTTGTGAGTAGGTTAAATACAGTGCAGCCATCCATCAAATTTACGTTCACATATAATTAAACCAGGATACAATTCTTGGATGTGGAAATAATTAAACAAGATGATGCATTCCAAACAATTATGTACATAAAAAAGACAGACAGAAAGAACATGTTACACCGGCAGTGTTTTCACTCACCCAGTGTATTTCGGGGGCTCCCAAAAAGTCAGTTAACCCCTTAAGGACCAAGCGTTTTTCCACTTTCATTTTTTTCTCCTTACCTTTTAAAAATCATAACCCTTTCAATTTTGCATCTTAAAATCCATATGATGGCTTATTTTTTGCGCCACCAATTCTACTTTGTAATGATGTCAGTCATGTCACCAAAAGATCTATGGCGAAATCAAAAGAAAACATTATTGTGCAACAAAATTGAAGAAAAAACACCATTTTGTAAATTTTGGGGGCTTCTGTTTCTGCGTAGTAAATTTTTCGGTAAAAATGACACCTTCTCTTTATTCTGTAGGTCCATATGATTAAAATGATACCCTACTTATGTAGGTTTGATTTTGTCTTACCTCTGGAAAAAATCATAATTACATTCATAAAAATTAATATGTTTTAAATAGTCCTTTTCTGACCCCTATGACGTTTTTATTTTTCCGCATAGAGGGCGGTATGAGGGCTCATTTTCTGCGCTGTGATCTGAAGTTTTTAACGGTACCATTTTTGTATTGATCGGACTTTTTGTTTGCTTTTTATAAATTCTTTCACTATATAAAAAGTGACCAAAAATACGCTATTTTGGAATATTTTTCGAGTATGCCATTGACTGTACGGTTTAATTAACTATATATTTTTATAGTTCGGACATTTACGTACGCGGCGATACCCCATATGTTTATGGGTTTTTTTTTAAATGGGAAAAGGGGGGTGATTCAAACTTTTATTAGGGGAGGGGTTACATGATCTTTATTAACTTTTTTTTTCCCACTTTTTTTTGCAATATTATAGCCCCCATAGGAGACTATAACATGCAGTACATTGGTTCAATACACTGATCAATGCAATTGCATGCCATCAGTGTTATCGGTGGTCGAATGCTCAAGCCTAGATTTCAGGCTTGGAGCAATCAATCGCCGATCGGACGTGCAGGAGGAACCCTTCTGCAGTATCCTAGGTGATTGGGACATCGCGGTTGGTCCTGAACAGCCCGACTGAGCTAAGGGAAGCTTTCACTTTAGACGCGGTGATCAACTTTCGCCACATCTAAAGAATTAATGCCGGACATCAGCCCGATCGGCGATATCCGGCATTAGTCATGGGTCCTGGATGCTTATAGCAACCGGGACCCACCGGGTATGATGCGCGCTCACCTGCTGAGCCGCAGATGGACGTTACTGAACGTCCATTTGCAGCAAGGGGTTAATAAGGGCCAAGAGAATATCTAGCACAGAAACTGATTACGAAAGAGAAAAAATCATTAAAAAAATCACAGACAGAGGATATGATAAGAGACAACTGATGGAAGCAGGCAGGGAAATCAGTACCATGGAGAGAAAAGAGTTAAATGGGTACTCCGGTGGAAAACTTTTTTTTTTTTTTTTTTAAATCATCTGGTGCCAGAAAGTTAACAAAAACAGATTTGTAAACTACTTCTGTAAAAAAAAAAGTACTGGAAGGATTCTTTTCTTTTTGGAACACAGAGCTCTCTGCTGACATCATGACCACAGTGCTCTCTGCTGACATCTCTGTCCATTTTAAGAACTGTCTAGAGTAGGAGAAAATCCCCATAGAAAACATATGCTGCTCTGGACAGTTCCTAAAATGGACAGAGATGTCAGCAGAGAGCACTGTGGTCATGATGTCAGCAGAGAGCACTGTGTTCCAAAAAGAAAAAAAATTCCTCTGTAGTATTCAGCAGCTAATAAGATTTTTTAATAGAAGTAATTTACAAATCTGTATAACTTTCTGACACCAGTTGATAAAAAAAAAAAGTTTTCCACAGGAGTACCCCTTTAATTAAAACTAAACCTAAAGAAAAACCCAGGAATACTCGCACCATGTACTCAGGTACATATGACATACATATTCCAATGATTACACAAGCAGTGAACAAATACTGGGGAATATGAAAATCTGACCCCAAATATGGAGGTCTCTTTCGGGAACCCCCGCTTTTCGTACATACCAAAGGGAGAACAATTGGAGACAGATTGGATATAGGGACTAGAGGGGACAAGGGGACTAGAGGGGACAAGAGAGGACATAGGGACTAGAGGGGACAAGAGAGGACATAGGGACTAGAGGGGACAAGAGAGGACATAGGGACTAGAGGGGACAAGAGAGGACATAGGGACTAGAGGGGAAAAGAGAGGACATAGGGACTAGAGGGGACAAGAGAGGACATAGGGACTAGAGGGGACAAGAGAGGACATAGGGACTAGAGGGGACAAGAGAGGACATAGGGACTAGAGGGGACAAGAGGGGACATAGGGACTAGAGGGGACAAGAGGGGACATAGGGACTAGAGGGGACAAGAGAGGACATAGGGACTAGAGGGGACAAGAGGGGACATAGGGACTAGAGGGGACAAGAGGGGACATAGCCATTAAAAAGAAAAGTGAACAAAGTTTTTTATCTACAAAATCTGTTGCCAGACACTTTTTATAGAAAAAGAATTGTGTAAACGAATTAAGGTGTCAATTGTTAGATCAGGTAATGCAAGGTGTGAACACGGAGAGTAATAAGAAGCGGTCATTACAAAGGGAAGTATTTTGGATCTCAGAACTCGAAACTTTACAACCATCAGGATTGAATGAGATGTGCAGTGTTAGATCCTTCTTATAATACATGTGATTATTAAATATTTATGTATTCGAATATTCCCCAAGATTTGGGAGTCTCTTGTATTCATGGGTTATTTGAAAAGTCTGATAGAAGTGAAACGTGTCTGAACTTCATCTGCGAGGCCTTGTCTCTGACTCTTACCAATAATACCTTTTTATTTAATAGTGAATGGTATAGGTGACCTCCGGAGTAACTATGGGCACTCCGGTGGCCTGCACTTTTGCCAACTTATTTGTGGTGTGTTTAGAGAGAGATTATATCTTCTCAACCACAAATCCCTTTTTGAAGTTTGTTAAAGGTTATGCCCACTTTGTAGACAATATTTTTATCGTCTGGGCAGGCTCAGAGGCAGACTTCGCAGACTTTGTTCACCACATTGGCAATAATAGTATGAATTTAAAGGGGTATTACATGAAAAAACATTTTTTTTTTAATCAACTGGCTCCAGAAAGTTAAACAGATTTGTAAATTACTTCTATTAAAAAATCTTAATCCTTTCAATAATTATCAGCTGCTGAAGTTGAGTTGTTGTTTTCTGTCTGGCAACAGTGCTCTCTGCTGACATCTCTGCTTGTCTCGGGAACTGCACAGAGTAGAAGAGGTTTGCTATGGGGATTTATTTCAAAACTGGGCGGTTCCCGAGACAGGTGTTATCAGAGAGAACTTAGACAGAAAAGAACAACTCAACTTCAGAAGCTCATAAGTACTGAAAGGATTAAGATTTTTTAATAGAAGTAATTTACAAATCTGTTTAACTTTCTGGAGCCAGTTGATATATAAAAGTTTTTTCCTGGATAACCCCTTTAAAGGGGTTATCCAGGAAAAACCTTTTTTTTATATATATATCAACTGGATCCAGAAAGTTAAACAGATTTGTAAATTACTTCTATTAAAAAAATCTTAATCCTTTCAGTACTTATGAGCTTCTGAAGTTAAGGCTGTTGTTTTCTGTCTAAGTCCTCTATGATGACACCTGTCTCAGGAACCGCCCAGTTTAGAAGAGGTTTGCTATGGGGATTTCCTTCTAAACTGGGCGGTTCCCGAGACACGTGTGTCATCAGAGAGCACTTAGACAGAAAAGAACAACCTTAACTTCAGAGGCTCAGAAGTACTGAAAGGATTAAGATTTTTTAATAGAAGTCATTTACAAATCAGTTTAACTTTCTGGAGCCATTTGATATATATATATAAAAAAGTTTTTTCCTGGATAACCCCTTTAAGGCTAAAAAGGATAAATAGCTCAGAATCAGGATTTAAAAGACAAGCCCTAAAACTCTCTACAAGATTAAAACACATCCACATAGTGTCCTGGATAAGGCCTTCAAACAAGCAGTGTTGCAAGATAGAAATCAGCTTTTGAAAAGTTGTAAAAGGAGAGAGGAGCAATCTGACAGATTTACTATCTCCTTTAAGTACGGCCCGATGACCGATGTAATTAAATCTGCTGTTAATAAACACTGGTTTTTAATCCAGAATGACCCTATCCTAGCTGACTTAGCCCATAAAAAGCCAATAATAGCATTTAGATAAGCTAATAATTAGAGATGAGCGAACTTACAGTAAATTCGATTCGTCACGAACTTCTCAGCTCGGCAGTTGATGACTTTTCCTGCATAAATTAGTTCAGCTTTCCGGTGCTCCGGTGGGCTGGAAAAGGTGGATACAGTCCTAGGAGACTCTTTCCTGAATGTATCCACCTTTTCCAGCCCACCGGAGCACCTGAAGGCTGAACTAATTTACACAGGAAAAGTCATCAACTGCCGAGCCGAGAAGTTCCTGACGAATCGAATTTACTGTAAGTTCGCTCATCTCTACTAATAATCTAGGTGATACCTGCAGTAAGTTTTCTCCCTCTGACGAGAAAAAGAACTGGTTGAGTCTAAAAGGGTACCACAAATGTGGAGCCTGTAAGTGGTGCCCCCATCTGATTTGTAGTAAAGTTATTTGTATGGGTGGTTTTGAAATTCAAAGATTTTATTTGTTGCAAAACAAACTACCGTATGACGTTTATGGTCTATTATGTTCGTGTGGACGATTTTATATCGGAAGTACTATACGTCCGACGCACATTAGATTCTGCGAGCACATCTACTCGTTATGAAGTAAAAAAGGGCTCACCGAGAGTTATTGAACATATGTGGGATGTACACAAGGGGGATCCATCGGCCCTATGCTTCTACGGTATTGACAGAGTGTTCTGCCGAGACGGAATTGATAGACGTAAAGCCCTCCTGCAAACAGAGGCTCGCTGGATTATGCGCACAGGCGCACAAGGAAAGCTGGGTTTAAATGAAAAACTTGATTTAAGTATCTTCATATGATTATTATACACTGCCAGTGTTATTCTCTCTAGTTTTGTTAAAGGGGTACTCCGGCCCCTAGACATCTTATCCCCTATCCAAAGGATAGGGGATAAGATGTCTGATCGCGGGGGTCCCGCCGCTGGGTATCCCCGCAATATAGCTTGGGTCACCCACCTGTTTCTGCTCCAGAAGCGCTGGAGGGTCTGGGTCCCGACCACCGGAACGGAAGTCCGTGATGTCACGACTCCGCCCCAGTGTGACGTCACGCCCCGTCCCCTCAATGCAAGTCTATGGGAGGGGGCGTGACGGCCCCTCCCATAGACTTGCCCCCTCCCATAGACTTGCATTGAGGGGACGAGTCTTGACGTCACGGACTTCCGTTCCGGTGGTCGGGACCCAGACCCACCAGCGCTTCCGGAGCAGAAACAGGTGGGTGCCGCATGCTATATTGTGGGGGTCCCCAGTGGCGGGACCCCCGCGATCAGACATCTTATCCCCTATCCAAAGGAGATGTCTAGGGGTGGAGTATCCCTTTAACACACCTTTTGTAAGTCTCCACCCCTTAGTGATGTCATACAAGTATTTTACCGGTGGCTACACCAGGGGCGTGTATGGTTTGAAGTACGGAGGTATGACACAGCTGTTACCATCACGCCGAGATCCTCGGCATACCTACCTGTACACCTGCTGGACACCGCACCTATGTCTGCTCAATAAAGGAAATATAAAGTTACTTTCTGGTGAGTGCCATCTTCAATTTTTCTTCAACTTGCATATTTGAAGTTCTTCTACCATCAGCAAAACTGAGCACCTATGAATTGTTGAACTTTGGTTTACATTCACCTGTATGCTCCAAGTGTTCCGTGCTCTATATCCAGCAGTGCCGGACTATGTGTTTTGTGATACATTGCTTCTATTAAATATTTATGTGACTTGTAATACATGTGAAAGTTGTGTTGAAGATGTATCTAATTATTGTGATTAAGTCAAGGTGTGTCAGGACAAACATAGGTGTGTAGGATCTAGTACGCATGAGTAAGGGGGTGGACCCCAAAACATTGCGCATCAGATCCTGACTCTCTCTGATGTGTGGAGGTGCTCCGGCCATGAAAATGTGTATGCCATTTAAATTCTCTGCATTTTGAAATACAAATAAAAGGACGACCGGATGGTCAAGAAATGATAGGAAACGGGAGTGTTTTTTCCTTGTGTTTGCCAAATATACCGCTGCTGCAGAAGTGTTGTTTGATGCCCTGGAATTTTGTATGAGTATGCTTAGTAGGAGCTAATGGGGGAGCTCCAAACCGAGGAATAAGAAAATAAAAGGCACTAGGTGACTGAGACTTATTTTGCTAACATCCAACTCCATGTCACATCCCCCCCCCCCTCATTTCATGTCCACACCCTCGTGCCCCCCCCACCCCAATTTCACATCTCCCCCATTAATGTTGCACTGGGGATACATATTTAAACCTTATCATTTACTAGCCCCGATCCCCCATCCTCCATGCAGTCCGGGACCTTCCTCCACAGCCAATCACTGGCCTGACACATGACACTGCTGCGGCCACTGTTTGGCTGAGCTTGAGGGTCCTGGACCAAGTTGATTGTCGGGATCATAGAGAAGATACCAGGACTGCATGGAGGAGAACGTGATCTGCAGAAGACCTATGGGGGCTGGGGCTGTGTGATATGGTGCCAAGCTGCCACAGCAAGTAATGGCAAATTTTTCAGGGGGGCTATATAGACACATGGCAATTTGCAAAAATCGTGATGCGATTACGATATATCATGCAGCCTTACTGGCTAGCTGGAGAAGTTAAAGTATACCTGTCATCAACAAAAACTTTTTATATAACGTAGATAATACTTATATCTATATTTGTAATACACATTGGTTCAAAAATATGTATATTTTTGTCCCTGCAGCTATTGCCTGTGTGTCTCTATGAGGAGTCCAAATACAGGAAGTGAGGGTGGACAAGCAGGGATCTGTACAGTGAGGACAAGGAGGACTCTGTGCAGTGAGGCTCTGTGACATGCCACATGAGGATGATTGACAAGCCAGGAGCCTGCACAGATCCCTGCTTGTCCCACCCTCACTTCCTGTATTTGGACTCCTCATAGACACACACAGGCAATAGCTGCAGGGACAGCACTTTTCACGCGTAAATATACACCTTTTTTAACCAATGTATATTACAAATAGACATAGAATTGTATTATCTACATTATATAAAAAGTTTTTGTTGACGACAGGTACACTTTAAGGATTATCTAGATGAGCACAATCGTTCCAATTATCTAAAAACAGAGATGAGAAGAAAAATCTTTGATACCGCCATCAACACCCATAATCAATATGTTCTACACACAATCTCTTTTAGATTTGGAGACACACAATAAAATGGCTGTAAAACATCCAGATATATTGGTAAATGCCAAGCAGAACTTAGCCATGTTCAGTTGGCTATGACTGGATCACGGTTATGATTGGAGAAAGGAGGGTAAGCTGCTGTCTGTCTGGTGGCACCTTACTAATCGGGATCGGGCAGTTGAAGACCAGTCTGGAGGTCCCATTACGCGTTTAACTGTAAGCTTATCTTGATAAAACCAGCTGGTTGGGACAATTTTTTTTTTAGGGGAGCCTTTAAGGTGGTCATACACATTGGAACTCATTGATTTAGTTGGGACAATGATATACATACAATGGGTAGAGGGGGCAGCTGTCTCTTTCCCCATCAGCAGATGTTGGGAGAGGGGAAAGATCCTTTTGTTCTTAGGCAGATAAACCACTAGCATGCATCTGGGAATGGATCATATATTGCACCACTTTTGGGCATAGCACTGAAATGTTCTCATTTTAATGTTATAGTGGGTCCAGAAAATCAAGGAAATATCCAATGAGAAACAATCTAAAACATGTTTATTAAAAAGGTACCTGTCACGCCGAACCATTGGCAGGATGTGTGACCTATCCCCATTTCATCAGATTGTAATTCAAATTACAGCAAGAATGCTTTTAAAACGGTTAAATGCCTCTTCATTTGCACTGATTAAGAAAGAGTTAACCCTAGAAACATGTTATTACTGCTGTTAAGTGGAAATATCCAAATTGGGCCCAATTAGCCATTTTCCTTCCCCAATGTCATGTGACTGGTTAGTGTTACAAGGTCTTATGTGTAAAAGGGAAGCAGGGGTATTAAATGTGGTGTTACCACTCTAATACTCTTTAATACTGGTCACTGGAAGTTCAACATGGTACCTCATTGCGAAGAACTCTCCGGCGATCTAAAAAACTAAAATTATTGCTCTTCATAAAGATGGCTTAGGCTATAAGAAGATTATCAAGACCCTGAAACTAAGATGCAGCACGGTGTGCAAGACCATACAGCAGTTTCATGGGACTAGTTCCTCTCAGAACACACCTTGCCATAGCCAATATAACACGTTTCGAGGAGTCAAGTTACTCTTCATCAGACTGCAATTCAAATGAAAGCAGCAACAATGCTTTTGGAGGGATAAATCTATCTGATGGAGAATTATTATACCCTCAAAGTGTGTTATTGCTGTTTTTATTTGAATAAATGGAACATGAAGTTTGTGTGATGTATCTGGCAGAGGGCTGATTAAAACCCTCAGTTAAAATGGCAACTACAAAGTTGATGTGAACAAAGCTTTAAAGTGGTATTCAACTACCTAGACATCTTATCCACTATCCAAAGAATAGGGAATAAGATGTCTGATTGTGGGGGTCCCGCCGCTGGGGATGCCCCACGATCTCTGCTGCAGGACCCCAGACATCCAATGCACGGAGTGAACTTCGCTCCGTGCCGGATGACTAGTGATGCGGGGCGGAGGCTTGTAACGTCACGGTCACGCCTGCTCGTGACATCACGGCCACACACCCTCAATGCAAGTCCATGTGAGGGGGCGTGACGGCCTTTACGGCTGGAGGGGGCGTGGCCGTGACATCATGAGCGGCTACACCTGACACTCTGGTGCTACACCTGACACTCTAAACGAATGCCCGATGCAGCAGGGAGATTGTGGGGGTCCCCATAGGGGATAGGATGTCTAAGGGCAGAGAACTCCTTTAATATCTTCAGAAATGGGAGAACCTCACAAAGTCAGTCTACCACAGGGAGTGTTGTCTGCCAGTCTCTCCATCACAATCTTACTGTAAAGATTTTGATGCAGTCGGCACGTAGAATTTAATTCCACTTATTACAAAATAGCTAAGGGAATGCAGAATATTGTAAGGAGATTAGACTTGTCAGACCTTTTAAGAAAGATTATCTTAAACTCAATGCGCAGGTTTGAAGTATATTTTCTCATCATACAAACAGAAAATTACTTCTTGGCCTGAATAAACTGATAATATTACCAAAGGCACTGACATTTCTCAATCTTTGCTCTTATTTTTCAAGATTTATTTTATTTTATTTATTTCCGCCTCCTCCCCCCATCTCCCCCCCCCCCCCCCCCTTTGTTGTACGCACAATTTCCGCAGTCGCCTTCTATTCAGTATTGGAGAAGCTATAAGAGGGATAGAAAAAAAAAAAAAGATCAGACTAAAATGAGTTGCTCTAACGGAATAGGCAAATTTCACCATGGTTACAGCTTTTACTCCCGGGATAAAATCTCAACCCCGGTGACATGCAATGATGTCTTCAGCGAGGGTTTACAATGTAAAAAATGTGTTTACTCTGTATTGAAATAATGCTTCCGCAGGCTGATGGCTTCTTCCACTTACAGATATTGACCATAATGGCTCTTCTGGCCTAGGAGGAGAACATGTATTTAAATCAGGATTATTTGCTAGGGCTCAAAAATTATTAGCAGTACGCGCCCTGAACATGCTGCAGAAGACATGGTATTGGGAGAATTTATGATTATACTGACAATACCCAGAAATATCCATATCTAAAATAAATAGATTTAAATATTATTGCACAAGTGTTCCCACTTACAACTTCATATAATGATGTACTCTTTAACAAATAAACCACCAAATGTATTACATTACTTCTCTTGTACTGATCTGAGTTATATCCTGCATTATACTCGAGAGCTGTACTCACTATTCTGCTGGTGAGGTCACTGTGTACATACATTACATTACTTCTCTTGTACTGATCTGAGTTATATCCTGCATTATACTCGAGAGATGTACTCACTATTCTGCTGGTTAGGTCACTGTGTACATACATTACATTACTTATCCTGTACTGATCCTGAGTTATATCCTGTATTATACTCCAGAGCTGTACTCACTATTCTGCTGGTGAGGTCACTGTATACATACATTACATTACTTATCCTGTACTGATCCTGAGTTATATCCTGTATTATATTCCAGAGCTGTACTCACTATTCTGCTGGTGAGGTCACTGTGTACATACATTACATTACTTATCCTGTACTGATCCTGAGTTATATCCTGTATTATACTCCAGAGCTGTACTCACTATTCTGCTGGTGGGGTCACTGTGCACATGCAGACTGTTGAGACCCAATTAGCTCCTAGCAGGCTATAACTACCCCTCCCCCTTACTACAATAAATAATTTAATAATAACTGACACAACAACAATTCAACTTTTCCGTGGGTGGGGATCGGCCACAGCTTTATTTATAAAATTACTTATATAAATAACAATTTAACTGTAACAAAGACACCGATTGGCTTCTTGCCAACCCGAGAGGTGCTGCCACACTGTCCTGTGTGGAGGTCTACCCCGGGTTGACCCCGCTTTCACCGTCTTCTTACCGCCAAGCTGTGACTTACAATAAACAGAGATACAAAAAGGGAGGGAGGGAGGGCAAAACTCCGGGTCCTGGGCAGATTGAGGGGGGAAGGGAGGCACCACAGCTATAAATACCCAGGGGAGGGCCCCTGAAAGCCCGGGAAACTATTAAACCCCTGATTGGTGCACTCCTTCCCCCCCCCCACCCATGGGACATACCACTATAGTTACCAACAAGTTTTTACAGGCGGGGGAGGGGGCTAAAAAACCTTGCCTGTATATTTCTTAACCCCTTAACTGCTCACCAGTCAGGGGCCAAGCTAGTTATGCACAGCTTGCCCCTCCAGACTGTTGAGACCCAATTAGCACCTAGCAGGCTATAACTACCCCTCCCCCTTACTACAATAAATAATTAAATAATAACTGACACAACAACAATTCAACTTTTCCGTGGGTGGGGATCGGCCACAGCTTTATTTATAAAATTACTTATATAAATAACAATTTAACTGTAACAAAGACACCGATTGGCTTCTTGCCAACCCGAGAGGTGCTGCCACACTGTCCTGTGTGGAGGTCTACCCCAGGTTGACCCCGCTTTCACTGTCTTCTTACCGCCACGGAGGAGACCAGTTAGCCCTACACTGGGCTCCGACCCCCACCCAAGAGACACTGGATAGCCAACACCTGGAGCCAACTCAGCCCCCCGAACACACCCAACACATTACCTCTCCAGGAAATCCGCCCAACACATTACCTCTCCAGGAAATCCGAGGTACTTGCCGCCAGGACCTTTGTTTTTGCATTTCCTTTTTTTTTTTTTTTTTTATTCACTAACTCTTGTGTGAACTCATCTCTCAGACTCGCCCATACACCGAAGAGTGCCGCAGCACTCGCACCACCTTGCGGAAAGCCGCTCGCAAAACAAAAACACATGTGGGAAACATCAAACTGGGCAAAAATAGCAACGCAACATGCAGATCGCCCGCGCCCCACGCGCTGTGCTACCCTCTCCGGAAACCAAGCCCTCTCCGCCGACACCGATACAAAAAGAGAGCGAATCCCAAACTCACAACACCCCATCCTCCAAAGAGAAGCCAAAACCCAAAACAGACAATCGAGGGGGGGGAGCAAAAAAGAAAAAAGGGGGGGGGGAGGCCCCCACCGCAGTCCAGTCAACAATAGGACGACAAGCGGAAAAAACAGTCATTCGTGGACCATCATGCAGCACAAGCTGTGTGTCCCAGATCGCCTAAGCAGTCTCGGACCGACGGACCTGAAAACGCACAAAATAGGCACCCAAAAAACACATCAGACACCCAAGTGCCATGGAAGGAGACGAGGAGAAAGAAAGTCCCCCATCCACCTAGCCCCGAAAAAAGCCAGCGCAAAACCTCGGATCAGAAAAAACTACGCAAAAGCGACAACCAAAAATCTGACCCACAGCCACCACCAAGCGACCCAAAAACTGATAGGAAAAAACGGTCACCGACAGCAAGGCCACCCGCTCGCGGGCCCAGCCCCTAGGTATACACCAACATCCCACCAACCGCAAAGCAGAAAAGAAAAATCACCCCCCGCCATGCGGCAACCTCACCCCACTGGATCGCCGCACAGCGGGAAAGCCACCCTTTTTTTTTTGCATTGAGTAGTAGGTGATTCACACGAACAGGTGAAGATACCCAGCGTCACATACTAATAATGTTAATTGGATACATGCAGAATACAGCCCAAATCTCGAACCTCCTTGGATAGGAGACACAGCAGTTAACTTATTTTATCACAGCCTATCAAAACGAAATAGTAAATCAAACAGCAGAACCTTGTAGGTACAAAAAACAAATCCCCTATCCACAGACACATTTGGAACCTTCGGGACCCTCCTCGACTGTAGACATCCCGGCCCCCACACCAATCCCAACCACTCGCAAGCGCCTCACCGTGAGTGCGACCAAGTCGCAGGAGCCACCAAAGCGGACCAAACTCAACAAACACACGGGAACAAAAGGACGAACACTACACAGAACGTAGCCAGAAGCACACAAACCAGGGAAGGGGCCAAGCCCTACATCAGAACACTCACCAATTCCAGAAAATGGAGAAGCACAACAGAGGGAGGAACCACTTCACCACCGCCGCAGGCGTGGGACAAGGCACGCTGGAGACCGCCTGGTCGCGGGCACTCGGCCGCCGCCCGGAAAGGTGCCGGAAACCACGCCGGGAAAACAGCAGTAGAGGACTCCGAGGGAGAACCCCTGTGGGAAGAACCGAAACAGCTACTCCCCGCAGGTGAGCAGAAGGCCCAAAAAACACCGCCTGTGCCGCCTCCCAGGGCCAGAGCGAGAGTGGCGACAAATAAGTTTATGCTCCCATCTGGCCCCAGAGGGGGAAGAGCAACACGAAATCAGGGGAGCACTCCCTACCCCTCCACGGGGGGCATTGGAGAGGAAGGAGGACAGCAGCGGCAGCAGGGGGGGGAGGGGGGGGGTTGGGAACTTGGGGCGGAGAGGTGATGGGGAGACGTGGGGGGGGACGCGGAAGAGCACGAGGAAAAAGGGGGGCAGCAGCAGCCACGGCAACAGTGGGCAGGGGGAGAGTGCTAGTGTGGTGGGGGTAAGGAGCCGGGCAAAGGAGTGGGGACGGTATGAGGGCTCATATAGTTGGCGTTGTGATCTGAAGCTGTCCGCAGTACCATTGTCGTTTTGATCAGAGTTACGATACCACACATGTGTATGTTTGTTGTAATATACATTATTTTATGTATTATTATTTTATTTATAGATTTTAATTTTTTATCATTACTATTATTATTTTTTTTATATAATTATTATTATTTTTTATTTTTATTTATTTATTTATTTATTTTTATTTTATTTTTTATGATGGGGAAAAGGGGGGTGATCAAACGTGTAAAATTGCAAATGTTAAAGGATCTTTATTAACTTAGCTATTGAAATCCTTCAACTGTTTTTTTTTTTTTTTTTTTTTGCAATGCTATAGCTCCCATAGGAGCTATAACACTGCACACACTGAACCTGACACCGATCACTTGCCATGTATTAACATGGCAATGATCGGTGTTATCAATGATTGATTGCTCAAGCCTGAATTTCAGGCTTGGAGCAATCAATTGAGGAGCGGACGCGCAGGAGGCAGGTGAGTGACCCTCCTGCTGCGTCCCAGCTGATCGGGACATCGCGATTTTATCGCGTTGGTCCCGATCAGCCCGCTGAGCAGCCGGGATGCTTTCAATTACATTTTCAAACGCGCCGATGACTCTGATCGCCGCGTCTGAAAAGGTAATGCCGGACATCTGCCAGATCGGCAATGTCCGGCATTAGCAGGGGTCCTGGTTGCTAATAGCAACTGGGACCCGGCAGCCATAATGCGCGCACCTTGTGAGCGCGCATTATAGCTGGGGACGCGCAAATGGACGTTACTAAACGTCCATTTGCGCAAAAGTTAAAGGGGTTAAAACAGCAGCAGCCACCCAGGGGCCGCCACCTCCAGAGCGGAGGGGACAACAGGGGGAAGGGGGGGGGTGGTTATAGTAAGGAGGTGAAGGGGACCGCAACAGGGGGGGGGGGCAGACAAAGGGGACTGCAACAGGAGGGAAAAAAGAGACGGACGAGGCAAGGAGGAAATCAGAGCCTGCTCAAGGCACAGGCAGGGGAGAGGGCAAAAGAACGGGACAGGGCTCACAGGGATTACAGTGGGAAAGGAGGGCAGGACTAATAAGAGGTCCGCCAGCCTCCGTAACCCGCCTCGGGTGCAACAGGAGGGGAGGACAGCTCAGCCACAAGGGAGCATGCCAGCCCTCACCCTCCTGCTCCATCCAGGCCATAAATAAGGGGCAGCAACATACCCACCAGCACCCAAAACTCCGGGTCCTGGGCAGATTGAGGGGGGAAGGGAGGCACCACAACTATAAATACCCAGGGGAGGGCCCCTGAAAGCCCGGGAAACTATTAAACCCCTGATTGGTGCACTCCTTCCCCCCACCCATGGGACATACCACTATAGTTACCAACAAGTTTTTACAGGCGGGGGAGGGGGCTATAAAACCTTGCCTGTATATTTCTTAACCCCTTAACTGCTCACCAGTCAGGGGGTAAGCTAGTTATGCACAGCTTGCCCCTCCATTACATTACTTATCCTGTACTGATCCTGAGTTATATCCTGTATTATACTCCAGAGCTGTACTCACTATTCTGCTGGTGAGGTCACTGTGTACATACATTACATTACTTATCCTGTACTGATCCTGAGTTATATCCTGTATAATACTCCAGCGCTGCACTCACTATTCTGCTGGTTGGATCACTGTGTACATACATTACATTACTTATCCTGTACTGATCCTGAGTAACGGTCTGTATAGTAACTCAGAGCGACAATTTGGCTGGTCATCAATGGAAACAGTGAACAGGTCTTTCATCAAACATATCTAAGCTATGCTACTATAAGTCAGCGGGGAAGTTTTTGTATACCAGATTGCCTTATGGTCTACAATTTTTATAATGCAAATTATCAGAGAAAAACCTGAAGAGACACAAAGCCATCAAAGAATATTGGGAGATTTCAGCTATGAAGCCTTCTGAATAGTGAATGCAGCTCTCAGTTATAATAAAGGCTATAAGAGATGCAATTCATCTGCATAGACTTTACATTTTGCATTTACAAGTCATTACATGGATTCATATATGTTTATACTCTTTGGCTGTGGGAACAAAAGCAGAAAATTTGGAGCCTACCGATAGGCTAAAGATCAATAGTGGACATTCTAGGACTGTCTGTCTACTAGGCAAATAAAAAAATAGGTTCAATTGTTTCAGAATTCTCTTTAGTAAAAGCAGTGATGGCCTATGAGTTGTGGTAATATTTGGTCATGATTCCCAAATCAGGGGTCTGTCAGCTTTTCAATTCTTACTACTCTTCTAGGCAAAAAGGGAAAATCGTTCTTGCCATAAAATACAACACCCAAAGCTCTTTGGTACGCGGGAGTAGTTTGTGTAACTTCTCAGTACTTCTTTGTTTATATAGGAAAACACCCTATACATACCAAGGTTACATTTCACCCAATGGAAGAATACCTTTAGGGCGTACGAAGAGACATCTTAGTAATTAGAGGCAAACTGAAGACAAACAATGTAGCTTTAAACAGACAAAGAGTGAAAACCTGACTATAACCAGACATTTAAAAAAAAATATATATATATTATATATACATACATACAGTGGGGCAAAAAAGTATTTAGTCAGCCACCAATTGTGCAAGTTCTCCCACTTTAAAAGATGAGAGAGGCCTGTAATTTTCATCATAGGTATACCTCAACTATGAGAGATATGATGAGAAAAAAATTCATAAAATCACATTGTCTGCTTTTTTAAGAATTTATTTGCAAATTATAGACTCTTAAATAAAAAGTTACCTGTTACTTCTTATTTAAGAATCTCCTCTGTCCTCCACTCGTTACCTGTATTAATGGCACCTGTTTGAACTTGTTATCAGTATAAAAGACACCTGTCCACAACCTCAAACAGTCACACTCCAAACTCCACTATGGCCAAGACCAAAGAGCTGTCGAAGGACACCAGAAACAAAATTGTAGACCTGCACCAGGCTGGGAAGACTGAATCTGCAATAGACAAGCAGCTTGGTGGGAAGAAATCAACTGTGGGAGCAATTATTAGAAAATGGAAGACATACAAGACCACTGATAATCTCCCTGGATCTGGGGCTCCACGCAAGATCTCACCCTGTGGTGTCAAAATGATCAAAAGAACGGTGAGCAAAAATCCCAGAACCACACGGGGGGACCTAGTGAATGACCTGCAGAGAGCTGGGACCAAAGTAACAAATGCTGCCACCAGTAACACATTACACCACCAGGGACTCAATTCATGCCGCGGCAGACGTGTCCCCCTGCTTAAGCCAGTACATGTCCGGGCCCATCTGAAGTTTGCTAGAGAGCATTTGGATGATCCAGAAGAGAATTGGGAGAATGTCATATGGTCAGATGAAACCAAAGTAGAACTTTTTAGTAAAACTCAACTTGTCGTGTTTGGAGGAAAAAGAATGCTGAGTTGCATCCAAAGAACACCATACCTACTGTGAAGCATGGGGGTGGAATCATCATGATTTGGGGCTGTTTTTCTGCAAAGGGACCAGGATGTTTGATCCGTGTAAAGAAAAGGATGAATGGGGCCATGTATTGTGAGATTTTGAGTGAAAACCTCCTTCCATCAGCAAGGGCATTGAAGATGAAATGTGGCTGGGCTTTTCAGCATGACAATGATCCCAAACACACCGCCAGGACAACGAAGGAGTGACTCCGTAAAAAGCATTTCAAGGTCCTGGAGTGGCCTAGCCATTCTCCACATCTCAACCCCATATAATACCTTTGGAAGGAGTTGAAAGTCTGTGTTGCCCAGCGACAGCCCCAAAGCATCACTGTTCTAGAGGTGACCTGCATGGAGAAATGAGCCTAAATACCAGCAACACTGTGTGAAAACCTTGTGAAGACTTACAGAAAACATTTGACTTCTGTCATTGCCAACAAAGGGTATATAACAAAGTATTGAGATGAACTTTTGTTATTGACCAAATACTTATTTTCCACCATAATTTGCATATAAATTCTTTAAAAATAAGACAATGTGATTTTATGGATTTTTTTTCTCTCATTAGGTCTCTCCTAGTAGAGGTATACTTATGATGAAAATTACAGGCCTCTCTTATTTTTTTTTAAGTGGGAGAACTTGCACAATTGGTAGCTACTTTTTATATATGCATAAAAAGTTGAACACTTGCTTCAACATCGACAAAATAACCTCCCAAGATCAGCTTGAATTTGGGAGACCCTTTTTAAATAGTCGAAACTGGACAACCACTTAAAGGGGTACTCCGGTGCTCCAGTGTTTTGAACATTTTGTTCTGAATGCTCGGAGCTGGAGTCTGTGATAGTGACTTCGTGGCCACACCCCCTCTTGATGTCACACCACGCCTCCTCCACTCCTGTCAATGGGAAGAGGCGTGTCGGTCGACACGCCCCTTCTATAGACATGAATGTAGGGGGCGTGACGTCACGAGGTGCTGTGGCCGTGACATCACAACCACTGGTGCGGGATTTGTTAGAACCCCCGATGCTGTGGGAGATTGCGGGGGGGGGGGCGGGGGGCAGCAGCGGGAACCCTGCAATCCGACATCTTATTCCCTTTCCTCTGGAGAGGGTAAAGATGTCTAGCAGCGGACTGCCCCTTTAATATTGGTATTGCTGCTAGTAAGCTACAAAGAAGCATGTGTGTATAGGTCAAAATGGATTTGTGTGCAGGTGTAGTCAGACAGTGGAAGGGTAGAGTGTGGGGGGTTATCAGACAATTTATGCAGTATAGGTTTTGATTACTGGGGCTCATGATGGCGCCATAGTCCGAGACCCTAAGCTCCTCTACCAAAGAGGTTCCCAACTCTGTCCTCAAGGCCACCAACAATCCAGGATGTGAATTTTTCCCTGTTCTATTCCAAAGTAGTAACTGAACAAACCCGGAATGTTGGTGGGCCTTGAGGACTGGGTTGGGGGCCACTGATCTAATGGGCTTGGTCTTAACGGTTAAATAGGCTAATGGTCTTTATAGAGATCTAACCCAAAACAGATTTTAACCCATAAATGACACAGTATATTTGAGGAGCCAAACAAGTTTTTAGAGCAAATCTATCAGAAATATCAGAAGCAGAGGTTTTTACCTCAAGGATACGATGCATGCTCGGAGTACAGTATATGTTTTGCAAATGTAGTGATTAATTGACTGAATAATTGTTCCAAAAGGAGTTTTCTTCATTAAATTCCCCAAAGACGGTGGTTTAATTTCCAGAGCAACAATTAGATATTCTCCGACAATTAGGAAGACAGACGGTCAGAAGGAGAAGACGAATCCTCTCTGGTGTTATTAAGACTTGTATTTAAGAGTTTAGACTTTAATATATTCAGAAAGTTTAAAGGTACCGTTCATTTTAATTACTTGACAAATCATAGTTATAATCAGTGGCGGTCCAGTTGATGAGACTCCACCCCCTTCACTTCAGGTAGACTGTACAAGCAGAACACCGATAAAACTGATTAGTGTGCAATGTGGCAAAGCATTGTTAGCCATCCAAAGATTGCTTATAATAGCCCCCTATAGGGAAAAGTGTAAATAAAATAATTTAAAAGTGTTTTTAAAAATATAAACACGTCCTTCCCAACAAAAGTTTTAATCACGCCTGTCTTTTTCCCATTTTATAAATATTAATTATTAAAATAGAATGTTTATGATCCTAAACAGGTAATATTGTAAATGTAAAAATATATCAAGCTCCCCAAAAAAAATAAGTCCCAGTAACAAAAACTGGTATTGATAAAAAAAAATATGGACAACAGTGCAAAAACACGAGCCCTCATAGAGCCCTGTATATGGAAAAATAGAGAGGTTATAGGGGGTCAGGATAGGGTGGTTTAGGAAATACAGATTTTCTTAAAATAAAAAAAAAAAGGCAATAAAAAATTTAAAAACTATAGAAATTGGGTATCATTGTAATCGCATTTACCTACACGATAAAAGTAACATGTGAATTTTACGTAAAGTGCACTGTGTAAAACCAACCCCTCCAAGAGTTTTAAATTTTTTTTTTTTTACATTTTACCACACAACTATATATATATATATATATATATCTGAATAGACAAGAGCGACAGGCCAGGCACAGCGTCTCTATCGGTATCAACCTGACAGGCAGGTACTCAAGCAGTCCCGTAGCTCAGTGGGGTGCGAAGCGTGGAACAACAGGCAACTTGTATGGAAAATCAAGTGAAGAAGAAAAACGCTGCAACTCACCACCTTCGAGCTTTCCTTTAATTGTCGTCACATCATCAGTACAGGTACAACTTGTAGTGAATCGACATCGGGGCTGAGTGCAGGGGAGAGAGGGGAGAGTGGACGCTGCGGGGAGGTTCCTAGACGACCAGCTAGTTTCGCATCAAATGATGCTTCTTCTGGTCTAGGGTTCAGGCAGGTGTAAGGTGATTAAATAGGTAAGTCCCACTGTGGGGCGGGGTGAAAAAACATATATTACAAAAAAGGACAGTGTGAATACCACATACACTACATATACCGTTCACCTTAGTATATAGATCCCTAGACCAGAAGAAGCATCATTTGATGCGAAACTAGCTGGTCGTCTAGGAACCTCCCCGCAGCGTCCACTCTCCCCTCTCTCCCCTGCACTCTGCCCCGATGTCGATTCACTACAAGTTGTACCTGTACTGATGATGTGACGACAATTAAAGGAAAGCTCGAAGGTGGTGAGTTGCAGCATTTTTCTTCTTCACTTGATTTTCCATATTATATCCCGTATATATACATACATATATATATATATATTTTTTTTTTGTTTTACTATGGATGTTGTAGTAAACTGGTTATGTCATTACAAAGTACCAATAGTCCTGCATAAACCAAGCTTCATATGGCCTGTAGGTAGAAAATGTAAAGAGTTTTGACTTTTTGAAAGGCAAGAAGGCAAAAGCAAAATTGCATTATTAAGGGGTTAATCATGGCTACTGTCTTATACCTCTATGGTGATTAAAATTGTAGAGGGGGACTGACATTTCAGACAAACCCCACCTCCTAAAGAACCCTTACACACTATATATATATATATATATATATATATATATATATATATATATATAGAGACAAAGAATAAGTCAGCCAGCACTTTAGTTGATACCAAACTATTATATGGACCTGGCCTACAGGTGCACGCTACTAGGCTAGATATACAGCAACAGAAGAATGCAGCAGCACACTGCCAGCACAAAGATATAGGTGCAACATGAATATGCAGTTAAAACATGGAGAGCTATACAGCTATGGTGTAATAGATGCAAATGTGAAACTATGAAATAGTGAGGCACTTAGCTCGCAAATTTGTCTCCGCCGGCGGTCAAATAGCTTGGACCGTCCCACCGCGATAAGGTGGCCTCCTTGGGACGGACCCTACACTGTGAATATGCCTCTGTGTGAACAGTTCAGTAAGCATGGCAGGGTCTGGAACATCCAAGACACCTTATATACACACCTGATAGAGGTGGGTGGGGTGCAAGGCCAACATGGAGGTAGCCACTCCCCCGTATGTGCAATACAGACAAAGAATAAGTCAGCCAGCACTTTAGTTGATACCAAACTATTATATGGACCTGGCCTACAGGTGCACGCTACTAGGCTAGATATACAGCAACAGAAGAATGCAGCAGCACACTGCCAGCACAAGGAGGCTACCTTATCGCGGTGGGACGGTCCAAGCTATTTGACCGCCGGCGGAGACAAATTTGCGAGCTAAGTGCCTCACTATTTCATAGTTTCACATTTGCATCTATTACACCATAGCTGTATAGCTCTCCATGTTTTAACTGCATATTCGTGTTGCACCTATATCTTTGTGCTGGCAGTGTGCTGCTGCATTCTTCTGTTGCTGTATATCTAGCCTAGTAGCGTGCACCTGTAGGCCAGGTCCATATAATAGTTTGGTATCAACTAAAGTGCTGGCTGACTTATTCTTTGTCTGTATTGCACATACGGGGGAGTGGCTACCTCCATGTTGGCCTTGCACCCCACCCACCTCTATCAGGTGTGTATATAAGGTGTCTTGGATGTTCCAGACCCTGCCATGCTTATTGAACTGTTCACACAGAGGCATATTCACAGTGTAGGGTCCGTCCCAAGGAGGCCACCTTATCGCGGTGGGACGGTCCAAGCTATTTGACCGCCGGCGGAGACAAATTTGCGAGCTAAGTGCCTCACTATTTCATAGTTTCACATTTGCATCTATTACACCATAGCTGTATAGCTCTCCATGTTTTAACTGCATATTCGTGTTGCACCTATATCTTTGTGCTGGCAGTGTGCTGCTGCATTCTTCTGTTGCTGTATATCTAGCCTAGTAGCGTGCACCTGTAGGCCAGGTCCATATAATAGTTTGGTATCAACTAAAGTGCTGGCTGACTTATTCTTTGTCTGTATTGCACATACGGGGGAGTGGCTACCTCCATGTTGGCCTTGCACCCCACCCACCTCTATCAGGTGTGTATATAAGGTGTCTTGGATGTTCCAGACCCTGCCATGCTTATTGAACTGTTCACACAGAGGCATATTCACAGTGTAGGGTCCGTCCCAAGGAGGCCACCTTATCGCGGTGGGACGGTCCAAGCTATTTGACCGCCGGCGGAGACAAATTTGCGAGCTAAGTGCCTCACTATTTCATAGTTTCACATTTGCATCTATTACACCATAGCTGTATAGCTCTCCATGTTTTAACTGCATATTCATGTTGCACCTATATCTTTGTGCTGGCAGTGTGCTGCTGCATTCTTCTGTTGCTGTATATCTAGCCTAGTAGCGTGCACCTGTAGGCCAGGTCCATATAATAGTTTGGTATCAACTAAAGTGCTGGCTGACTTATTCTTTGTCTGTATTGCACATACGGGGGAGTGGCTACCTCCATGTTGGCCTTGCACCCCACCCACCTCTATCAGGTGTGTATATAAGGTGTCTTGGATGTTCCAGACCCTGCCATGCTTACTGAACTGTTCACACAGAGGCATATTCACAGTGTAGGGTCCGTCCCAAGGAGGCCACCTTATCGCGGTGGGACGGTCCAAGCTATTTGACCGCCGGCGGAGACAAATTTGCGAGCTAAGTGCCTCACTATTTCATAGTTTCACATTTGCATCTATTACACCATAGCTGTATAGCTCTCCATGTTTTAACTGCATATTCATGTTTCATCTATATCCTTGTGCTGGCAGTGTGCTGCTGCATTCTTCTGTTGCTGTATATATATATATATATATATAATCAAGTAGAAGCGGCACACCAGTATACCAATGAAAGCGTGGGTTTATTCACACATCTGTGCAGAAAAGCTACGTTTCGGCTCAACAATAGAGCCTTTCTCAAGCATGGTGCTCCCCTTGATCTATTATTTCTACTATATATATATATATATATATATATATATATATATATATATATATAATGTTATACAGATTTGTAAATTGCAGCTATATAAAAATTTTAATCCTTCCAGTACTTATCAGCTGCTGTATGCTCCAGAGTAAGTTGTGTGGTTCTTTCTTGTCTGATCACAGTGCTCTGTGCTGATACCTTTGTCTATGTAAGGAACTGTCCAGAGCAGGAGAGGTTCACAATGGGGATTTACTTCTGCTGTGGACAGTTCCTGACACGGATAGAGGTGGCAGCAGAGAGCACTGTGGTCAGACTGGAAATAACTACACAACTTCCTCTGGAGCATACAGCAGCTGATAAGTCCTGGAAGGATTAAGCTTTTTATATAGAAGTAATTTCCAAATCTTAATTATTGGCATCAGTTTATTTAAAAAATATATATATATTCCTTCTGGAGTACCCCTTTAATTTAAAACAAAGGTATACAGTGGGGAAAAAAAAAACTTAAAAGGGGTACTCCGGTGGAAAACATTTATTTTTTTTAATTAACAGGTGCCAGAAAGTTAAACAGATTTGTAAATTACTTCTAGTAAAAAAATATTTATAATTCCAGTACTTCTTAGCAGCTGTATGCTACAGAGGAAATTCTTTTATTTTTGAATTTCTTTTTTGTCTTGTCCACAGTGCTGACACCTGATGCCCGTATCAGGAACTGTCCAGAGCAGGAGAAAATCCTCATAGCAAACCTATGCTACTCTGGAAAGTTCCTGACACGGACAGAGGTGTCAGCAGAGAGCACTGTGGACAAGACAAAAAAGAAATTCAAAAAGCATATAATTTCCTCTGTAGCATACAGCTGCTAATAAGTACTGGAAGGATAAAGATTTTTTAATAGAAGTAATTTACAAATCTGCTTACCTTTCTGGCACCAGTTCATTAAAAAAATAAAATAAAATAAAAAAGTTTTCCACCGGAGTACCCCTTTAAAGGGGTACTCCAGTGGAAAACTTTTTTTTTTTTAAATCAACTGGTGCCAGAAAGTTAAACAGATTTTTTAATTACTTCTATTAAAAAATCTTAATCCTTTCAGTACTTTTTAGGGTCTGTATACTACAGAGGAAATGGTTTTCTTTTTGGAACACAGAGCTCTCTGCTGACATCATGACCACAGTGCTCTCTGCTGACATCTCTGTCCATTTTAAGAACTGTCCAGAGTAAAAGAAAATCCCCATAGCAAACATATGCTGCTCTAGACAGTTCCTAAAATGAGAGATGTCAGTAGAGAGCACTGTGGTCATGATGTCAGCAGAGAGCTCTGTGTTCCAAAAAGAAAACCATTTCCTCTGTAGTATACAGACCCTAAAAAGTACTGGAAGGATTAAGATTTTTTAATAGAAGTAATTTACAAATCTGGCACCAGTTGATTAAGAAAAAGTTCTCCACAGGAATACCCCTTTAAGCACATAGCGAGGTGTATGGCACTTTACCAAAAAGGGCGTTGTAACATAAAACAGGCGTACAAACGCCTAAGCTCCTATTTATTCAGACCCGAGTGACAATGCTTTACAAAACTGCAAACAAAAATAGATTGATACCTACGAGGAGACACGAATGCTACGGGAACCAACGTAAAAGATAATGGCGAACATCCGTGACACATGGGAAATGTAGGAGGGTGCAAAACTAATGGAGAAAATAATCTCACAGCTAAAAGGCAAGAGCAATGAAGGGGAATGCAAATGTAAGATTCCACGAGGCAGAGAACAGGCAGTGATTGACAACGGAATAAAAAGGTAATGGCTGCAGCCCACAGAGCTGTCATCCCAATATTACCATTCTGTGTAATTAACACGAGACACTGCAAACAACAGGAGTAAAGGCTGCGAACATTCTCGTGTTTGGTACAATGCCTCCCCAACTCCCGCTGGTTCTCCAGATCGGCGTTATACAGGTGATGCACAGGAGATTGTCACTTCCCTCACAATTAGAGCACGTGCCGAAGACATTCTGCGCCTCTCCTTGTTCAGGCTGCGTACAAATAAAAGTTTCCATGCTCCACGTATGGCGTTTCCTAAGTGAGACATATCCGAGCACATACAGCAGACGAGTATCCAACACGCAGGTTTTTCACGCTGTTCTTCATAAATGTCACTGAACTCCTTATTTGGAACAGATGACATTTCAAGATCGAGTAGAAAAAAAAAAGTTTGGGTCATATTCTGACATGGAGACCCCTGAGTGGGTTTATCCGGTAATGAAGCGATTTGTTTTACAAATTGACAGTAGATTCGGACAAGTGTGGAACCAATTCACTTTGTATGAGGCAAATTTAGATGCCATCAAGTTATGGTTGACTACCGATAAAGAAAAACGTATTCTACACACTGTTTTTATGTTGTCAGTAAACTTTCTTGCTGGTCAACCTCTTCAAGGGGTGCTATAAAATATGTTAATGAACGCATATGTAACTTTGCAATATATACTTGGTCAGTAACAATGATTTATGGGAACTTTCATAACATCATACTCAAGTAAATTGAGATAAATAAGTTGCAATGTCTCACTCTCCCCCGCATCCCCCTCCCCTTCTTTCTAGAGACTTCACTTTGGATTTGCGTTGTCCCAGGGGGCTTGGCTTAAGCTCGTCTCCAGGTGATGTCACCTGGAGACTCCAGTCACGAGTGTAAGGCCCGCTCCCTGAGTGAAGTCAACGCCTCCGGCCTGCCCCTCCAGTCATGTCCTTACAGAATACACAGAGTGTAAGGCCCGCTCCCTAAGTGACGTCAATGCCTCCGGCCTGCCCCTCCAGTCATGTCCTTACAGAGTACACAGAGTGTAAGGCCCGCTCCCTGAGTGACGTCAACGCCTAAGGCCTGCCCCTCCAGTCACGTCCTTACAGAGTAAACAAAGTGTAAAGCCCGCTCCCTGAGTGACGTCAACGCCTCCGGCCTGCCCCTCCAGTCACGTCCTTACAGAGTAAACAAAGTGTAAAGCCACCTTCTGAGTGACCTAACCGCCTCTAGCCTGCCTCTCCAGTCATGCCCTTACAAAGTACACAGAGTGTTAAGGCCCGCCCCCTGAGTGTCATCACTACCTTTGTCTCGCCCCTCCAGTCATGTTCTTACAGTTAATGTGACTGAAGTGGCAGGTTTGAGACAGGGATCTCACTCATGGGGTGGGCTTGAACTCTGAGAGGATTCCAAATGCAACCCAACGTTCCGAAAGGTAGAGGGGATGCAGGAGAAAGCAAGGTGACACAATTTTCATGAAAAGAAGGCAAGTATATTAAGGGGTACTTCAGTATCAGAAAATTATACTTAAACCAAACTATAACTACAAGACATATAACTTACTAATATAGCGTTATCACAAATGTACTGCTTCAATGTGCTTTTGCTTGTAATACCCCTGACAGGTAGTTGTGTAGTCCTCTTGTTGTCAAAGTGGTATTGTCTTAGCAGCTCCCCTGCTCCTCCCTCAAGACAAAGCATCATCCTTTCTTGTCTCTGGAGGTGTGACTAAATCTTGTCTCTGAATTCTAGCTCCGCCCTAATTCTGAGCAAAAACAGAACTCATGAGGTTCAGTAGATCTGACTATGTGCTATTGGCTTAAAGAATCAAACTTGTATGTGATACAGCTGTATCTTGCACTTTTGTCCCCAATGGCTGCATCAAGATTAAAGTAAGCATTTTAACAGTGAGAGACGCTCTTTCTTCATTTGAAGACTTGACCAATTGCTGTTGCATTTGCCTCAATTTATAATAATGTAAAAAAAAGAGAAACTTGCTTCTGAGCATAATTTCAAAAACGAACAGGTTGTTAGTATATATTTTGTTCAAAAAGTACAAGCCCACTCGCCACGTCAAGGCCATCTAGTCGGAGTGGGCCCATATCCTAACACTGGCATAGCACCGGGCGGCAACCACTGCCCCTGCAGCACCAAGCCCACAGGGGGAAGGACCCAGTGGCCGAGCAACCCCACTGCTGCCCGACCAAGCCCCTGGCCACACCACCCCACAGACAAAGCATCACAGTAACAATGGCTGTCACAGAGCACCACACCAGTGTGAACACCTACCATGTGCTCCCTGAATAGGTGGTCTTGATGTGGCGAGTGGGCTTGTAATTTTTGATCAAATGTGATCAAAATACAAATGGTCGATGTGCGGCTAGGTTCCTGTTTCTCTATTTTTGTTTTACAATTGTAGTCACTCCCTTCTTTCATAGCCAGCACCCCGCTCCACCCATTCGGCCCAGGTGTTTTTAATTAGCAGGAGACTGCATATGGGATTCCTCCTAGCATTCTCCCAGCCCCCTGGCCGGGAGCACTTGGTAGGTGTTCACACTGGTGTGGTGCTCTGCGACTCGTCTGTGGGGTGGAGTGGCCCGGAGCCAGGGTCTTGGTCGGGCAGCAGTGGGGCTGCCTAACCATTGGGTCATTCCCCCTGTGGGCATGGGGTTGCGGTGGCAGTGGCCGCAGCCTGGCGCAATGCCAGTGTTAGGTTAGGGACCCACTCTGAATAGGTGGCCTTGACGTGGCGAGTGGGCTTTTTGATCAAAATTTATAACAACCACCAGTTAGCTTTTGAATTTATGCTGAGAAGAAAGTAGATCAAAATACAAATTGTGGATGTGTGGCCATGTTTCTGTTGCTCTATTTTTGTTTTTCAATTTATGATAATAATATACATTTCCACACTATAGGCAGACAATGCACTTTGTGGATCCCCCCGTTAAGATCCAATAATTCAGGGATGAGGGGTCCTCAGCATTTGTAGATTGTTGTAATTATTTTCCCCAGAATCTGGTGGGAAATGTATGTCAACCAAAGATTTTTTTAAATTTTATTATTCAGATGACCCGTGGCATGTCAGTCTCCTCCTATTTATGGGTATTAATCTGCGGGAGTGCATAACCAGCATAGTTCACAGTAATGAGAGTCGTACATGATATTTTTGGACAGATCGGTGACGGAGTCTTGAGGACATGACAGCTAATTAAATAAGATGAGTTTCTGAGATCTGCGGCTTCCATACAATCTAATGTCATTAATTTCAGGAGAATACATACAAAACACCACCGTGCTAAAGGTCTGATGATAAACATGTCAGCCCAATGATTCAGTTCTTCCAGGGAGTAAGGAAGGCTTTTACATGTTAAGAGTGTAGTTAAATTTAAAGGGGTATTCCCATATCATCTTGTTACCTTCTATCTCGAGGTGGGGATAACAAGCTGATCGGTGAGGGTCCGACCATTGGGGCCCCTGCCCATATAATGAACAGAACACACCGCTCCAGCGCAGTGGCATTGAATCCCTATGAGGCCGCCAAACGTTACCAATTGCTATAATTGGAAAAGTTTGCCAGCACCATAAAGAGTAAACGGAGCAGCGGTGACCTCCATTCATTCCCTTCTCGGAATAGGCAGGGGTCCCAGTGGTCGGACCCCCACTGACCAGCTTCATCAAAACTACAGTTCAATCTACAGGTTATAGAATAGGAGAAGCTGGGCAGATTGATACAATGTATAGTTTTGTTAGAAATCTTTTAAAGGGTTACCCAGGTTTAGATAAAGCGGCTTCCTTCCAGAACCAGCGCCAATCTAGTCCTCTTGTGTGTGTGTGGTATTGTAGCTCTGTTCCACTGAAGTGAATGTGAGTTTGTGAGTTGTAATACCACACACAACCTGAGGACAGGTGTGGTGTTGTTTTTGAAACAAAGTAGCACTGCTTTTTTAAAATCTTTACCCCTTTAAACAATAACTTGACATTTATTAATTTCAGTCTCTGTTTATTTTGGATTTCAGAGTCCAGTGGGTGTGTATAACCTGTCAGTTGCTGGGTGGGACAGCCCCCTGGACTCCTAAACCCTAAGTCGACAAAGACTGAGTTTATCCAAAATATATTTTAAGAAAACTATATAATCAATCGGCTCAGGGTCTCCGGCTCTACCACATGAAACCAGAAGTAAAAGTTCTCCATTATTAATGTGGCAGGTCCACGGCTAAGTAGTATGTAGACATTTTTGGCATTTCAATCGGCATTTTCTGCACCTCCCCCCAAAGAAAGTCATGGCAACATTTGCCAGTATATTAAAGGGGATAGCCAGGAATTGAATAACAGGGATGTTTTTTTTTTTTTTTCTCAAAAACAGCACCACATTTGGCTGTGTGTGATATTACAACTTGGCTCCATTCACTTCAATGGAACTGAGCTGAAATACTACACACAACCTGAGGACAGGGGTAATGCTGATTTTGGGGAAAACAAATTAAGAGTTGTTTTTCTAATCCTGGATAACCCATATAAGTCATGAATAATTTATCCATAGATAAGTGACAAGAAGTAGTCCTGCACTCTCCTATTCACTCTGGATATTTCTTAAATAAACATTCACAATAGACAGTTAAATAAAAGTTAAATGTCAATCTGACTATAAGGTCAGTCCATGTGTTATAATGGCAACAAATGTAGAAAGAAGTGAAGGTGACCAGAAAACACACCGGGGGTCCTTGAGGAGCAAACCTTTCAGATAAGTAAGTGGAATGGTATTTACTATCCTGGAAAAATCTAATCTAGTCCTATACAATCGGGAACCTCTAACCCCGAGCTCCATTGTTCCGTAAATACAGAGGATGGTAGAATCTGCTGGAGCTGTATATACAGGACTGGGGTGAGGAAAATAGGAACTGTGTACTGGATTTATTCACTCTGGATAAAACTTGCTCATAATTAGAGGAGAGCGAAGCTACAGTAATTTGATTCGTCACGAACCTCGCGGCTCGGCGGTTGCTGACTTTAGCCTGCATAAATTAGTTCAACTTTCAGGTGCTCCGGTAGCCTGGAAAAAGGTGGATACAGTCCTAGGAGACTATGCAGGCTAAAGTCAGCAACCGCTGAGCCGCGAGGTTCGTGACAAATCAAATTACTGTAACTTTGCTCATCTCTACTCATAATCCACACTCACATGCCGATTCATGTGAATACTAGCTGTTCGGTCTTCCTACCTAAACCTAAACAACAATGACGCTATCATCCCCATATCATGCCCTATTATAAGTTGACATATCCTGACCTTGTATCGCATCCTAGTGTCTAGTCCTCATATCCCGACCTCATATCTCGTCCTCATATTCCGTCCTCATATCTCCTCCCCGCACAATTTATTATCTGCATCAGACTGTCGGCAGAATGTTTATAAGTCCTGGGCAATCTCTGCAGCCTGAGAATAACACAATCTGGAGATGTACTGAAAGCACCATAGACTTGCATGGCACCATTTGGAAAATACATACATGCATACATACATATATACTGTATATCTTTAATGAACAATTAGGGGAGAATCAGGTGTGGTTACAGCATACTGACTTGTGTTGTCATAGGCAGAGGAGCAGCCAGGTAATAAATACAGCATGTGCTGCAACCTTACTGACTGTGCAATAGTCTGCTGTGAAATGAGATGTTCTGCAACAGCTCTGGCGGGGAACATGCAGGAGTGCTGTGGGAGGGGAGTAGGCAAGGTGGGAGAGCTGAAGAGTTGAGGAAAAGCAATGTATTCTTTGAAGTGCTGAGCAACTGCTCAACCAGAAAGTAAAGGACTAACCACAAAAGAATTTAAGGCTTCTCCATTCCTGGTGGTTAAAGCCAGAGCCTCGCTGTCAAAAACTGCCTGCCATAGTATTCACAAGGGTGAAGCACCTGAGCATCAAGCCTTTAAGGGGCTCTTCCCATTGTTAACATGGGGTCTGACCACCATGACCCCCTCAAGACCTTCAGAACAGAGGTCTTGTGTCTGTACCGTGCAGCTCTAGACACATCAGCTGCCGATACACATGCTCAACCGTTATTATATCCGACAAGGGTTCCCAGCAGTCAAACCCACCACGATTGGGCACTTTTTCCCTTCCTGTGGACAGACAGGTGTTGGTGGTGGGACTACCTCTTTAGGTTAAGGTATTCTCTGACATGGATTTGCATGGAAGAGTTAAAGGAGGACTTTGGAGCAGTAAAATCTATCTACTATCCAAAGGATAGGTGATAAGTTTTAAAACACCGGGGGTCCGACCACTGGGATCCCCAGTGATCTCCTTCACAGCACTAGAGATACCTGAATTCTGTATTTCCAGCTCTCCTATAGAGATACATGGAGGGGGCGTCTCTGCCTCAGTTTTGTGCCATGCAGGAGATCACTAGTGGTCCCAGCGGTCAGACCCCCTGCGATCTAAAACGGATCCCTTATCCTTTGGATAGCGGATAAGTTTTACTGCCCCAAGGTCCTCCTTTAAGATCTGACTGTTTTGTTGCACAGGAAGCCTGGGCCAACTACATAACAACTATGGCAACAAGTTTGGCATATGACATTCTTGGTGCAGTTGCCACTTGGTTTGATCCGCCCCCCGACTAATCGGACATTTAAGGACATATCCTAGCGATGACTGTATGGAAGTACTTCATGTTGACCTTTTCCGGTATCCACTTTCTATTTTAGAAATCCATATTAATAAGAGAATTTATAGATTTTTTTTCCCATTTCATTGCGAAGTATGTAACTTAATTTGGACATGTGACCTCCACAATTATTAACATAATCGCTAAGAAGAATAATTATAGTCACTATCTGCCATTAGGAAGGATAAATACATATAATTACTGTACAGATAGAAAATGACTTTACAAGACAGGGTTGAATCGGTAGAGTTCCCAACGGTGCCCAACACAATCCACAAAGATCTTTAAGACACAACGTAAAGCAGAATTAGCATCACAAATGATATTATTGTGTACAATTTCTTTGTGCGGAGAAAAATAAAACGTCCTCAAACATAGAATCTTCTAACTAAGACCGAGCCGGGATGGGATTTTAATTATAGGAAATTGTTAAACATTCAGAAATAATTTCCTGATTTACAACAAAGGTCCTGACAACAATTATATAGAAAGGCAGAGTAAAACGATTGCGGATTGTGTCGTGTAAATCATCACATCAAACGGGGAGACAGAACGGATGGGAGATCACTACTGAAAATAAAACATCCATTCAAGCAGATTAGTTTCAGAGATACTTCACCTTTAAAAAAAAAAAATCCTTTCAATCCTCCAATAGGCTATAATTATATAGGAGATGAGATACATAAAAATTATGTGTGTATAATAAATAAACTGGCATATTATGTTACAGTTGTGAAGTACCAACATTTCTTATACAGTTACATTCTATATTATACTCCAGAGCTGCACTCATTATTCTGCAGGTGGAGTCACTGTGTACATATATTACATTACTTATCCTGTACTGATCCTGAGTTATTTCCTGTATTATATTCCAGAGCTGCACTCACTATTCTGCTGGTGGGGTCACTGTGTACATACATTACATTACTTATCCTGTACTGATCCTGAGTTATATCCTGTATTATACTCCAGAGCTGCACTCACTATTCTACTGGTGGGGTCACTGTGTACATACATTACATTACTTATCCTGTACTGATCCTGAGTTATATCCTGTATTATACTCCAGAGCTGTACTCACTATTCTGCTGGTGGGGTCACTGTGTACATACATTAAATTACTTATCCTGTACTGATCCTGAGTTATATCCTGTATTATACTCCAGAGCTGTACTCACTATTCTGCTGGTGAGATCACTGTGTACATACATTATATTACTTATCCTGTACTGATCCTGAGTTATATCCTGTATTATACTCCAGAGCTGTACTCACTATTCTGCTGGTGGGGTCACTGTGTACATACATTACATTACTTACTGTTACGCCGAGCGCTCCGGGTCCCCGCTCCTCCCCGGAGCGCTCGCTACACTCTCCTCACTGCAGCGCTCCGGTCAGATCCACTGACCCGGGGCGCTGCGATACCGCCTCCAGCCGGGATGCGATTCGCGATGCGGGTAGCGCCCGCTCGCGATGCGCACCCCGGCTCCCGTACCTGACTCGCTCTCCGTCGGTCCTGTCCCGGCGCGCGCGGCCCCGCTCCCTAGGGCGCGCGCGCGCCGGGTCTTTGCGATTTAAAGGGCCACTGCGCCGCTGATTGGCGCAGTGGTTCCAATTAGTGTGATCACCTGTGCACTTCCCTATATCACCTCACTTCCCCTGCACTTCCTTGCCGGATCTTGTTGCCATCGTGCCAGTGAAAGCGTTTCCTTGTGTGTTCCTAGCCTGTGTTCCAGACCTCCTGCCGTTGCCCCTGACTACGATCCTTGCTGCCTGCCCCGACCTTCTGCTACGTCCGACCTTGCTTCTGTCTACTCCCTTGTACCGCGCCTATCTTCAGCAGCCAGAGAGGTTGAGCCGTTGCTAGTGGATACGACCTGGTCACTACCGCCGCAGCAAGACCATCCCGCTTTGCGGCGGGCTCTGGTGAAAACCAGTAGTGACTTAGAACCGATCCACTAACACGGTCCACGCCAATCCCTCTCTGGCACAGAGGATCCACTACCTGCCAGCCGGCATCGTGACAGTAGATCCGGCCATGGATCCCGCTGAAGTTCCTCTGCCAGTTGTCGCTGACCTCACCACGGTGGTCGCCCAGCAGTCACAACAGATAGCGCAACAAGGCCAACAGCTGTCTCAACTGACCGTTATGCTACAGCAGTTACTACCACAGCTTCAGCAATCATCTCCTCCGCCAGCTCCTGCACCTCCTCCGCAGCGAGTGGCCGCTTCTGGTCTACGACTATCCTTGCCGGATAAATTTGATGGGGACTCTAAGTTTTGCCGTGGCTTTCTTTCCCAATGTTCCCTGCACTTGGAGATGATGTCGGACCAGTTTCCCACTGAAAGGTCTAAGGTGGCTTTCGTAGTCAGCCTTCTGTCTGGAAAAGCCCTGTCTTGGGCCACACCGCTCTGGGACTGCAATGACCCCGTCACTGCCTCTGTACACTCCTTCTTCTCGGAAATTCGAAGTGTCTTTGAGGAACCTGCCCGAGCCTCTTCTGCTGAGACTGCCCTGTTGAACCTGGTCCAGGGTAATTCTTCCGTTGGCGAGTATGCCGTACAATTCCGTACTCTTGCTTCAGAATTATCCTGGAATAATGAGGCCCTCTGCGCGACCTTTAAAAAAGGCCTATCCAGCAACATTAAAGATGTTCTGGCCGCACGAGAAATCCCTGCTAATCTACATGAACTCATTCACCTAGCCACTCGCATTGACATGCGTTTTTCCGAAAGGCGTCAGGAGCTCCGCCAGGATATGGACTCTGTTCGCACGAGGCGTTTCTTCTCCCCGGCTCCTCTCTCCTCTGGTCCCCTGCAATCTGTTCCTGTGCCTCCTGCCGTGGAGGCTATGCAGGTCGACCGGTCTCGCCTGACACCTCAAGAGAGGACACGACGCCGCATGGAGAATCTCTGCCTGTACTGTGCTAGTACCGAACACTTCCTGAAGGATTGTCCTATCCGTCCTCCCCGCCTGGAAAGACGTACGCTGACTCCGCACAAAGGTGAGACAGTCCTTGATGTCTACTCTGCTTCTCCACGTCTTACTGTGCCTGTGCGGATATCTGCCTCTGCCTTCTCCTTCTCTACTATGGCCTTCTTGGACTCCGGATCTGCAGGAAATTTTATTTTGGCCTCTCTCGTCAACAGGTTCAACATCCCGGTGACCAGTCTCGCCAGACCCCTCTACATCAATTGTGTAAACAATGAAAGATTGGACTGTACCATACGTTTCCGCACGGAGCCCCTTCTAATGTGCATCGGATCTCATCACGAGAAGATTGAACTTTTGGTCCTCCCCAATTGCACTTCTGAAATTCTCCTTGGACTTCCCTGGCTTCAACTTCATTCCCCAACCCTGGATTGGTCCACTGGGGAGATCAAGAGTTGGGGGCCCTCTTGTTCCAAGGACTGCCTAAAACCGGTTCCCAGTAACCCTTGCCGTGACTCTGTGGTTCCTCCTGTAACCGGTCTCCCTAAGGCCTATATGGACTTTGCGGATGTTTTTTGCAAAAAACAAGCTGAGACTCTACCTCCTCATAGGCCTTATGATTGTCCTATCGACCTCCTCCCGGGCACTACTCCACCCCGGGGCAGAATTTATCCTCTGTCCGCCCCAGAGACTCTTGCCATGTCTGAATACGTCCAGGAAAATTAAAAAAAGGGCTTTATCCGTAAATCCTCCTCTCCTGCCGGAGCCGGATTTTTCTTTGTGTCCAAAAAAGATGGCTCTCTACGTCCTTGCATTGACTACCGCGGTCTTAATAAAATCACGGTTAAGAACCGCTACCCCCTACCCCTCATCTCTGAACTCTTTGATCGCCTCCAAGGTGCCCACATCTTTACCAAACTGGACTTAAGAGGTGCTTATAATCTCATCCGCATCAGAGAGGGGGATGAATGGAAAACGGCATTTAACACCAGAGATGGACACTTTGAGTATCTGGTCATGCCCTTTGGCCTGTGCAACGCCCCTGCCGTCTTCCAAGACTTTGTTAATGAAATTTTTCGTGATCTCTTATACTCCTGTGTTGTTGTATATCTGGACGATATCCTGATTTTTTCTGCCAATCTAGAAGAACACCGCCAGCATGTCCGTATGGTTCTTCAGAGACTTCGTGACAATCAACTCTATGCCAAAATAGAGAAATGTCTGTTTGAATGCCAATCTCTTCCTTTCCTAGGATACTTGGTCTCTGGCCAGGGACTACAAATGGATCCAGACAAACTCTCTGCAGTCTTAGATTGGCCACGCCCCTCCGGACTCCGTGCTATCCAACGTTTTTTGGGGTTCGCCAATTATTACAGGCAATTTATTCCACATTTTTCTACCGTTGTGGCTCCTATCGTGGCTTTAACCAAAAAAAATGCCGATCCCAAGTCTTGGCCTCCTCAAGCGGAAGACGCCTTTAAACGGCTCAAGTCTGCCTTTTCTTCGGCTCCCGTGCTCTCCAGACCTGACCCATCTAAACCCTTCCTATTGGAGGTTGATGCCTCCTCAGTGGGAGCTGGAGCTGTCCTTCTACAAAAAAATTCTTCCGGGCATGCTGTTACTTGTGGGTTTTTTTCTAGGACCTTCTCTCCGGCGGAGAGGAACTACTCCATCGGGGATCGAGAGCTTCTAGCCATTAAATTAGCACTTGAGGAATGGAGGCATCTGCTGGAGGGATCAAGATTTCCAGTTATTATTTACACCGATCACAAGAACCTCTCCTACCTCCAGTCTGCCCAACGGCTGAATCCTCGCCAGGCCAGGTGGTCTCTGTTCTTTGCCCGATTTAATTTTGAAATTCACTTTCGGCCTGCCGATAAGAACATTAGGGCCGATGCTCTCTCTCGTTCCTCGGATGCTTCTGAAGTTGAACTCTCTCCGCAACACATCATTCCTCCTGACTGCCTGATTTCCACTTCTCCAGCCTCCATCAGGCAAACTCCTCCAGGAAAGACCTTTGTTTCTCCACGCCAACGCCTCGGAATCCTCAAATGGGGTCACTCCTCCCATCTCGCAGGTCATGCGGGCATCAAGAAATCTGTGCAACTCATCTCTCGCTTCTATTGGTGGCCGACTCTAGAGACGGATGTTGTGGACTTTGTGCGAGCCTGCACTATCTGTGCCCGGGATAAGACTCCTCGCCAGAAGCCCGCTGGTTTTCTTCATCCTCTGCCTGTCCCCCAACAGCCTTGGTCTCTGATTGGTATGGATTTTATTACTGACTTACCTCCTTCCCGTGGCAACACTGTTATTTGGGTGGTCGTTGATCGATTCTCCAAAATGGCACATTTCATCCCTCTTCCTGGTCTTCCTTCAGCGCCTCAGTTGGCTAAACAATTTTTTGTACACATTTTTCGTCTTCACGGGTTGCCTACGCAGATCGTCTCGGATAGAGGCGTCCAATTCGTGTCTAAATTCTGGAGGGCTCTCTGTAAACAACTCAAGATTAAATTAAATTTTTCTTCTGCATATCATCCTCAATCCAATGGACAAGTAGAAAGAATTAACCAGGTCTTGGGTGATTATTTACGACATTTTGTTTCCTCCCGCCAGGATGACTGGGCAGATCTTCTACCATGGGCCGAATTCTCGTATAACTTCAGAGTCTCTGAATCTTCCTCCAAATCCCCATTTTTCGTGGTGTACGGCCGTCACCTTCTTCCCCCCCTCCCTACCCCCTTGCCCTCTGGTCTGCCCGCTGTGGATGAAATTTCTCGTGATCTTTCCATCATATGGAGAGAGACCCAAAATTCTCTCTTACAGGCTTCATCACGCATGAAGAAATTCGCGGATAAGAAAAGAAGAGCTCCTCCCATTTTTTCCCCTGGAGACAAGGTATGGCTCTCCGCTAAATATGTCCGCTTCCGTGTCCCTAGCTACAAGTTGGGACCACGCTATCTTGGTCCTTTCAAAATTTTGTGCCAGATTAATCCTGTCTCTTACAAACTTCTTCTTCCTCCTTCTCTTCGTATTCCTAATGCCTTTCACGTTTCTCTTCTTAAACCACTTATCATCAACCGTTTCTCTCCCAAATCTGTTCCTCCCACTCCTGTTTCCGGCTCCTCGGACATCTTCTCCGTCAAAGAGATTCTGGCATCCAAAAAGGTCAGAGGGAAAACCATTTTTTTAGTGGATTGGGAGGGTTGTGGTCCAGAAGAGAGATCCTGGGAACCTGAGGACAATATCCTAGACAAAAGTCTGCTCCTCAGGTTCTCAGGCTCTAAGAAGAGGGGGAGACCCAAGGGGGGGGGTACTGTTACGCCGAGCGCTCCGGGTCCCCGCTCCTCCCCGGAGTGCTCGCTACACTCTCCTCACTGCAGCGCTCCGGTCAGATCCACTGACCCGGGGCGCTGCGATACCGCCTCCAGCCGGGATGCGATTCGCGATGCGGGTAGCGCCCGCTCGCGATGCGCACCCCGGCTCCCGTACCTGACTCGCTCTCCGTCGGTCCTGTCCCGGCGCGCGCGGCCCCGCTCCCTAGGGCGCGCGCGCGCCGGGTCTTTGCGATTTAAAGGGCCACTGCGCCGCTGATTGGCGCAGTGGTTCCAATTAGTGTGATCACCTGTGCACTTCCCTATATCACCTCACTTCCCCTGCACTTCCTTGCCGGATCTTGTTGCCATCGTGCCAGTGAAAGCGTTTCCTTGTGTGTTCCTAGCCTGTGTTCCAGACCTCCTGCCGTTGCCCCTGACTACGATCCTTGCTGCCTGCCCCGACCTTCTGCTACGTCCGACCTTGCTTCTGTCTACTCCCTTGTACCGCGCCTATCTTCAGCAGCCAGAGAGGTTGAGCCGTTGCTAGTGGATACGACCTGGTCACTACCGCCGCAGCAAGACCATCCCGCTTTGCGGCGGGCTCTGGTGAAAACCAGTAGTGACTTAGAACCGATCCACTAACACGGTCCACGCCAATCCCTCTCTGGCACAGAGGATCCACTACCTGCCAGCCGGCATCGTGACACTTACCCTGTACTGATACTGAGTTAGATCCTGTATTATACCCCAGAGCTGTACTCACTATTCTGCTGGTGGGGTCACTGTGTACATACATTACCTTACTTATCCTGTACTGATCCTGAGTTATATCCCATATTATACTCCAGAGCTGTACTCACTATTCTGCTGGTGGGGTCACTGTGTACATACATTACTTATCCTGTACTGATCCTGAGTTATATCCTGTATTATACTCCAGAGCTGTACTCACTATTCTGCTGGTGGGGTCACTGTGTACATACATTACATTACGTATTCTAAGTTAGGTCCTGTATTATACTTCAGAGCTGCATTTATATTTCTACCTTTGTTTTAGTTTTGTAAACAGCTAGCAGAAAAATGTATTTACTTTAAAAATTAAGTTTTTATAGTGTAAAGGCTAAATAAAAAGGAACAAAACTGACTTTAAGGTAGACCATATCTATGATCGCGGAGAACCTTCTTACTGCATCGCTTGCGAGATCTTCCGAACTTACAATGACAAAGCCGTTCGCTTGCGTCGCCAAGGTTCCTTCAATGTGAACTTGGACGGAATCTTTTTGTATAGCGTCGATAGATGATACAAGACAGTAAAACAGAATGCGGCATTAGTCAAGCTGGCAAAAAAACGTACATCATAATACAACTCTAAATCAATTTAAGTAGAGGAGCCAAACATTGATGGAGAAAAGATAGCGTGACTCACCACCATCTGGTCCAATCTGATTATTGTACAAACTGGGATTCTCCTTGTGGCTGCACCAGAGGGAACATTTACAAGAGACTGTCATATACCATTTGCAACCGGGTTTAGGAATAAGCATGATGTATGACTAATGCCGCGTGCCAAATTTCCAAGCGGCTTACTGCTTTTTAGATATGTGCATTCTGCCAAGTCAACAGAGATGCATCTGGGTAGATTAACATACTTTAGTAAATTAAAAATATTGAAAAAAAAAAAAAAGGCGAATTTCAAAAGCCTGACGCTGCATCAAAAAAACATTAAAAAAAGTTTCCAAATACTGTATACGGCTTTTGATGAAGTGCGAGTGATGTAATCAATTTACGCATGGTACCTTTAAGACCGAGCAGATGGTTCCTCAATAACTTAAAAGGCGAATAGAAAACAAGACGTCTGACTATAAAACAAGAGCACTTCAAATAAAAATGCACGTCGAGAATTCCTGCCGTGCCAGCACAATCAGTAAACAAAATGAATGATTTATACAATCAATATCCAGCATTTCCAGGGTACAATAAGTCTCCGAGGGCTTGTTCACAAGCGTTTTGTTGCTTCCATATTAAAAGCAGGAGTTTTAGTGGGGAAGATGGCGGATCCGTGAATATTCAATACGCAGAGATTGATGCCTACGTGTAAAGACGGTTTTTATAAGTGCAGGTGCGCGACCTCGGATGCAGATGGGGAAGCGATGGAGAGAAGGACAAAAGATATTTCCATTCATTTGCATTAGGAAACAGGGGAACAGATGGATGGGGAATGGGTTCCATAAGGGAAAGGAAATTGGTTGGGTCATTTCTGGATGATTTACACTACAACCCCCCGCTCTATTCCCTATTTACAGTGTCGTTCATGGTAGGGCCTTGGATGGGGACAGGTGAGAACAGAAGAGAATGAACATAAACTAAAGCTCATATTAACATTACTTTATATTTTGGCCACCAAAACTGTCATGCATCTAGACTTGCCACCTGGCTGGTGAGTGTCTTATACTGGGAGGCCAATGTTAGACAACAAATCACTGACAAATCAGGGACTATCTATCCCCTATAGCTATCATTAGACAACAAAAATCCAAGAAAAAAAATAGCTAAAATTTTACAATCCTTTATTACCAACAAATTCTTAAACAAATTTTATCATACAGTTACATCAGTGGATAACTGGAGTTTACAGGACTCCTCTTAGGAGACCTATATTAGGGATGATACCCTTACATATAACAGGGACAATGCCCTGAGAGAAAAAACCTTTTAAACCCGACGCGTTTTCCCGTACTTCAGATAGTATTATGGTTCATCAGGGGTTAACTGAAAGTGCTAACTAGAGTATAACGGAAATTATATAATACAACTTATTCCATTCTGAGAAGTAAATACAGCAACGAAACACGTAGCTGACGGTAGATATCAAGCACATATAGGGATTCCTTATGACGTTAACATATGCAAACAAGTGATGGCATCACTGTGGCATCCAAGGTTGCGGTAAATGGCTTTTTGTGTGAGATGTCATTCATTCCTTATGGTGGGGAAGAATCATATCCATTCACCACATTAAGAGATTTTGGTATGTACTTAATACAGATAGTGTTTATTTATCATAAGTGGCCTCCATCCACTCCACATGTGTAATATCCAATTAAATCTGCCGCAGGAACTCTTACATGAACCAAACGATAAGGAGTTCAGGTCAACCCAGGAAGGGATCCAAATCCCCTTTTATTAATATATATTCCAAGGCAACTCTTGATCGAATGGATCCTAACCAATCAATGTATATTCCGGCCTCATATATACCGTCACTCTACTTCTTAAATTGAAAGATTTTAAAGATAGGGACCTCCCTATGTCTCAGATAATGATAAATCCGATGACACCAAGGTCCTATTAGTTCAATTCCGTTGCTTTCACACCTATATACTCATAAGGGCACGTCAGATGACCACTCCAGTCCGGATCCCTGCCATAAATGTATGGACAGATGAATAAATGTAATGGCTGGCAAAAAAGTATCCCCCACTAAGACAAGGAAAGTCCCCCCAGAGCTGCACAAAATACCTCTGGGTCATACAGAATGTTTCCCTTATAAATGCTGACATTTGCCCCTTACTACTAGAGATGAGCGAACTTACAGTAAATTCGATTCGTCACGAACTTCTCGGCTCGGCAGTTGATGATTTATCCTGCCTAAATTAGTTCAGCTTTCAGGTGCTCCCGTGGGCTGGAAAAGGTGGATACAGTCCTAGGAGACTCTTTCCTAGGACTGTATCCACCTTTTCCAGCCCACCGGAGCACCTGAAGGCTGAACTAATTTACGCAGGAAAAGTCATCAACTGCCAAGCCGAGAAGTTCGTGACGAATCGAATTTACTGTAAGGTCGCTCATCTCTACTTACTACCATAGATCACCAAGAAGGAAGACATCAACCGTTTACTGTTCTCGACCATCAAGGATGCTGACATTAAAGGGGTATTCCAGGCAAAAACATTTCATCCCCTATCCAAAGGATAGGGAATAAGATGTCTGATCGCGGGGGGGCCCGCTGCTGAAACCCCCCACGATTTCCCTGCAGCACCCGCTTTCTATGCGGGTGCTGAATCTCCAGTTTCGGAAACCTCCGGGTTTCCGGGACTGGGGACGTGACGTCACGCCCCCTCCATTCATGTCTATGGGAGGGGGCGTGAAGGCCAATGTTTTTGCCAAGAATACCCCTTTAACCCATTACTATCCTAGACCACCGGGGATGATGGCAATAGACCTTTACATTTCAAGATTACAAATAAAGCTGACATTCAAGGGGGTTATCCAGAAAGAATAACAGAGCCAATTTCTTCTAAAACCAGCACCACACCTGTCCACGGTTTGCGTGTGGCATCACTCACGTCAATGGAAATGAGCTGCAATACCACACAGCCCGAACAGATTTGATGTTGTTCCTTAAAAAAATTGCTGTTTTTTAATCCTGCATTACCACTTTAAACCGTTAGTGCTCTAGACTACCAGGAAAGCGGACACTAGCCCCTTAATGCCTTAGATCACCAGTGAGGACTCCATACTGCCCTACACCACTAGGGATGCTGCAATTAACCCTTTACTGGCCTACATCACCAGAAATGCTGACAATGACCTTTCCAATGGCCTAGTTCCCCAAATACATTTTCTCCCTAATTACCGTTACCATTGTTTATTTTTTAATAACATCTTGGATGATATCTTTTTGCTGCACTAAATGGGAAATTGACTTGTACCACCCTCTCAGGCTCTGCAATAGGTTGCACTGGGTACCAAGGCTGGGTCCCAGAGTCGTGCCCTAATATGACGGAACTCATTCTCAATTGTTCCATTTTAATAAAACTTACTAATATCAAAAGGGAACCTGTCACATTCAACATGCAGTCATGAATAGGTAGGTAATAGAGCAGGAGGAAAATAACCAAAATACAATTAATGGATGCTACGAAATAATGGGAGTACTATATTAGTATGGCCACATTCAGTATGTGATTACAATGTATATAACACTCCTTGTTAGGTGCTGTGAGCTATATGCAATATTACTCTATTCTGGAGAGCAGTTGGTGGTTTAAAATCACTAACACATAGTCCCCCCGAAGCTTCGCTAGACAAACCGGCTTTGTCAAGGGCTGATGTGTCATATGTTGGAAAGGTCTATGCGTTAGTGGTTTTTAACCAGCAACTGTTCACCAGCATAGAGTAATAATACATATTGCTAACTACGTATAGATTGTGGCTATACTATTATAAGACTTCTATTAGGGGGTGCTGAGATGACAATGTCCAATTGGGATGTATACGAGAGATTAATTGTCCTAAATAAATTCCTTCTATGGCTGCTAGGGCAATTGTGATTTTAATTAACATTTTATTTATTCTTTTAAATGGCTGCCAATCACTGAATCTATTCCTCCCAAACTATATAAATACACTTAGCTCCTGCTAGATTTAAAGGGGTACTTCGGTAGAAAACAATTTTTATTAACTCCCTGCTAGATTTAAAGGAGTACTTCGGTAGAAAACAATTTTTATTAACTCAACTGGTGCCAGAAAGTTACACAAATTAGTAAATTATTTTCCTTAAAAAGTCTTAAGCCTTACAGTACTTATCAGCTTCTGTATGCTCCAGAGGAAGTTGTATAGTTCTTTCCAGTCTGACCACAGTGCTCTCTGCTGACACCTCTGTCCGTATGAAGGAACTGTCCAGAGTAGGAGCAAATCCCCATAGCAAACCTCTCCTGCTCTGGACAATTCTTGACATGGACTGAGGTGCCAGCAGAGAGCACTGTGGTCAGACGGAACTCAACTTCCTCTGGAGCATACAGCAGCTGATAAGTACTGGAAGGACTAACATTTTTTACTAGAAGTAATTTACAAATCTGTATAACTTTCTGGCACCAGTTGATTTGAAAAAAAGTAAATAAAAATAGTTTTCCACCGGAGTACCCCTTTAATAGCATTTCAATCTGACCGGTTCTCTTTATGAGTCTTTATTGAGAAGTTTTTGTCTTCAGGTCATTTGAGGGTTATAAGAACAAAGCTCAAAACGTAACCTATTTCTGTCATGTTCTGATTCTTTCGTAGGTAAATATCTAGGTAAAGGGGCAAACAACCGTGTAAATATTCTCTCCCAAAAAAAAAGTCTGAAACATTTGAGAAGCAACTTCTGGCGCACTGTTTCAGAATTACAATAAATATATAAATATATCAGTGATTGTCATGGAAACAACTTAGCGAGACTCCTGACCTACTTTTTAAAACGTAAAATGCATAATCCCGCAACAATCAAATAAAACAAAAAAAAACATCTCTTCTGGAAGAATTGTGCCTCCAAAACAGCTGCTTATCTCATCAGAACCAGGGAGAGTCTAACCAACCATTAGGCACCTTTAACTCATCCTTTGTAACTCAAGACACAAGCCGGAGATCATTGGTGGCTACAAAATCCATCTCATCTGGAAAACACAAGCAATGAATCCTTTCAACAAGATAACTTTTTCTCAAAGAGATTCTGGGAAAACACGTAGGACCTTTGCTAACAGTAAAGTGACAAATACTAAAGTTTGGTTTTTTTGTCAACTTATGTCAACTTTGTAAATATGTAATCCCATTATAACTGCTGATGTTTGAAGATATATCGTATGTATGCATATGCATATATATATATATATATATATATATATATATACACACACACATATAATGGATTCGGAAAACCTCATATTTATTTTACATTTTGTTATGTTCCGGTCTTGTGCTAAAATAAAACGAATTCAAATTTCCCCCATCTTTCTGCAGCCGAGACCCCAGAATGACAAAGTAAAAGGAAAATGTTAGAACATTTTTGCTAATTCATTCAAGAGGAAAAATAAAGTATTCAGACCCTTTACTTAGGACATAGGTGGGGCACTTTTGGCAGTGGTAACAGCCTCCAGTCTTATTTGGGATGAAGCCACGAGGTTTATACACTTAGATTTGGGGATTTTCTCCCATTTTTCTCTGCAGATCTTCTCAAGTTCTGTCAAGTTTAATAGGGGCCATCGGTGGAAGTAATTTTCAGGTCTCTCCAGAGATTGGGCTTTTGTCCGGGCTCTGGCTGGGCCACTCAAAGATATGCATTAGTGAGTTGTCTCTAAACTGCTCCTGTATTGTCATGGCTGTGGGCTAAGGGTATTGTCTTGTAAGGTGAACCTCCTGCCCAGTCTGAGGTAGAGAGGACTCTGGATCAGGTTTTCATTCAAATATCTTTACACTTTGCTCCATTCAACTTTCCTTCTACCCTGACGAGTTCCCCTGTTCCAGCTGCTGAAAAAAACATCCTAGAGTATGATGCTGCCCCCACCATGCTTCACCGTAGGGATGGTATTGGGCAGGTGATGGGCAGTGCCTGCTTTCCTCCAGACATGATTCTACCCCACCATGATCACTGTAGGGATGGTATTGGACAGGTGATGGGCAGTGCCTGGTTTCCTCCAGACATGATACTGCCCCCACCATGATCACTGTAGGGATGGTATTGAACAGGTGATGGGCAGTGCCTGGTTTCCCCCAGACATGATGCTGCCCCCACCATGATCACTGTAGGGATGGTATTGGACAGGTGATGGGCAGTGCCTGGTTTCCTCCAGACATGATGCTGCCCCCACCATGATCACTGTAGGGATGGTATTGGACAGATGATGGGCAGTGCCTGGTTTCCTCCAGACATGATGCTGCCCCCACCATGATCACTGTAGGGATGGTATTGGGCAGGTGATTGGCAGTGCCTGGTTTCCTCCAGACATGATGCTGCCCCCACCATGATCACTGTAGGGATGGTATTGGGCAGGTTATGGGCAGTGCCTGGTTTCCCCCAGACATGATGCTGCCCCAACCATGATCACTGTAGGGATGGTATTGGGCAGGTGATGGGCAGTGCCTGGTTTTCTCCAGACATGGTGCTGCCCCCACCATGATCACTGTAGGGATGATATTGGGCAGGTGATGGGCAGTGCCTGGTTTCCTCCAGACATGATGCTGCCCCCACCATGATCACTGTAGGGATGGTATTGGGCAGGTGATGGGCAGTGCCTGGTTTCCTCCAGACATGGTGCTGCCCCCACCATGCTTTACTGTAGGGATAGATTAAAGGAGATCCAAGAAAGGGAGATGAATCGTGCTGCCACAAGAAGTATATGTGGGTAAATTTATTGCACACAAAGGATCGACGCAACGCGTTTCAAAGCCGTTCCTCAGGAAGAGCGCGCATGCGCTTGAAACGCGTATGACGAGGGAGGGTGTCGGTTTTATCGTGTCAAGTCTGTATGTTGGATTCGGATCATAATAAAGCTGCAACTTTTTACCCAGTGCTGGATCATCTTTTGTTTCTTCCACGATCCTATCAGCACCGAGCCAAGTGCGGACCCATGCACGGGAACATTGGAGGTGAGCTGTATAACACATTTGCTTTGATTGCATTTAGTGTTGTGACTCCATTCACACAACTCGCATAGGTGAGTGCATTTTGATTGGGCTCTTCACTAGCTCATCCATCATGTTCCATCCACGGGCGCGCACCTGGTTCTCTTTTGTATTCACTGTAGGGATGGTATTGGGCAGGTGATGGGCAGTGCCTGGTTTCCTCCAGACGTGATGCTGCCCCCACCATACTTCACTGTAGGGATGGTAGTGGGCAGGTGATGGGCAATGCCTGGTTTCCTCCAGTCGTGATGCTTATAATTGGGGTGAAAAAGTTCAATCTTGGTCAGAGACTTCTTTAGGTGCTTTTTTTTGCAAACTCCACTGGCCTTTCAGGTTACTTTTACTGAGGAGAGACTTCTGTCTGGCCACTCTGCCATAAAGCTCAGATTGGTATAGGCTGCAGTGATGGTTGATTTTCTGTAAGTTTCTCCCTGTCCAGCACCACTTTCCAGACTGCCTGATGGAACACTGCAGCCCTCCACTGGCCTCAGTAGTCATAAGCCTAAAGTATAAATTAAAAAGAAAAGCAAAGAAAAAAAAAAAAAAAAACAGAATGTAAAAAAGAAATAAAAGAGCGAAGATCTATATTAACACACTTACTGCGGTTACCATTATGTAGATTTTTGCAAAGAACATAGTCAGTGAACTGTATTTACATGGAAATGAAGATGAAGACAGAAGACTTTGTTCCTTTGTCATATATAAAGAGGAGGCGCGCAGCAGAATCCCAGCTGACATTTATGTAAAGTGTTATTCTGGAAATTGCCCAGATTCTAAAATGATTCGGGCGCCGAGCCGTAAATGCTGAATGATTGCCCTTTACTTGCCCCATGATAGACATAAGTGCGCGTACGGAGATGTTTAGATTGGCTGCATACACAATCACGGATAATTACGTCAGCCCGCTGAGCCATAAACAGCGCAGAAAAATCACAGTGGATGTAACGTTACCGCAATGGAGAAAGGCGAGCGTATTTGAGGCCTCTGCTGAGAATGCGCCATATGGAGGACATCATGTGGAATTACCCAGCAACTGGTCCCCCAGAATTCAGCTTGGATTATTATTGTGCATGACAAATGGAGGAATGGCTGAGCTGGGAAATGATGGGATATGTCAATATAGACTGCAGAGATTAAATGGATTAAGGACATTGTATGACAGGGAGATAGGATTATCATTGGCTGGAAAGTCACTGCTTCATGATATTGATATAAGCTTTATCATTAGGAAATGACATTCTTATAGATTAGTTATTGCTGGCTGAACGTGGCCAGAATACCGAATGGCTGCAGTACAGGGTTACATGTAACCAAGAGTCAATAATAAAACCTACGGCCACAAAGGGGTCATCATTAGAGTAGTCACAATAAGTCATATATTTATCATCCATGCCTATAATCAGCCTATTTATGTCTCAATAAACATTAAAAACAAAGTTTTGTTTTGTTTTTATTGCCCGTCCCCCCACCCCCCAAAAAAAGAAAAAAATAGAAAAATATAAGGTTGAATTTTTTTTTAAATGACAGAAAACAAGCACCTGAAACTTTTCAATCCGCTGCTACTGAAATCCAGATGTTCACTAGATTCCAGCTGATCTCCACTTCTTGATCTTCAACACAATGCCAACCCAGCCCATCCCCTGATTAAATGGAGACCTGCCTTTTCCAGTGACTGGCTGACCAGGCATTTCCTGTGTGTACAGATGGGACCAGGAAGTGGAGATCAACATGGACCTGATGAGCAGCTGCCAGTCTGCCCCAAGAAATATTTTTCCCTACTAGACAATTTGATTACAGCGGTACTTTAGTGAACAAAAACTTTCCCTATTCCATGTGGTAAGAGACAGACCCATTCTGGGGATCCCAGAGGTCACCCAGCAATCTCCAGAATGGGGCATTTCTCTTACCACTTTTAGCGATCCAGTACCCACCTTTTCAAGACACCTTCCAGTTTTGGCAGTGATGGTTGGCTCAACTAATCATTGGCCGCAGCGATGTTTCTCTGTCACTGCTGAGACTAGTATGTCTCGGAAGGTGGGAATCAGAACGCTCAGCGTGTTGAGTTAGGCCCCGTTATGACAATTGCAGGTGGTACCAGCGGTTGGACCACCCACAATTAGACCCATGATTTTTTTTTTTTTACTGGAGTACCCTTTAAAGCATTTTTTATACATTCTAAGAAGAGACTGTTTTCCCATAGAAACTAATTATTTCCCCACGTCAGGGTACTACACAATCTGCCCAAGAGCATAATCCTAATTCTATTTTCCTTGAAAAATCTACTATTATAGTCATTATTTAAAGCCAAGAAGGAGATCGCTGTAGAGGGGATTGCATCTGTATGAAACCGAGTCTTAATACATCTCTTAACATTACGGTTTACCAACAACCTACTGGGTAGATGATAGAAACCATAAGAGTCAAAGCTCAAATATAGAAATCTGCTACAGAGAGCTGGCACCGTTTTGTAAATCGATATTCAATCGGCAGCATCTTATACGTTGTCGGGAAGACGTCTTTTGCTCATTTCATCCTATCCCAGCTGCCTGGTGGAGACGGCTATATGGCCGACATGGAAAAAGCATTAATAGATTGGAAGACAAAAAAAGGCAGAAAGTGCCTCTGCCAAAAAAACGCTACAATTATTAACACTGTGTAAGGCATATCTTGTAGTGTCCACTGTGCATCGGTAAAATAACAAAATCAAGAGCCGTCCGAGAGGGGGAAAAAAATTCAAAAAAACGAACGACTGTGCGTGATACGGGGATTGTGATTTTCTAAATTATGGCTATTTCTGATTCCTTCCAGCTTGAAAATGGAACATGCCTGACCTGGCATAAAATACAAATAGGGAGAGGAATATTCACTCACCACAGGCTCATCACATCATGCGACGAGGAGACAATTTTGTGAAATAGATACAATTGCTATCCACTGCAATTTGTTCTATTTCAGCAAACCTGTTATTACTCTTCGAGAGATCCTTCGCTTTCATCTTGACTCAATCAAAAGAATGCGAGTTTATGACAGGTTGTATCTGGAGGAACAGGACTTCAATTTCTTCCCACAGAAACAGTATTTTAATCTCACAACAGGTGAAACGGCGATGATGAAATCAGCCGCAGCCATTATCAGACCTGGTTTTTACTTTTTTACCAAAACGGTGAGTGACACGGAATAGGTTTTTTTTTATTGTAGGAATCAAAGGGCAACTCCAGTCGGCATTGGGCAGTAGCCAATATTACAAGCTTTGGCTTCATGCTGCATTATTATGCTGCATTATTTTTCCCATCATACTTCTTCCAATTGTTGCCAGCTGTTTGCTGAGTTTAAGCAGGTACTTTGCAAAATCGTGTTACTTTATGCAATGAATTGGCTTTGGTAGTGCTTTACAGAATAACTACTGCTGGCCACAGTGATGGCATCTTTGTACAGTCAGAAAAGGGTCACAATACAGGGAACCTTTAACATACATAAAAAAGAAGCATCTAAAAGCAAAAACCAATAGGAGGAAATATATTAATAGCTTTGCACCAGTTTTTGGTGTCATTATTATTATTTTTTTTTTTAAGTCACACTAGCACAAAAAAAATTTGTATTACTTTTTTAAAATAATGAACAGTGGGTGGAGTTTATGGTTAGGGGTGTGGCCTATTGTGGCCTAAGATGGCAATTGGGGTCCCCACCGATCCTGAGAACGGGGACATAACAAATAAAAGGAGCGCATTATTCGTGTATGGCCAATGCTCCATTCATTCACTATAGGACAGCTGAAGGTTTCCGAGTTCATAAAGGATTGGTGGTCGTGCACGTGTCATGTGCTACATTAATTCTGGAGACAATTATAACCTCATTCTCAGGATCGTGAGGGTCCCAGTGGTCGGATCCCCACCGAACAGCTTACTATGGTTAGGGGATAACAAGGTAAGATGGGAAAAATCCTTTAAATTATGACTTAAAGGGGTACTCCGGTGCTTACACATCTTATCCCCTATCCAAAGGATAGGGGATAAGATGCCTGATCGCGGGAGTCCCGCAGCTGGGGACACCCAGGATCATGCACGGGGCACCCCGTTTGTAATCAGTCTCCGGAGCGTGTTCGCTCCGGGTCCGATTACGGTCGACCGCACAGCCGGCGGCGTGTGACGTCACGACTCCGCCCCGTGTGACATCACGCTCCGCCCCTCAATGCAAACCCACGGGAGGGGGCACGATAGCCATCACGCCCCCTACCGTAGGCTTGCATTGAGGAGCGGAGCGTGACATCACACGCTGCCGGCCCTGCGGTCACCGGTAATCAGTCCCGGAGCGAACACGCTCCGGGGACCGATTACAAACGGGGTGCCCCGTGCATGATCCCGGGCATGCCCAGCTGCGGGACTCCCGCGATCAGGCATCTTATCCCCTATCCTTTGGATAGGGGATAAGATGTGTAAGCACCGGAGTACCCCTTTAAATTTACACCAACTAATGTCTGCCCTAGATCTGCTTTATTTCTCTAAGGACAACCACAAGAGGCACAAAATTCAGTAAGAGATGTGTGCCTCTAAATAAATTTGGCCCATTTTCGAATTCATATGCTGGTCTGAGTAAATTCTGCACAATGAATTTTAATGTTTTAGTTATTAGAATGTTTTTCTTGTGGGGGATTAGCTCTGTAGAGTCAGGCAAATAACGTCAAAACCGCAGTCAGGTACAGTGAAACAGACATAAACTGTAGTTGAAACAGGGCTTTTCATGTTTGTTTTTAGTAGCATGCAAAATTAGTGTAATCTTGGGCCTTTCCCAGGCTGCAGTGTGGTTCGAGACAATGCATTACTAGTCTGGTGTTGAAAGGGAGCATATCTGTGCTTCAATGGGTGGAGCGACTGCTGGGTGGGAGGAAGATCATTCTCCACAGGGCTGCAGGGAATTGAAGTTTCAAGCACAGCACACATGGAAGGGAGCCTAGCTGTGCTGCAATGGGTGGGGCGGTTGATGTGTGGGAGGGAGGTAAGTCACTTTCCCCCTAGAATCAAGGGATCATTGGGATTGTAGTTGAAGGGAGCGCACAGGAACAAGAATAAGACAGATCACACAAACAAGTCAGCAGCGTGATGGGGGACATAGGACATACCATTTACTACCAACACAAGCACAGATCCTTAGTAAGCATGTCCATTACTGACTGACTGGTAATAAGTAAAGTCACCGTGTGTTGGATAACCCCTTTAAGCCCAGTTAAGAGTAGCCTGCAACACCTGTGCTAAGTTGGGCCAAATTGTAAAACATAGACAGGTCCGGAAGGTAATGATTGGCCCCACTACCAACCTGCCAGTCATTCCATCAAAATACAGAAAGCATTTCCCAAAACTAAATCTGTAACGTGTAAATACTATTTTACCATTCACTTTGCACATATATTTGGGGGCAAGCGGTTACTGTATTGTTTAAAATACCCTTCACCAAAATATAGCATGAGGAAGATGGCAAATACCGTAATATGGCATGCACAAACCCGGATTTAGAGCAGGGCTTTTGCAAACAGTATGTCTCCAGCTGTTGCAAAACGACAACTCCCAGCATGCCCGGACAGCCCCCGGCTGTCCGGACATGCTGGGAGTTGTCGTTTTGCAACAGCTGGAGACACACTGTTTTGAAAACACTGATTTGGAGAGTCCTGGAGTTTCTCAATAACATATTTTGTTGAAGGTGATTGCATTTTTTTATCGGAGATCTAGTGATGTTCCTGGGGTAGCTTTTATATAAATGGTAAAACTTCCCACAGCCACTAGTCATCTGGACCAGCATTGGCTTAACTAGGAATGATGAATTGCAACCGTGGGCTATTATCCCTGAAAAGTTAAAGCCGTTCTCGAAATGCAATTATTTGTCCGAGTGATAATATTGGGATGAAAGTAATGGAAACATGATGGGATAAAGTGATGGCAGCGGGGTCAGACCTCCCATGTGCATAATGCCCGTATCATCATTTTATTACAATTAAACAGAAACTCCTATTTAAAGGAGGATTAGACGCTAAGTACTGGGTGATAAAATTCTTTCTTCCCTGCGGTTTCACTGTCATTTATTAAAATTCTTTATTCAGCAAAAAAATATAAAAAATAAAAAAAGGAAGCCCCAGAAATATAGTGGATATGTCTGCAGTTTTATTCCAACTTGAGCAAAGTCTGATAAGAGCCCGTGACTGATAGCTTCTGTCTGTCAGAAAGGGTTAGAAAGATTTTATTTGCCAAAAAAAAAAACTTAAAGGGGTACTCCCGTTGAAAACTTTTTTTTTTTTTTTTTAAATCAACTGGTGCCAGAAAGTTAAACATATTTGTAAATTACTTCTATTAACAAATCTTAATCCTTCCAATACATTTTATGGGCTGTATACTACAGAGGAAATGCTTTTCTTTTTGGATTTCTCTGATGTCACGACCCCACTGACCTCTGCTGTCCATTTTAGGAACTGTCCAGAGCAGCATATGTTTGCTATGGGGATTTTCTCCTGCTCTGGACAGTTCCAAAAATGGACAGCAGAGGTCAGAAGAGAGCACTGTGGTCATGAAATCAGAAAAATCCAAAAAGAATAGCATTTCCTCTGCAGTATATAGCCCCTAAAAAGGAACTGGAAGGATTAAGATTTTTTAATAGAAGTAATTAACAAATCTGTTTAACTTTCTGGAACCAGTTGATTGGAAAAAAAAAAAGTTTTCCATGGGAGTACCCCTTTAAACCAGATAACACAGCAATAAAATGTTGGCCACTAGGTGTCTATTTTGTTTTGCAATCTGCTGTCCACTGCCTGTTGTCAGGGAATTTCTGTCTCTAGTAAAAGAGAGACTCAGGACAAAGCGAAGGAAATTGGGACGGGGCTTAGCATGTGCACTGTAAGGGTGAAGGCCTGAGAAAGGTGGGCCAGTCTGCCTGATTCAAGATGATCCACAAAAATAAATCAAAGCATCCCTTTGTTAGTGCACCTTTGGCTTTCCCATATAGGTACATTGAGGGGCATGTTAGCCACCCCATTGTGCGGTGATGAACAGTAATCCGTGCATGGAGCGAGGTGCGGGCAGGAGATCACGGGAGGTCCCAGTGGTTGGATCGCTGTGACCAGACACCTATCCCCTTTGCTGTGGATAAGGAATGAGATTTTATGTACCGGAGTTCCCCTTTAACATCCTGGCTTATCTAGGCTTCCAACAATACAATAGAGCTGTCATAAAGCACTCTTTTCTTAAAATAGTAATACACAACAAATATTACAGCACTGTACAATTATGAGGGTACAAAGAGACTATAATATTACACATTAATTAAGAGGAGCGATGACCCTGCTTACCCTCTCCTAGTCTTTATAGCAAAGAACTCGACAAAAGTCAGCCTTTAGTGGTTGCTCCAGTGGCTAGTGAGAGAATGGCACATTTTCAAAATTTTCTTCAGAATTAGCTGATTGAAGTGACAAGTTACAGCTACCCATAGAAGTCTATGAAAAAAAGGGGGCAGAGCAGGAAATGGCTGAAGAGAGATAGGAGAAGAGAGAGAGATAAAGACACTGCAGCAGCTTTTAGCGAGTGTCATATCTCACCCCAGTTTTTTCTTCACAGCTTACACTGCTCAGTACCACTATGTTATGTCCCCCCACCTGCTTCTAAGGGTATGCTGAAAGTATGGGGGGAAAAAACATAACATCCAGGTTAAACCGACTAGATTAGGGGCAATTGAAAATTAGAGCTGAAACCTGCAGAGGGGAAAACTGGTTAAAAAAAATACCAAAATAAAAGTTATATAATTGCCATATACAGCGCTACTCCTCATGTAGACACATGGGAGAGCTTATCCTAAAAGTGTAGGTACTATTTTAAATATATCTTTTTAAAGGAACCCATAATGTATAAAATTCAGTTCAAATCTAAATAACATGGTTTAACTGCAGTTTTGCCCTAAAATCCTATTAAACTCAGTTACACAGAGGCCAGCGCCTGTTCAGAGACGTCTCACAGAAGATATTGTAAAAATCCAGTCTTTAAATTCACTTTACTGGAGTACTTTGAAGTGATCTCTGTATAGACGATGGGTTCCTTCATCTGTATTCCAGAAGCGTAGAGACTGCTAAATAAAACACCCTCAGCCCCATCAATGATCACTGCAAGCCCGGACAGTGCGGGCCCAGTCCAGCTGTGAATTGCAATTACAGGATCATTAGAGATGGTGTCTACAAGCTTTCCAGTTGGTGCGAGCGGTAATTTTATCCTGCAATTTACACAACACGAGGAAACTGTGCATGTGAAATGCCATTGGGGGCACCATGAACTATTTTTACACTTTGGCTTGTGCCTCTACATGCGGCTGCGATTCGCACCAGTGACATACATTAACGCCGCTATACTTTGTATCACATCCTCCTTACTTAACGCTTCTTGTTTACCATTAATATCAGCTTATCTGCTATTTGCTAATTGGAGAACGTGTGACGAGATTACAAGACAAAACATATGGCAAAGGTTCTCGCAAAGTTTCAAAATAGGATTTTTTTTCTCTTGTTTAAAGAAGCACTCTAGGTTTTTGTTTTTTTCTTTGCCCGTTTTATGCCCACTCATCATCACTAGTCCTACAATGCCATCTTTTTTATTCCAGCACAGCTGCATCCATGCATATTATTACTGTAACTGGGTGGTGTGATTACCAGTCTGACTGACAGAAAATCACTGTGCTCAAGGGGAACCTGTCATCAGATTTCTGTGTCTTCCCCCTGGGAAGCTATACTTACCTAGTCCTGTCCTCTCCAGCTGTAATCACGCTTCCTCACAGCTCTGCTCCCTAAGCAGAAGGAGCAGAGTGATGACGAGGGCTGTGACCGGGCTGTCAATCATTGTGAGGGGGCATGATTACTAGGTGAGTATAGCTCAGGGGACTACTTATGAGGCTGGCAAGAAGGGACACTTTCTAACTTTATATTCTTACCCTTCCTGCCAGCAGAAATGCCCCCCTGGGATGGTGAGGAAGGAGACATTACCATATATAATGCATTGCAACGCGATATGTATGGTAACATCTCATGAGAGGTTTCCTAAAGTGGCGGAGGAAGTAGTCAGTCCTTGGTCAGCTGACTTCCTTTGAAGTACAGGATGGCCGTATCACCTTTCAGATCACTCCTGCTAGCTCCACCACTCCCTCCAGTCAATGAGGGAAAATTAGCAACATAGCAGCAGCATATCCATAACATAAATTTGCCATGCCATGGGGATAACATATTGTGGGTCATTTTCTATGCACACTGGTGGGGGAAGGGAAGAATTATCAAAACCTGTATAGAGAAAAAGTGGTGCAGTTGCTCATAACAACCAATTAGATTATGTCTTTCATTTTTCAGAGGCCTTTTTAACCACTTAAGGACCCAGACCATTTTCACCTTAAGGACCCGGGCATTTTTTGCACATCTGACCACTGTCACTTTAAGCATTAATAACTGTGGGATGCTTTTATTTTTCATTCTGATTCAGAGATAATTTTTTCGTGACATATTCTATTTTATGTCAGTGGTAAATTTTTGTCGATACTTGCATCATTTCTTGGTGTAAAATTCCAAAATTCTATGAAAAATTTGAAAATGTAGAATTATTTTTACTTTGAAACTCTCTGCCTATAAGGAAAATAGACAAACCAAATAAATTATATGATTTACATATACAATATGTCTATGTTATATTTGCATCATAAAGTTGACATGTTTTTACTTTTGGAAGACACCAGAGGGCTTCAAAGTTCAGCAGCAATTTTTCAAAACATCTTCAAAATCTGCATTTTTCAGGCACCAGTTAAGTTTTGAAGTGAATTTGAAGGGCCTTCATATTAGAAATACCCCATAAATGATCCCATTATAAAAACTGCACCCCCCAAAGTATTCAAAATGACATTCAGTAAGTGTGTTTACCCTTTAGGTGTTTCACAGGAATAGCAGCAAAGTGAAGGAGAAAATTCAAAATCTTCATTTTTTACACTTGCATGTTCTTGTAGACCCATTTTTTTTTATTTTACAAGGGGTAAAAAGGAGAAAAAGCCCCCAAAATTTGTAACCCAATTTCTCTCGAGTAAGGAAATACCTCATATGTGTATGTAAAGTTTTCAGCGGGAGCAGTAGAGGGCTCAGAAACAAAAGAGCATCAATAGGATTTTGGAGAGTGAGCTTTTCAGAAATGGTTTTTGAGGGGCATGTCACATTTAGTAAGCCCCTATGGTGCCAGAACAAAAAAATAAAAAAACATGGCATACTATTTTGGAAACTTCACCCCTCAAGGAACGTAAAAAGGGGTACAGTAAGCCTTAACACCCCACAGGTGTTTGACGACTTTTCGTTAAAGTCGGATGTGTAAATTCATTTTTTTTATCACTAAAATGCTGGTTTTACCCCAAATTTTACATTGTTACAACGGGTAATAGGAGAAAATGCCCCCAAAATTTGTAACCCCATCTCTTCTGAGTATGGAAATACCCCATGTGTGGACGCGAAGTGCACTGCGGGCGCACTACAATGCTCAGAAGAGAAGGAGTCACATTTGGCTTTTGGAAAGCAAATTTTGCTGAAATAGTTTTTGGGGAGCATGTCGCATTTAGGAAGCCCCTATGGTGCCAGAACAGCAAAAAATACTATTTTGGAAACTACACCCCCCAAGGAACGTAATAAGGGGTCCAGTGAGCCTTAACACCACACAGCTGTTTGACAAATTTCCGCTAAAGTTGGACGTGAACATGAAAAATTAGATTTTTTCACTAAAATGCTGGTGTTACCCCAAATTTTTCATTTTCACATGGGTAAAAGCCTCCCAAAATTTTTAATTTCTTGGAAATACCCCATATGTGGATGTAAAGTGCTCTGCGGGCGAACTATAATGCTCAGAAGAGGAGGAGCGCCATTGAGCTTTTGAAGAGAGAATTTGGTTGGAATGGAAGTCGGGGGGCCATGTGCGTTTACAAAGTCCCCCGTGGTGCCAGAACAGTGGACCCCCCCACATGTGACCCCATTTTGGAAACTACACCCCTCACAGAATTTAATAAGGGGTGCAGTGAGCATTTACACCCCACTGGCGTTTGACAGATCTTTGGAACAGTGGGCTGTGCAAATGAAACATTTTTTTTTTTCATTTTCACGGACCACTGTTCCAAAAATCTGTCAGACACCTCCAAAACGAGAGAGTGCCATGCGCATTTGAGGCCTACTTTGGGGGATTTGCATCTGTCACCAAAAAACCCTAAAGCAGTGCTTCCCAAAGAGGGTGCCTCCAGCTGTTGCAAAACTCCCAGCATGCCTTGACAGTCAGTGGGTGTCCGGAAATACTGGGAGTTGTTGTTTTTCAACAGCTGGAGGCTCCGTTTTGGAAACAGTACCGTACAAGAAGTTTTATTTAATATTTTTTATTCGGACACGAATTTCGGATGGGACCCTAACACTCATTTCACTCAACTCTGCTGGACATATAGCCTCTGACAGGGTGACATGCTGGATCCACTATCAATTTGAAAAACCTTCTGTATTTGCCACAGCAGCGTGAACCTGTGTATTAAGTAGTTGTGCTGGCTATTTTTCTTTTTGCTGTGCAATTTAGGGGGAGTTGCACCCTCTGTAGCCGTGCACCCCTCCCTGTTTCACAGTAGGTCTTTTAAATTGATTGTTGATCCAGCAGGTCACCCAGTCAGAGGCTATATGCCCAGCAGAGGTGACTGAAATGAGTGTTAGGGTCCCATCCGAAAAAAGGCCACCTCCTCGTGGTGGATGGGGGACACATTTTGATCAAAAAGTGCGCTAAGAGCCTCCATTTTTTGACCAAGAGTGCTGCTGCAACTAGAGATGAGTGAACTTACAGTAGAGTGAACTTCTCGGCTCGGCAGTTGATGACTTATCCTGCATAAATTAGTTCAGCTTTCCGGTGCTCCGGTGGGCTGGAAAAGGTGGATAGAGTCCAAGGAGACTCTTTCCTAGGACCGTATGCACCTTTTCCAGCCCACCAGAGCACCGGGAAGCTGAACTAATTTATGCAGGAAAAGTCAGCAACCGCCGAGCTGAGAAGTTTGTGACGAATCGAATTTACTGTAAGTTCGCTCATCTCTAGCTGCAACCTTCTCTTTTTGGTATATTTCTGAGAAGCAGAGTTGTCAACGTATTCATATATTTCCAGGAGGAATAACAGAGAGGTTGGCACAAAGCAAAGAACTGACACATCTTGTAGGCCAGTGTTTCCCAACCAGGGTGCCTCCAGCTGTTGCAAAACTATAACTCCCAGCAGGCCCGGACAGCCGAAGGCTGTCCGGGCATGCTGGGAGTTGTAGTTTTGCAACAGCTGGAGGCACTCTGGTTGGGAAACACTGCTTTAAGAGCTGAAAAAATTAAAAAAAGACACCGATCAACAGTGCCTTATGGGACCTCACATAAAATTTTTTTAAAAAGACACCGATCAGCAGTGCCTTATGGGACCTCACATAACAACTCGTACATTGTATATATGACCGCAGCGGGAGTTCTCCTGAAAATAATCCTAAATTCTGTGATGGCCCTCAGTTATTCTTCCTGGAAATGCGCAAAAAAATTGGCAAATGTGCAGTACTCTTCTAGTTCTGACTGGACTGCGTCACACTACGAGAGGAGACAATGACCAAGAGAATACAGTTAACGTATTCAATATTTCCAGGAGGATTAACAGTGGGACAATAACTAGAGGATGCTCCAAAATTCTTATTTTATGGGGAATACAAGGCTAAAAGAGGCATGTCAGTAAGGATGACAGGTCCTCTTAAGATGTCAGGTGTAAAATTGTATTTTTTTTTTCATGGTGATTACTCATTATTTGGATGTTTTTCTTTCGCGGAGTGGCCAAAAAGAGAACAATAAAGAGGTTAAGGTCACCTAATACAATGGTGACCTACAGTATATTTATAAGGAGGAATTACGGGCGAGTGCGGTGGAGCCATTCATCCTAGCACGGATGGAGATTACATTTACAAGGCTCTATTTATCAGCTTCAAACCAGAGGACGCCGGGTCAAGCCAAGTTTGTCATCCATTCTTCATGCTCAAAGCAGATCTTGTTATTGCTCACAAAAGGTGAGCGCAGCAAAACAGAGATAGACATCATTATACGGGAACAATCTACTGAAGTCACGGCTCGCTAGATTACGGTGCGATGCCCGCCGGATGGCCGAGCGCCCGTGGAGATAAGTTACGTTTAATTGCCTTCAAAATATATTCACAAAGTCACTCCCCTACGGCTGCCGGCATCAAACTACTCCATTTACCCGAGGAGCCGCGCGTTAATATCGGAGGGAAAAAAACAGACGATTAGCCCAATTAATCCTAATTAAAATGAAGCAATGCATTTTGGGAATATGGAGGATTATGTTATAGGCAGATATATACCACATATATAAAATAAAAAAAATAAAAAAAACATCCGTAAATTCACCCTTGGTTATCCAGGAAAAAAACTTTTTTTTATATATATCAACTGGCTCCAGAAAGTTAAACAGATTTGTAAATGACTTCTATTAAAAAATCTTAATCCTTTCAGTACCTATGAGCTGCTGAAGTTGAGTTGTTCTTTTCTGTCTAAGTGCTCTCTGATGACACGTGTATCGGGAACCGCCCAGTTTGGAAGCAAATCCCTATAGCAAACCTCTACTACTCTGTGCAGTTCCCGAGACAAGCAGAGATGTCAGCAGAGAGCACTGTTGCCAGACAGAAAACAACAGCTCAACTTCAGCAGCTGATAATTATTGAAAGGATTAAGATTTTTTAATAGAAGTCATTTACAAATCTGTTTAACTTTCTGGAGCCAGTTGATATAAAAAAAAAGAAGTTTTTTCCTGGAATACCCCTTTAAATGGGTACTTTTTGCTATTGCACTCTTTATGGTAAATAACAATTCTTTCTTAAGTTTTCTATGTTTTATTTGTGTTTAAACAAGCTGCCACTAGGTGTCTCCCTTTTTGTCCAGAGCACATTTCCCTCCATCGCTTGTACAGACTTTGGACTCATGCTGGCCTGGCATAAGTCCAAAATCAGGAAATGCTGAGGGGTGCGTGTGCAGCCTTATCCAATCATAGCTCATCTCACCCTGAACTGCACTGGGCTGTGTGTAGCAGAGTGAGGGAGGAAGTTCTCCCCTGTAAGGCTTCAGATGATGTCACACCTGCTGGGGAACGCCCCTTCCCAGTCTGTGAATCTGACTAAGACTGAGCAGAAAATACAGAGCGATATCAAGGTGGAAAACTAAAAAAAATAATAAAAATAAAGGCAGGGGGTGGTTTATCATGATGGGGGCAGTGAACTGGGAGGATTATAACAGTTAACAAGATCATGAGAGGCACTCTTTAAAAGAGAACTCCAGCTAGGGCTGGGCGGGATGGCCAAATATGTGTACCGCCGTATTTTTGTAACGTATGGCGGTTCCACGGTATACAACAGTACTACCCCCCCCCCCCCCCCCCAACAAAAAAAAATTTAATTATTAGCCCAGCACTGTGCTGTCCCCATCGGGGTACTACTAACATCACCCGCAAGCGCTGCCCTCCCCATCCTCCTGTTTGTTGCGGACGCCGGCGCTGACACTCTATAGCTGTATCCCTATGCCCGGGCTGCAAAATGTAAACAAAAAGAAACTTTAATGCATGTTCCTGCGTTAGCCTTACGCTCTTCCTGGGAACTTGAACGTCGGACAGCCGTCAGCCTATCACCGGCCGCAGCCGTCAGCCTATCACCGGCTGTTCCGCCTTGGCCAGTGATAGGCTGAGCCCACTGTCATGTAAGAAGCCGGAACATCGCTGCGACCGGTGACAGGCTGACGGCTTTCCGACGTTCCATTCTCTAGGAAGCTGGTCCGGACCGACGGGGAAGGTGAGTTAAAGTTATTTTGTTTACCTTTTGCAGCCCGGGCATAAGGATACAGTAAAGAGCAGTGGTCTTCAACCTGCGGACCTCCAGGTGTTGCAAAACTACAACTCCCAGCATGCCCGGACAGCCAACGGCTGTCCGGGCATGCTGGGAGTTGTAGTTTTGCAACATCTGGAGGTTGAAGACCACTGGTAGAGAGTGTCAGCGCCGGCGGCCGCAACAAGCAGGTGGAAGAGGAGGGCAGCGCTTGCGGGTGACATATGTGAGTATTTACCCCGATGGGGACAGCGCAAGGCTAATAATTGGAGGGGGGGGGGGGGGGGGCAGAATAACGCTCGCAGGTCACATATAATTAGTTGGGGGCAGCACAGCGCTGGGCTGAGAATTCATTCCCGAGGGGGAGGGGCCAAACCGGTATTGCGGTATGGGTTAAAATTCATATAGTGTGCAGCCCAAAAATTTCGGTATTCGGTATGAACCGGTATACTGCCTAGCTCTAACTCCAGCCAAATTAAATTACCTCAACAAGTTAAAGTTCTATAACTTTGTAATGTACAAGTGTATTTGTTGCTGAGAACATACCCTGTTTCTCTCAGCTTTTCCTCTAGGCAGGAAGGCCAGTAGTTCTTAGCACACATGATTTGCTGGGCTTGGGGGCTATTGGCGTCCGACACATCACATCACTGCAGTGTCACACTCCCTTCTCCTCAACTTTCAGAGAGCTCAGAGCGCTTCAGTGTGCGATTGTCCTTGATTGGTGAGGCCGCACACACCTCCCTCATCTATATTCACTGCTTCCCTAACCATGTGAACTGCTACCCTCCTGCAGCTCAAACAGGAAACAAGCGCAGGGGCTTATGGTCTATGTAGTTTTCTGCAGCTCTAAGCTCCCTGAACAGACTAGTAAGTACCTGGATTTTTTAAAGGCTGCTTATGGGGGCTATGGGGGGGTTTGATTTTGAAACAAACCAGCTAGGATGCCTTGTGGAGTCACGGTGAGCAAATATATTTAAGTTTTTATTTTTACAAGTTTTGAACAGATATCTCCTTTAACCCCTTAAGGACGCAGGACGTAAATGTACGTCCTGGTGCGGTGGTACTTAACGCACCAGGACGTACATTTACGTCCTAAGCATAACCGCGGGCATCGGATCGATGCCCGTGTCATGTGCGGCTGATCCCGGCTGCTGATCGCAGCCAGGGACCCGCCGGCAATGGCCGACGCCGGCGATCTCGCGGGCGTCCGCCATTAACCCCTCAGGTGCCGGGATCAATACAGATCCCGGCATCTGCGGCAGTGCGCAATTTGAATGAATGATCGGATCGCCCGCAGCGCTGCTGCGGGGATCCGATCATTCATAACACCGCACGGAGGTCCCCTCTCCTTCCTCCGTGCGGCTCCCGGCGTCTCCTGCTCTGGTCTGTGATCGAGCAGAAGATTGCCGATAACACTGATCTGTTCTATGTCCTATACATAGAATAGATCAGTATTAGCAATCATGGTATTGCTATGAATAATACCTTTGGGGACTATTCAAGTGTAAAAAAAAATGTAAAAAAATTTAAAAGTAAAAGTAAAAAAAAAGTGAAAAATCCACTCCCCCAATAAAAAAGTAAAACGTCCGTTTTTTCCTATTTTACCCCCAAAAAGCGTAATTTTTTTTTTTATAGACATATTTGGTATCGCCGCGTGCGTAAATGTCCGAACTATTAAAATAAAATGTTAATGATCCCGTACGGTTAACGGCGTGAACGAAAAAAAAAAAAAAAGTCCAAAATTCCTACTTTAATACATTTTATTAAAAAAAAATAAAAAAAATGTATTAAAAGTTTTTTATATGCAAATGTGGTATCAAAAAAAAGTACAGATCATGGCGCAAAAAATGAGCCCCCATACCGCCGCTTATACGGAAAAAAAATAAGTTATAGGTCATCAAAATAAAGGGATTATAAACGTAATAATTTGGTTAAAAAGTTTGTGATTTTTTTTAAGCGCAACAATAATATAAAAGTATATAATCATGGGTATCATTTTAATCGTATTGACCCTCAGAATAAAGAACACGTAATTTTTACCATAAATTGTACGGCGTGAAAACGAAACCTTCCAAAATTAGCAAAACAGTGTTTTTCGTTTTAATTTCCCCACAAAAATAGTGTTTTTTGGTTGCGCCATACATTTTATGATATAATGAGTGATGTCATTACAAAGGACAACTGGTCGCGCAAAAACAAGCCCTCATACTAGTCTGTGGATGAAAATATAAAAGAGTTATGATTTTTAGAAGGCGAGGAGGAAAAAATGAAAACGTAAAAATTAAATTGTCTGAGTCCTTAAGGCCAAAATGGGCTGAGTCCTTAAGGGGTTAAAGAGGTATACCAGGCAAAAACTTTTTATTTATATATATCAACTGGCTCCGGAAAGTTAAACAGATTTGTAAATTACTTCTATTAAAAAATCTTAATCCTTCCAATAGTTATTAGCTTCTGAAGTTTTCTGTCTAACTGCTCAATGATGATGTCATGCCCGGAAGCTGTGCATGATGGGAGAATATCCCCATTGGAACTGCACAGCTCCCGGGACGTGGCATCATCATTGAGCAGTTAGACAGAAAACAACATCTCAACTTCAGAAGCTAATAACTATTGGAAGGATTAAGATTTTTTTATAGAAGTAATTTACAAATCTGTTTAACTTTCCGGAGCCAGTTGATATATATAAAAAAAAGTTTTGGCCTGGAATACCCCTTTAATGTACCATTTTTAACCCCTTAAGGACCCAGCCATTTTACACCTCAGGACCCGGCCATTTTTTGCACATCTGACCACTGTCACTTTAAACATTAATAACTCTGGAATGCTTTTAGTTATCATTCTGATTCCGAGAATGTTTTTTCGTGACATATTCTACTTTAACACAGTGGTAAAATTTTGTGGTATCTTGCATCCTTTCTTGGTGAAAAATCCCCAAATGTTATGAAAAATTTGAAAATTTTGCATTTTTCTAACTTTGAAGCTCTCTGCTTGTAAGGAAAATGGATATTCCAAATAATTTTTTTTTTTATTCACATATACAATATGTCTATTTTATGTTTGCATCATAAAATTGACGAGTTTTTACTTTTGGAAGACACCACAGGGCTTCAAAGTTCAGCAGCAATTTTCCAATTTTTCACAAAATTTCCAAACTCACAATTTTTCATGGACCAGTTCAGGTTTGAAGTGGATTTGAAGGGTCTTCATATTAGAAATACCCCACAAATGACCCCATTATAAAAACTGCACCCCCCAAAGTATTCAAAATGACATTCAGTCAGCGTTTTAACCCTTTAGGTGTTTCACAGGAATAGCAGCAAAGTGAAGGAGAAAATTCACAATCTCCATTTTTTACACTCGCAAGTTCTTGTAGACCCAATTTTTGAATTTTTACAAGGGGTAAAAGGAGAAAATGTATACTTATATTTGTAGCCCAATTTCTCTCGAGTAAGCACATACCTCATATGTCTATGTAAAGTGTTCGGCGGGCGCAGTAGAGGGCTCAGAAGCGAAGGAGCGACAAGGGGATTTTGGAGAGTACGTTTTTTTTTAATGGTTTTTGGGGGGCATGTTGCATTTAGGAAGCCCCTATGGTGCCAGAACAGCAAAAATCCCCCACATGGCATACCATTTTGGAAACTAGACCCCTTGAGGTACGTAACAAGGAATAAAGTGAGCCTTAATACCCCACAGGAGTTTCACGACTTTTGCATATGTAAAAAAATAAAAATAAAATTTCACTAAAATGTGTTTCCCCCCAAATTTCACATTTTTGCAAGGGTTAATAGCAGAAAATACCCCCAAACATTGTAACCCCATCTCTTCTGAGTATGATGGTACCCCATAAGTTGACCTGAGGTGTACTATGGGTGAACTACAATGCTCAGAAGAGAAGGAGTCATATTTGGCTTTTTGAGAGCAAATTTTGCTCGGGGGCATGTCGCATTTAGGAAGCCCCTATGGTGCCAGGACAGCAAAAATCCCCCACATGGCATACCATTTTGGAAACTAGACCCCTTGAGGTACGTAACAAGGAATAAAGTGAGCCTTAATACCCCACAGGAGTTTCACTACTTTTGCATATGTAAAAAAATAAAAATAAAATTTCACTAAAAGGTGTGTTTCCCCCCCAAATTTCACATTTTTGCAAGGGTTAATAGCAGAAAATACCCCCCAAAATTTGTAACCCCATCTCTTCTGAGTATGGAGGTACCCCATAACTTGACCTGAAGTGCACTACGGGCGAACTACAATGCTCAGAAGAGAAGGAGTCATATTTGGCTTTTTGAGAGCAAATTTTGCTCGGGGGGCATGTCGCATTTAGGAAGCCCATATGGTGCCAGGACAGCAAAATAACCCCCACATGGTATACCATTTTGGAAACTAGACCCCTTGAAGAACGTAAAAAGGCATAAAGTGAGCATTTACCCCCCACTGGTGTCTGTCATATCTTTGGAACAGTGGGCTGTACAACATTTTTAATTTGCACAGCCCACTGTTCCAAAGATCTGTCAGACACCTGTGGGGTGTAAATTCTCACTGAACCCCTCATTACATTCCGTGAGGGGTGTAGTTTCCGAAATGGGGTCACATGTGGGGTTTTGTTTTTTTTGCGTTTGTCAAAACCGCTGTAACAATCAGCCACCCCTGTGCAAATCACCTCAAATGTACATGGTGCACTCTCCCTTCTGGGCCTTGTTGTGCGCCCCCAGAGTACTTTACGCCTACATATGGGGTATCTCTGTACTCGGGAGAAATTGCGTTACAAATTTTGGGGGGCTTTTTTCCCCTTTACCTCTTGTCAAAATGAAAAGTATAGGGCAACACCAGCATGTTAGTGTAAAAAGTTTATTTTTTTTACACTAACATGCTGGTGTAGACCCCAACTTCCCCTTTTCATAAGGGGTGAAAGGAGAAAAAGACCCACAAGATTTGTTAGGCAATTTCTCCCGAGTACGGAGATACCCCATATGTGGCCCTAAACTGTTGCCTTGAAATACGACAGGGCTCCAAAGTGAGAGAGCGCCATGTGCATTTGAGGTCTGAATTAGGGATTTGCATAGGGGTGGACATAGGGGTATTCTACGCCAGTGATTCCCAAACAGGGTGCCTCCAGCTGTTGCAAAACTCCCAGCATGCCTGGACAGTCAACGGCTGTCCGGCAATACTGGGAGTTGTTGTTTTGCAACAGCTGGAGGCTCAATTTTGGAAACAGTGGCGTACCAGGCGTTTTTCATTTTTATTGGGGAGGGAGGGGGGCTGTGTAGGGGTATGTGTATATGTAGTGTTTTTTTTTACTTTTTATTTTATTTTGTGTTAGTGTAGTGTAGTGTAGTGTTTTTAGGGTACAGTCACATGGGCGGGGGATTACAGCGAGTTTGAGCTGCCGAGCAAAATTTGCTGCATTGCAAACTTGCAGCCCGATACGCACTGTAAGCCCCTGCCCATGTGAGTGTACCCTGTACATTCACAGGGGGGGGACCTCCAGCTGTTGCAAAACTACTACTCCCAGCATGCCTGATAATGTTTGGGAGTTGTGGTTTTGCAACAGCTGGAGGCACACGGGTTGGGAAACACTGAGTTAGGAAACAATGTTTCCCAACCAGTGTGCCTCCAGCTGTTGCAAAACCACAACTCCCAAACATTCTCAGGCATGCTGGGAGTAGTAGTTCAGCAACATCTTTAGAGCCAAATGTTGCCGAACTACAACTCCCAGCATGCTTGGAGTTGTAGTTTTGCAACATCTGGAGGACTACAGTTTGCAGACCACTAATACAGTGGTTCCCAATCTGTGCCCTTCCAGATGTTGCAAAACTACAACCCCCAGTATGCCAAAACTGTCCAGGCATGCTGGGAGTTGTAGTTCTGCAACATCTGAAGGGCCAGATGTTACAGCACTACAACTCCCAGCATGCCTGGACAGTAAGGGCATGCTGAGGATGTGTAGTTTTGCAACATCTGGAAGGGCACAGTGGTCTCCAAACTGTGGACCTCCAGATGTTGCAAAACTGCAACTCCCAGCATGCCCAGACGCCAAGGGCTGGCTGGGCATGCTGGGAGTTGTAGTTTACAGGGTCCTATTAAAGCAATGCATGTCGCTTTACGGCGACGTGCATTGCTGTAAAGGGCCCGACCGCGGCTGAAGATCTACTCACCTGTCGCCGCCGCCGCCATCTTCATCGTCTGGATCCGGGTCTTCAGGGACGAGGTAAGTACCGGGGCTGGTCCCCAGCACTCCCCCGTCCCCCGCCGCGTCCTCCGGTCTTCCTCCCGTCCTCTCCGGACTTTCAGGGGCCGGGCAGGACGGGAGGAAGTAACCGCCCCCCCTCCTGCGATTGGTCGGTTAACTAACCGACAGATCGCAGGGAATAGGAGGAGGTGGCAGGCTTGCCACCTCGCTCCGATACTTCAGCATGGTCCTGGCTGTCTGTGACAGCCGGGATCATGCGAAATTACCGGGCGGTCGGGTCCCAGAGACCCGATCAGCCCGGTATCGCCGCAGATCGCAAGGGCGATTTCCCTTGCGATTTGCCGCGATCGCCGACATGGGGGGCCTACATGGCCCCCCTCGGCATTTGCCCTGGATGCCTGCTGAAGGATTTCAGCAGGCATCCTGTTCCGATCTCTGCCCGGCGCGCGGCAGAGACCGGAAAACGCCAGGACGTACGGGGACGTCCTGGGTCCTTAAGAGGTTAAAGTCTTCAGAACCTTTCACTTTTTTCACACTTCACACGGTTATATTGTGAAAAAATATATAGTTTTGCCTTCTGAATTCAATACCCCCTAATGACAAAAGGAAAACAGAATTTTAGCTATTTATTAACTTAATTAAAACAAAAAAAAAAAGAAAAATTTTTTGCTCTAACACTTGAAGTTTAGCTCTGGTGTCTCCTATTTCTCTTGATCATCTCTGAGATGTTTACAAACATCGAATGAAGTCATCTGTAGTAAATTCAGCTGATTGGACCTAATCTGAGAAAAACAGCACTGTGTCACAGCAAAAACTAAGGCATGAGGCAGAAAGAACTGCCTGTTGAGCTCAGAGACAGGATTGTGTGGAGGCACAGAGCTGGAGAAAAATGCAAAATACAATCTGCTCTGCTGAAAGGTCCCAAGAGCACACAGGCCTCCATATTTCTTACCTAGAAGTTGCTTGGAACAACCAGGACTCTTTCTAGAGCCACACAAAAGTAAGTAATCGGGGGAGGGGTAACCAATCCCCCCATGATAGCTCTGGCTAGGCTCTGAAGATTCTGTGTGCCGATGGAAGAAACTTCCAGAAGGTCAACCATCCCCGCATCCTCCACCTATCTATGCTTTATGGCAGAGTGACCAGAAAGTAGACTCCCCTCAAGTAAAGACACATGAAAGTCACCTGGAGTTTGCAACAAAAAAAAAAAGGCACGTAAAGGACTCGCAGACTGTGAGAAAAAAAATTCTCTGGTCAAAATGATACCGAGATTTAACTTTTAGGCCTCAATTTTATGCATCGTGTCTGGAGGAAACCAGGTACTGCTCATTACCTGCCCAATACCATCCCTACAGTGAAGTATGATGGGGGCAGCATCATGTCTGGGGGAAACCAGGCACTGCCCATCATCTGCCAAATACCATCACTACAGTGATCATGGTGGGGGCAGCATCAGGTCTGGAGGAAACCAGGCACTGCCCATCATCTGCCCAATACCATTCCTTCAGTGATCATGGTGGGGGCATCATCATGTCTGGAGGAATCCAGGCACTGCCCATCACCTGCCCAATACCATCCCTACAGTGAAGCATGGTGGGGGCAGCATCATGTCTGGAGGAAACCAGGCACTGACCATCACCTGCCCAATACAATCCCTACAGTGAATCATGGTGAGGGCAGCATCATGTCTGGAGGAAACCAGGCACTGCCCATCACCTGCCCAATACCATCCCTACAGTGATCATGGTGGGGGCAGCATCATGTCTTTGGGAAACCAGGCACTGCCCATCACCTGCCCAATACCATCCCTACAGTGATCATGGTGGGGGCAGCATCATGTCTGGAGGAAACAAGGCACTGCCCATCACCTGTCCAATACCATCCCTAAAGTGAAGTATGGTGAGGGCAGAATCATGTCTGGAGGAAACCAGGCACTGCCCATCACCTGCCCAATACCATCCCTACAGTGAAGCATGGTGGGGGCAGCATCATGTCTGGAGGAAACCAGGCACTGACCATCACCTGCCCAATACAATCCCTACAGTGAATCATGGTGAGGGCAGCATCATGTCTGGAGTAAACCAGGCACTGCCCATCACCTGCCCAATACAATCCCTACAGTGAATCATGGTGAGGGCAGCATCATGTCTGGGGGAAACCAGGCACTGCCCATCACCTGCCCAATACCATCCCTACAGTGATCATGGTGGGGGCAGCATCATGTCTGGGGGAAACCAGGCACTGCCCATCACCTGCCCAATACCATCCCTACAGTGATCATGGTGGGGGCAGCATCATGTCTGGAGGAAACAAGGCACTGCCCATCACCTGTCCAATACCATCCCTAAAGTGAAGTATGGTGAGGGCAGAATCATGTCTGGAGGAAACCAGGCACTGCCCATCACCTGCCCAATACCATCCCTACAGTGAAGCATGGTGGGGGCAGCATCATGTCTGGAGGAAACCAGGCACTGACCATCACCTGCCCAATACAATCCCTACAGTGAATCATGGTGAGGGCAGCATCATGTCTGGAGTAAACCAGGCACTGCCCATCACCTGCCCAATACAATCCCTACAGTGAATCATGGTGAGGGCAGCATCATGTCTGGGGGAAACCAGGCACTGCCCATCACCTGCCCAATACCATCCCTACAGTGATCATGGTGGGGGCAGCATCATGTCTGGAGGAAACAAGGCACTGCCCCTCACCTGCCCAATACCATCCCTACAGTGAAGTATGGTGGGGGCAGCATCATGTCTGGAGGAAACCAGGCACTGCCCATCACCTGTCCAATACCATCCCTACAGTGATCATGGTGGGGGCAGCATCATGTCTGGAGGAAACCAGGCACTGACCCTCACCTGCCCAATACCATCACTACAGTGATTATGGTGGGGGCAGCATCATGTCTGGAGGAAACCAGGCACTGCCCATCACCTGCCCAATACCATCCCTACAGTGATCATGGTGGGGGGCATCATCATGTCTGGAGGAAACCAGGCACTGCCCATCACCTGCCCAATACCATCCCTACAGTGATCATGGTGGGGACAGCATCATGTCTGGAGGAAACAAGGCACTGCCCATCACCTGCCCAATACCACCCCTACAGTGAAGTATGGTGAGGGCAGCATCATGTCTGGAGGAAACCAGGCACTGCCCATCACCTGCCCAATACCATCCCTACAGTGATCATGGTGGGGGCAGCATCATGTCTGGGGGAAACCAGGCACTGCCCATCACCTGCCCAATACCATCCCTACAGTGATCATGGTGGGGGCAGCATCATGTCTGGAGGAAACAAGGCACTGCCCATCACCTGTCCAATACCATCCCTAAAGTGAAGTATGGTGAGGGCAGAATCATGTCTGGAGGAAACCAGGCACTGCCCATCACCTGCCCAATACCATCCCTACAGTGAAGCATGGTGGGGGCAGCATCATGTCTGGAGGAAACCAGGCACTGACCATCACCTGCCCAATACAATCCCTACAGTGAATCATGGTGAGGGCAGCATCATGTCTGGAGTAAACCAGGCACTGTCCATCACCTGCCCAATACAATCCCTACAGTGAATCATGGTGAGGGCAGCATCATGTCTGGGGGAAACCAGGCACTGCCCATCACCTGCCCAATACCATCCCTACAGTGATCATGGTGGGGGCAGCATCATGTCTGGAGGAAACAAGGCACTGCCCATCACCTGCCCAATACCATCCCTACAGTGAAGTATGGTGGGGGCAGCATCATGTCTGGAGGAAACCAGGCACTGCCCATCACCTGTCCAATACCATCCCTACAGTGATCATGGTGGGGGCAGCATCATGTCTGGAGGAAACCAGGCACTGCCCCTCACCTGCCCAATACCATCACTACAGTGATTATGGTGGGGGCAGCATCATGTCTGGCGGAAACCAGGCACTGCCCATCACCTGCCCAATACCATCTCTACAGTGATCATGGTGGGGGCATCATCATGTCTGGAGGAAACCAGGCACTGCCCATCACCTGCCCAATACCATCCCTACAGTGATCATGGTGGGGACAGCATCATGTCTGGAGGAAACAAGGCACTGCCCATCACCTGCCCAATACCACCCCTACAGTGAAGTATGGTGAGGGCAGCATCATGTCTGGAGGAAATCAAGCACTTCCCATCACCTGCCCAATACCATCCCTACAGTGATCATGGTGGGGGCAGCATCATGTCTGGAGGAAACAAGGCACTGCCCATCACCTGCCCAATACCACCCCTACAGTGAAGTATGGTGAGGGCAGCATCATGTCTGGAGGAAATCAAGCACTTCCCATCACCTGCCCAATACCATCCCTACAATGAAGCATGGTGGGGGCAGCATCAAGTCTGGAGTAAACCAGGCACTGCCCATCACCTGTCCAATACCATCCCTACAGTGATCATGGTGGGGGCAGCATCATGTCTGGAGGAAACCAGGCACTGCCCCTCACCTGCCCAATACCATCCCCACAGTGAAGTATGGTGGGGGCAGCATCATGTCAGGAGGAAACCAGGCATTGTTCATCACCGACCCAATACCATCCCTACAATGAAGCATGGTGTAGGCAGCTTTTTAATAAAATCAGCAAAAATTTCTAAAATTCTGTTTTCAGAATGTGGTATTCAGTTCAGAATGATGGATGAAAACGCATATTTAAGCACATAACAAAATAGGAAAAAGGTGAAAAGTCTGAAGACTCTCCAAATGCACTGTATATACAGAATACCAAAGGTTCAGTAAATTAAAGAACCCTATAGCAGAAGGAGACTGTCATCAGGACAATGCACCATCCATATGCATCTGTTTCAGAAACATGAGAGTTCTTCTTGCTTTCCCGGCCTTCACAGTCCCCAGATCTTAATCTCATACGGCTTCTTTGGGATGAGGTAGAATGGGCTGTGAGTACATCCATCTAATGTTCAACAACGATCCTGTCCACGTGGACCAAAATTTCTGCAGGACAATGTCACAGTTCATCTACGTCAATCTATGTCCCAATGAGGGCCAACTGAGGTTCAACACCCCACTAGATTAGGGGCTTTAATACAGTGGCCACTCAGTGTATATAGGATATAAGGGAAATGACAATCACTCACAGAAAAATCTGGCCTATATAAAGGGTGGAGCCAACAAAATAACCAATACACATAAAATATAAGGGTATTCCCAGATCAAATTGGACTTTTTAATTTCTCTAGAGCCAGCCTATTTTGAAATAGCTGTAGAGACACAAATAGGGAAACACTTCTCTTTTGGCTCTGCAAATCAGTGATCAGACACCACTATCGCTGCCACCTACTGGACAAATAATTAAGAAAAAGTACAAAATGGAGCTTTACCACAGCCTTTGGGTGTTTTGTGAGTTGCTGTTTTCCAATAGTTGAAAGGCAACAGTTTGGGGACACTGGCCTATAATCTCTTTAAATTGATCATCAGACACTAGGTGCTGCCATCTACTGGACAAATAATTAGGAAAAAAAAGGCAAAAATCTAGCTCCACTACAACACACAAAGTACTTACTGCCTGTAACGTATTACAGTAAATGAATCCATAGGGTCGTCTAGAGATATTTCTGTTGCAGTAAATGTTGATTTCCCTTCAGTAATAACATCGTTGTATATTAGAAATCTACCGAACTAAAGTAATGAGCTGAAAAACAGTAAAGTATGGCAAAACAGCAATTTCCAGGCGGCCAATGATTTCTTTCTGTACTTGGAAGGAAGGAGTCTTTCAGGGATAAATCGGTAAAGCCGTTTCAGCCTTAATTACACCTCGCAGTTTACTCCCCCTTTAAATGATTCTTGTAATTAGGAAAGGTCTGGATTAAGCAGATTGCAAATCTTTGTGTTAGCGTTCCCTTACGGGTCCCATTTTATCAGGATATAAACAAAATAATACAGGTTTCTGACGGAACAACACAGCTGTGCGGCTGAGCTATTTCTGCTTCCCCCTTAAAAGCAATTTGCAGGAAATGTTCATATAGCAGTTTTAGCTCATGGTTGTCAATTAGAACTTTACGTTTTAAAGGCGACTATCAAAAATCTTGTATTTTTTTTAGTTGAAAGCCTCCCTAGTACATTTTATAATCTTGCTTCTGGTTACTACTGTCAGACTGTAATTGTGGAGTATGCAATGCACCTAGGCCACACAGCAAATCTTTATAGATATAACTCAATGTGTAGGTATATATGTGTGTTCCAGCGTCACTATTAAATGGCTGACATATTAAGCTGAAACTTGGTACACACGTTACTTATATGTCAACTAAAACCTAAAGAGTTAAATGGGTACTCCGCTGCCCCAGCATTTGGAACATGAACACCCGCGTAGCCCGCACCCAGAGTTTGGAACTAAATGTTCCGAGCGTTGAAGCAGCAGAATACTCCTTCAACTAAAGAGTAAAAGGGGTACTCCACTGCCCAGGCGTGTGGAACATTTAGTTCCGAACACTGGGTGTGGGCTGCGGGGGGTCGTCACGACCCCCGCAGCCCACTACCAGCGTTCGGAACTAAATGTGGGGGGCAGCAGAATACCCCTTTAAACTACCCTAACCCACCCCCCGTTTGCGAAGGTCTAGTACAAATCTATAGGACTTCCGATACCTTACTCCACAAGCTCCACATCTGCATCTCCTTGTGTGTCGGTTTAGCTTGAAAGCCACACCTTTCTCACAAGCCACGCCCCTCTTCCGCCCTATTTTTTGTTTTAGCTTAATGCCAAAAACAGCATTTTAACCTAATACACCCACATCACATGTCCTTCAACCACAATCCCTTCATCACAGCTCAGCCTCTCACCTTACTCCGCAAGCTCCACATCTCCGGGAGAAAGTGCTGGTCCAGCTTACAAGCGATGCACCCTCTTATAAGCCATGCCCCCGCAAAGTAACACCCCTTGCCTATTTTCGGACAATAATCGCTTCATCATAGCCCAGCCCCAACTGAGGATGGAATATGAGAGCGGGATATGTGGAGAGGGCATCATCATTGCTTTTCCTCTCCCACATGGTTTAAGTAGGAAAACCGGGGAACGTCAGGTACTCGAAAAGTAGCATAAGACAACTGGGGGGGGGGGGGGGGGGTCCTGTCATAGGCATAACGTGAATATCTTTAACAGAGCCTTGTATACCATTGGTGTCTGCTTATGGAACAGAGGGGCCTTCAGTTGTGTTGTTCCACTGTTCCATTCCAACAATGTTCCATTGTTCTACTTTGTCATTGGAAGGAGCTGGTGGATCCATTGCTGGACCCACAAAGTACCTAATCGACAAAGTCTCCAATGCAGGGATGAATCCCATCTTAGAAGCATTTTAGGGACTGGGATCCTGCTGGGATGGCTACCTCTGTACCTTCTATAGATCAGTTCCTTCGTGGACCCAGTTATAACTTTGAATAAGAGATCATGAGATTCAAAATCTGTCTTTGATCAGTGTGGTTTTAGAATGGGTTAACATTGTCCCTTCTGTTTTTCTGCTCCTTTATTGGAGAAGAACATCATAAGAACTGGACCCAGCTGATCTGTTGTACACTGGACGATGAAGGTCAACAATCCCATTGACTTTAATAGGGTCCATCAGATTACGATCACAATGTTGCAGCATGTTGTGCTACTTTGTGCTACTGATATTTTTTGCGGAACCTGTGACAGAGCCTCACATACAAGGGTGAACTGTACCTAATCAGTCAAAGAGCATTATGGACCATAGAGGTCTCCATCTTTTATCATCTTGTTATATTTACTGTAGGTCTAAATTCTATGCTGAATACCTGCCTGATTCTTAATTTTGCTCTAGCGTCCAGTGCACCTATTTTGTATCCAGAGCTCCAAATCTCCTGCACAGGAACATAAAAGTGAAAGGTGTTGTTCGGTTGTCCACGCCAACACTCCTGGTCCCTGCTTGTCACCGATTGTGGTTCTTGGTGAGGTGCCATTCCTGCAGGAACTGCCCTGACTCAGCCAGTCACTTCAATTTATAGATGTAACATTTGTGGTGAATATACAGCAAAATCTGAATATAGAGGGATTCTACTATAGAAATTATAGCAGAGTCTTAGTGTCGATTTACAGTAAAATTGGCAGCGGGCCTGAGATCAACCTCACAGGTACAGGTCCATACTCCTGGTGGGAAAAAATGATCAAAAACTGTGCAGCTTCGCCAACAGGGGTGATTAAATATAGTCTCGTGCATTCATGCGGTAAACCCAACTCCGCCCCTGAGGATGGTGACTGACAGGATGCTGTACAATCACACCCCTGAGGGGAAAGAGGACTAGAAATCCACTATATTTTTTCATCTCTCTACTTTTTTGTGCTGTTTTGCCTACTAGGAGTACAGTGACTGTCATATGCTGCCCTACATAGGGCATCATATGATGCAAACATCCGGTTTAGACACTTTTTCAGTATACAAGGAAAAGTTTCAATATATTGACCTAAGCCATAATACCACTAATAGGGTATCACAGCTGCTTTGGCGTGTCACATTCTGAAGTGTCCTCCAGACAGAAGCAATTATATAAAGGAGAGCAGAAGGGCGAGGACGTCAGTATAGTGTCGGCTTAGGCAGGAGCTGACCCTCTTCTCAATACTCATTACCGCTTTTTCCATCCACAAGTAAAGAGCCTCCAACTTGAAGTCAAGTGGCTCCTCACGTCACTCATTAGATCAGCGCCGGATTTGCCGAATCCTTCCTGAGCATTGCAGATAAACACTGTAACAAAGCGTCGCCATAGCTGGATGCAATCTTTCTCTACAGTTTTTATTTTTTTGTTCCGCTCATAATTACTTATGCAAACAATTGCTCTGAATTGATAATAGAATTTAGCTTTTTCATAAAGCCCCAGAGTATGAATGTTTTGAAGCTGAGTTTTCTGTCACTTAGCAGGCAAGCCTGCTCCTGTCCTTTAGAGATACTCTAATGAACTGTAACCACCATGAGGGAATTTGACGAATGTCCGCAGTCATTTACGATTGACCCCTGTGGAACTTTCCAAAGATAAGGTTTTATTTTTGTTTGTCGCAAACCGCCTTCAGCACCATCCAGAAGTCGAATTCCTGGTGCATTTTTAATAACGTGACCTATATTTTTTACAATGAGCTCATTACAGGGACGCAGTGGGGAAAGACGTTTTGTAAGATGAACCAAAATTTTACTTATGGATTCACGTTGTGATATTAGGGAGGCACGAGCCGTGTAGTGCCTAAAGTGACTCTTTGGTTTAATGTGATTAATGTGATTAGGGGATATCATTGAGCAATTGTATCCAATGGAGTAGTAACCAAACTATCTGCTAGACTGGAGGGCCACTGATACTCTTCTAGGCACCATGTGCCTTTAGTTCTTAAGCTGGCCATACACCAATTCGGGCAAAAGTAGTTGCATTCTTGACTATCCCCAAAGAGATGATGTTTAGGCAGAGAAGGATCAGACATGTTGCATTTCAATTGCCTGATCTTTCTGTTCATTTGGGAGATAAGCTGCCAGTAGCTTTCTTTCCCCTCCCTTTTGATAACACATGCACACTTGACAGAGCCAAGTGGGAGGAGTGAAAGTGATATCTATCTTCTATATATGGCTGGCTTTGGATCAGTCATCTCTAGATCTTTATTTTGGGCCAAGTCAACATTAGCTCAGAGATGTAGAGATGTGTATGGCCAGCTTAGATCAGACATTAGAACCCACCAACCTCAGTAAGTCCAGCCGATCATCTATTGTGTATAGTCGGCCTCTTAATTGTCAACAGACATTCGAGTTTCGTAGAAAAGAAAATTAGGACATTTGGACTTCAATATACCCTATTATTTTTATCTATGGGCAGACAAGTCACTGCTAAAGATGACAAAGATTTACTACCCTCTACACATTCAGAACACATGCACTCTCTGGCAAGTCCATGTATAGGTGTATAAAGGGTTGGGAGACCTGGCTACTAGCCAAATGCTTTTATGGAGGTGGGTACCCTAAAAGGCAAAGAGAGAGGGTGTGAATAGGATAAGATTGCACCTACCCTCTTTCTACTCCTTTCATTTAGTGTTAACATTTTTTTTTGTAGCAGATGATAGAGTACCCAATAAATATTCTATGTGGGGTACTGCCCCATATGACAGTCACACCTGGATAATGATCATTTTTGAAGGTAAACTTCTAATCCGAAAATGTGTTTACCATTTTTATGAGTGGTCAAATAAAGGTTAAGTGGTCTACTATAGGCGTTGGTGTTGGTTGAACTGACCACCGATGGTGGCATTGATGAGTGTCCAGAGACTCTAAATCTGTTCTGGTACGATTCAGGGAAGTGTTTATGTCAAGGTAATGGCACGTTTTCACAAACAGTATATCTATTAAGGGGTTTTCTTATTAGCACATTCTTTCCATACCTTCTATTAGGGCAAATTCGCTTCATATGTTCCTTTTATGAGGGATAGTGGAGGGTTGCTAAGTATCAGCAGTTCCTGCTGTGGCAAAACCATAGTATTACATAGATGGTCATCATAGTACCACTGCATTAGGCAAAACTATGGCTGGAGACAGCTTCCCCTGGTGATAAAAATAGAATGACAGCTCTCTGCTGACATCTCTGTCCATTTTAGGAACTGTCCAGAGCAGCAAATGTTTGCTCTGGGGATTTCTCCTACTCTGGACAGTTCTTAAAATTGACAGAGATGTCAGCAGAGAGCACTGTGTTCCAAAAAGAAAATTATTTCCTTCCAGTACTTATTCAGCAGCTAATTTACAAATCTGTTTAACTTTCTGGCACCAGTTGATTTATAAAAAATAAAAAGTTTTCCACTGGAAAGAATACCTGTCACCAAATAAAACTTTTAATATAGTGTTCCTTGTGTAATTTCCCATTTACTTGCTTTTAAAATCAACATAAATATGTTTAAGATGTAATATAAAAACGGCCACTAGGTGGCTCTGTTCTGTTCCCTGACACAACTAATACAGGGAGTTCGGTCTCCTCCTAGCCTGGCAGGAGTCCAAACTTTTGATTGTCAGCTGCAAAGAAAGTGAAAGCTCCACAGATTCTCACAGAAAGCTACACAGACTGAAAGCTGCAGGAGAGCCTCACTGATAGCAACACAGACTGAAACATGCACAGGTCTTCTTTTCATCACAGCTCTGCAATCATGTGAGGGCGGAAGTGGTCCCCCAGCAGGCTTCAGTGATGCCATGCCTGTTGGGAAATTGCACTGTGTGAGCAAGAAGAAAGGCTTTTTTTTTTTTTTTTTATTAAGGGCTGGAGGGGTGTTAGGAGTAGTTAGGGAACATAGCCTGAGTTAGTTTAGAACAGTTTATTTGATTACAGGTACTTTTTAAATTTGGTTTTATGGATTTGATAACAAAAAAAATCTACACATTTGTTGATTTCCAAGGGAAATTTCAATGCGATTCCCCTCTGAACACTGCCAGCACAGCATCCTGCCACTGGGTCTTTGTGAGCGATTCAAATTCAGTAAAGCAAAAGAAAATAGATGCAAAGCGTTCACTACCTCACTAATAGAGGACATAAAGGCTGGAAGCATCTCCGGCTTCACAGAACAGTACCGGTAGGTTTTTGGAATCACAGTGGTCTGCAGCAAAGACCAAAGATGCTCTTTGTAATTCAGATGCAGAGTTTGACTCTTTTGGATGGCGAAAAAAGGGCCGAGGGAGTAAAAGGAAGAATGAAATAAGCCTCCGCTTTGCTTCTGGGAAAGTGCTCAAACTTTTTTTTTCTGCTGCTGACTGAAAGGAAAATTCTTTAAATATGTCACTGAGATTCTTTGATCCACTTTACAAAGAAAACTGGATGAAAATCCCCTCTCTACGGGGACCAGGAGACAATTGTCACAAGACTGACTAGAAAGCAGAATTAATCCTCCGCCAAAGACCTTCACCCACCCACAGATGGGAGACTCCGGATCACAAAGTCTACTGACTGTCAATGGCTCTTGGTAACAAGGGGTCTAATGATTCAGGAACGATTACCCTGAACATATTATATACGAGATGGGCAAGGTAAAGAAACACAATACAAAGAGTAGTTAAAGGGGTATTCCGGCCACAGACATGCCGGGCTGCTGCTACAGTCTAGGAAACTTCTGTGTTTCTGGAACTGGAGACGTGACGTCACCCCACGCCCCCCTTGTGACGTCACCCCACGCCCCCTCCATTCATGAATAGAGGGTGTGTGGTGTGACGTCACGAGGGGGTGTGGCGTGATGTCTCCGGTCCTGGAAACACAGAGGTTTCCAAGACTGGAGCAACAGCCCGGCATAGACATCTTATCCCTTGTCCTTTGATTAGGAAAACAAGGCAGAAAAGTATCACAGCTGTCCATGAGTTGCTTCTGGTACTGTAGGTCACCACCAGTGAAGTTGCCATAACAGACCTGACATAACCTGTGGACAGGTACTGGCACTAATTTTGTAAGACAGCAGCCATGTTCTTGTAATACAGAATTTTGAGAAAAGAAATTACAGAGGATCTCCAGCAGAGATTGCAATTCGTAACCGATGTCCCTGTTAGTCTGGTTAGGTCATGGACACATACACAACCTAGTTCACAAATGTAGGGAATCAGTAAGATGGGCGTGAACTTAATTTTAATAATAGGAGTGACAATCAGGTGATGGGTGGGATTATACAGTCACAGGGTGTGTATTAGGCAGACAGACCCCCTCAATTTACAGCATACCCCTCCTGACTGTCTAATCCGCCCCATCACCTGATAGCAAAGCCCATTATTAAAATTACGTTCATGCCCATCTGACTATTCCCTGAATTGTCTTACAAATCGTAAACTGAAGGGCATATGAAGAAACTGTAAAAGGTGTGCGACCAGGGTACCCCAAGATATTTCTTGATAATACAATCTAATTTCTTTGTGTTGGCTATAGGTCCTTTGGCCAAAGTTGTTGATGTTAACATCCTTAGTGGTCTTGGGCTGTGTAGGTTTTGATGTTAACGTCCCTGGCGAGGATGACAAAATCTCAAATCTTTTTGAGTTGGCCACAGGTCCTCTTTAATGGCACTGGACCAACAGGGATATTAATATCAACACATACACAGAAACAGACTACCAAGGATAATACCATTAACACATACAAAGCAATAGACCACCAGGTATGGTAACATCAACACCTACAGCACATGACCACCAGGGGAGTTAACCAGGGAAGACACCTATAAGGCTATACAACACTAGGGATCTTAAAATCAACCCCTACACGACACTAGTTTACCTGTAAGTCACCTGGATCTTCTATGGTGTAACTGCATAGAAAAATGTTCTAGAAATAGAGATATTCTGTTATTTTAGATTTATGTAGACTAGCCTGTAGTCTTATACATGAATTTACAATATACCAGTACAGTCCAATAAAATTACTTTAATAATTTGCCATAACTAAGATTGCATCCTACTGAAGACAAAAGCTCCAAGACCTTCTATATATGTTTATATGTTCTTTGTCTTACTACTAACTGTGCAAAAATCTCACACTCAGGCCCAGTTCACACTTTAACATATGGCAAACAAGTTTTAGGGGTTATCCAGGCGCTTATTTCTTAAACAATTGCACCACTGATGTGAATGGAGCCAAGTTGTAAAACCACACACAACCCTTGGACTTGGGGTGGTGCTGTTTTTGGAAGAAATTGGCTATGTTCTTTGGATCTCTGAATAACCCCTTTAACAGTATCTTTTTTTTAATTAATTTTAGCGGCGGCTACAAGAAAATATATATAAAAATAGTACAAAAATGCAAAGTGGGAACAGGGCCTGAAAACCCAAAAATTATTCTCGACCCATGGGAATGACACTCGTGCCTAGAATAAATCCATTATTGGGAGAGCTTGCAGAGGACAGTGGTGACCCTCTATGTGTTTCTGGAGACGTTTTAATGTACTTTGATCAGACTCCACAAGGATCTGGTCTTCTTCCTTCCAGAGAAGGAAACATTAAGTGGCTTCTTGCTGGCATTTACACATCCTCAGGCAATATCCACTCCCTTGTATTCCTCTTACCGCTCAGACTATAGCAGCAGGTGTCTGTTCTATATGGTGTAGCTGACATCTGGGTACCGTATTTATATAGTTAATTTCTATACATAGACCAGGCACACATCATTTACTTCTATCATGGTCTTAAACAATAGGTTGACCAATAAACACGATTTACAGATAAATATATTCTACATAAAATAAGAACTCATTTTTTTGAATCTTGTACTGATCCGTCTGAAGACTGTTTTGTACTGAGTTGTACCCACAAATCTGCTGGCTGCTGCGATTAAAAGGTCTTAGCCACCCCCTGCTGGCACACAGTCTCCAATGTTCATATTCTGGCGATTTGTATTCTGAGAGTGGCAGTCTTTGCACCAGGCACTGTTAGAGCAATCTGAAGCAGTGCAGACCAAAGGAGGACATAGAAATTAGATAAGTGGGTTAAAATCTGCCGATTATGGTAGTACCAGCCAACCGTCTAATGCGTATGGTGGCCTCTTAACCCAGCAAATGCCAAAGGAGAGAATGGTCAGGCATGTTGGACTTCAAATGCCCAATCTTTTAGTTGTCAAGAAGATAAGTCACCACTACAAGAGTCCGGCAGTGGCTTACTCTCCTTCTCCACATTGGAAACACATGCAAGCTTGGCCAAGCCAAGAATGCATTGGTACTTGGGGATGGGGAGAGATGCAGTGGCCATAGAAGGGTACCAAACAGTGTAGGTACAGGTTTCAATTGAGAGTCTTCAGTGTAAAGCAGTAAAGGCTGGTAAGACCACAAATATCCTGCTCGTTACAGGGCGCATGCGCTGATGATCTAGGATCGCTGACAGTTTTCTACTGTATTATGTATGTGGTAGCTAAGGTACAACAGTATATACAACGGAACAGAGGCATAGCGACATGTCAAGGTAAAACCATCAAAGAAACAGCATAGATTCAGCAAGCTAAGCATGGCCGGCAGGGATGGAACGCAGAAATAGCCGTACATGTGATAGTGGTATAATAGTGTAGCTGGAGTACACAACAATTAAAGATATGCATAGACATGGATGCATGGAAGTAAGGGGACATACTTTTTTTTTAGCACTAGCAAAATAAAAATAAAGTTCTACCAAAAAAAAAAAAAAACTCTTTAAAGTTAAATATATATTTCCCATTCTAATATATTGTCGAAAGGGCCTCAGCTGTAATGTTCATCCTCTGATCCAAACCACAAGTGAAATCTGTTCTCAGCAGAGTCTTTGTCTCTCTCTATCGCAGTGCCTCAATACATTTTGCCAGAAATCACAGGTTGGTCCAATGGGAGGATTCACACCAGAAGACAATTAAGGAAAGACAATTACATAGGGAGTATCCATAACCAATGAGCCAGAAGAGAATCATCTACCTTCATTTTAGAGCAATGTACTTTTGTTTCCCCGGCTTTTATTTTTCCATCCTCGAGAGGCGTCAAATATTTGACTGTTACCGCTCGCGTAGGCAACGCAACAAGGTGACAGGTGATTTCGGCAGCAGTTTTTCCCCTTGTGGGAAACCGATTCTACTGTGCAACAGCTTTACCAATTTGTCAATGACATTAAACACATGGAAAAGCAGATGTCATTGTCCGGACGCCAGCAAAGTCCCAATTCTGTATTCACTCAATGTTCTTGTGACTATAAAAAAAAATATTTACCAAGACGGGTAATTTAGAAGCCATGTTTTTTTTTTTATGATAGGAAACAACACGCCTTTGTTTGACCTTATCAAAAGGGTCTTAAAGGGAATGTATCACCTAATTTTCTTTTCTCGCTCTCTCGCTCTCTCTCTCTCTCTCTCTCTCTCTCTCTCTCTCTCTCTCTCTATATATATATATATATATATATGTAGATAGTGAAACTTTTTCTTTATGCGCATTGTTATGGAAGCTGCCATCTGGCCTGAGCTGTTTTTAACAGCATTTAGTGATATGTTTTACGGCAAGCCCAATGGACCATAGACAACAATAGACAGGAGCTGTCCCATAGAGATGAATTGGAAATACTACTGAGCATTCTCTGTGACCTTATCAGAGGTTCTTTAACAGGGAGGGGGGAGGTTTAGTTCTTAGATCCAAAGGCCTTAGTCATGGCTGTAATGCAGTTAGTGCACTTATGTATTGTAGGGAAAAGCATGCATTTAAACAGTCCCTGACCTCTATAGTGAAATCACAATGAAAAGCCGACACTTCTATTATATTATTATTATTATTTTTTTATTTGAGCTGGCAGTCTCTTCTGATAATATTGATAGGTCATGATCCTAAGGACAGCTGGTGAACCTCAAAAGGATTAGGGGCAAGTAAAATTGTTGTGAAGGGCGGCAGAGGGGGGCATTGGCTTCAGGAAACAAATGTCAAATCAGAGGGTTTTTTTCATTGCTAAGAGAAGTAAATTCCAAAAAGTTTGTCAAAGTAAAACGTTCACATGACACACACTGACAATTATGAATAAGAGCTTAACAACTTTAACCTTTACACTGGTGTTCAGAAGATAATAGAAAAAGGCAGTCACAGCAACTGTGATAAACACAATGGATGGCGGGTTCTTTATCTTTGACTATTCTATGACAGCTCCCTGTTCAATGACTTCACCAGCTACAGATCCTTCCAGGTGATGATAAACTTCACTATGTGCGTCTACAAAAAGCTAATAATTACTCAGACATAATAACATTACACATTAATTTTTTAAAGCATCTGACAGTCCAAAACCATAATGTTAAAGTCACCCAAAGACTTCATTCCGAGAAGAAAAAGTTCCCCTATTGGAATTGTGGAGAAATAGGACAAAGTCTTGTTCTCATAATTTTCTTCTTCTTTTTTATGGAACTTTCTTTTTCTAGGTTTAAAAAAAATTATTAAGCAAGAAAAAAAGGGGAGAGTATTCAGTAAATCCTAAAGTAGCAAAAAAACTGTGTATAAATACCGTAGAGGAAAGAAACCCAACGCATTCCGCTACTGAAAGGTGGCTTCCTCAGGGGTAAATAATTATATAGAGCCTACCTTAAAGGGGTTATTAAACATGAGGTGAATTTAGTAATTAAGTGTCATACAGTATTGTACATGCTTACCAAGAATCTGTGCTTGTGTTTGTGGTAAATGGCCATTTCCTGTGCCCCCCATCAGGCTGCTGGCTTGTTTTTGGGAACTGGCTACTTCCTGTTTCTGAGGCCTCCCTCAGACTACCATCCCCAGGATTCTTTATTTCAAGAATGTAGTGGGCTTATTTCCCTCCCACACATCGTAGCCCCACCCATTGCAGCAAAGCACAACCTGACACAAATGCTGTGGATCTGCATGGTGATGAATGCACGCACATGTGCACCAGTCACGTCAATCTCCCCCCCCCCCCCTTTCAGCACCTGAATGTATTGTCTCAGGTGGCACAGCAAGCTGGGAAAGGTCAGAGACAACATTCATTTTCTAGGCTGCAGAAAAGAAGCTTCCTAGAAAAAGAAAAAAAAGACAAAGGAATTTGATACCAGCCACCAAACACAGGTAGGTTAAGTATATTAGTAAATAAACTAACTTTGCTTACATTCAAAGGACCAAAAATCCCAGAATACCCTTTTAACTATCTTCAAAATCCGCCCTTTTCTTACTAATGAAACAAGTAAGCCTCTTCTTGTTCGGGTCCATTCTCATCTTGATCACCGTACATCTTTATTACTCATTGTAAAAGGGGAAAGGGGTGGGGGGATGACCGTTCAGACTGTGTGAGCTCCTACTTAGATCATTGCAGATGCTGAGTGATTTCTTTTTTCTTAGGGTAACATACTGTATCTATGTCAGAATTTGCTTTTACTCCATTGTACGTGGCTGTGTCAATCTCAGTCTTAGAGAAAAAAAAGTGTGATTCACACATATAGTCCTAAATTATCACTGGCGCTTATTAGCTGCTGTGTCTTGTACAAGTGATAATTGTGTTTCTTTAAATCTGTGAGTATTAGGTGTCTGATTTATAAAAGCATCAGAGAGAAAAACAAAGAGACAAAAATAGGAAAAAATGCAAAACAAAAATATCTGCCGATGCTCCATCCTGATTTCAGTCTGGACAGTCAAGCACTGAGAAGGTCACAACGAGGATAATATGTCTTCTGAACAATGGGTTCTAGCACACCATAAAGTAATACTAAGTGGAAGCTCAGCATATATACATAGGTCATGCTCACACTGAGTTATTTTAATGCACATTCTCAATTGGAATCATTTAATAGTGACACATCACCTTATTTTTTAAGCAGAATCGGTGCAGATTCCACGTTGGGCAGCCTAGATTTGTGAGTTAGCTCCATTCAATGAAGTTAGACCATGTCCAGATCTGCAGAGTATATCTAAGATTTTCACAATAAATTCCATGAATATACCCTTTGTGGGAGATTAGCTCTTTAGAACCAGTCAAACAGCAGCAAACTAGCAGTCAGAGAATGGGGTATGGAAGTAACGTTTAAACATGACTTCTCCTGTCTTTATTTTTTTGTAACAAAACAAAAACCTTCTAACTCCAGAGCTAACTATCTAGATCTCATCCCACGCTATACAGGTGGCTTACTACCAGCTACCCAACAGAACATTTACCAATATGTTATTCAAACAGGCTACAATGCCGCCTTTTTGGAGATGCAAACCTCTGGTTTTAATACCCAGTGACAAACTGTCTTCAGCACCTGTGCTGATCTAGACTAGTCTGAAAACCTGCCCAGGAAGGGATTGAAGAGCCCCACTGCTAAACCCGCCTTTTATCCCATACAAATCCAGGCCTGATAACAGGACATACCAATGTCCCAAGAAAGCTAAATCTTGTTAAGGATTTAAGAATTTTAGGATTTCCTATATCTCACTCCGCTTTCCCTGGATAAGAGACTTGAGGAAACCTGGTATCGACATGCAACTGATAACTTGGGAAAACAAGTGATGTTCAACGGCCATTTGGGGATGAAGCTATAGTTTTTCTCTGTGTCTATGAGACTGCATGTTAGAAAAGAGGCGTGATAAGAAAAGTGGGAAGAACTATTTGGCTGAGAGGACTAAGCATAAACAACCATTATACCAGGAGGTGCCCACCTCTATTCAGGAGGCATAGAAACCATAGAAAAAAGAAAAAAACACAATGTATGCCTGTACTACATTATATACTTAGAGGGGTACTCAGCCCCTAAACATCTTATCCCCTATACAAAAGATAGGGGATAAGATGTCTGATTGTGGGGGTCCAGCCGGATGACAAACAGCCACAGCCATCATGCCACATCCATCCATGTCTATGGGAGGAGGCGTAAAAGCTATGTAATAGTCGCCAGTGCCCCTCCTATAGACATGAATGGAGGGGGCATAGCGTGACATCACGAGAACAGGAGCTGCAAGCTTCCGAGTTCAAAATGCCACATTGCCATCATCACCAGATGCCCGCGATCAGATATCTTATCCCCTATCCTTTGGATAGAGGACAAGATGTCTAGGGGCGGAGTACCCCTTTGATATACATAATATACATATATACTTTTTATTTTTTCAGTGTACAGTTTAAATCTTTTTTAACGCAAATTCACACAAAATAAAGTTCCAGAATAGGTTCCCTATTGTTTTGTTGGTTTTCATACATACACAGTCTTGAGTGTTTTTGGGGATAGTTTGAGTTGGCATTAGTGGATTGTGTTTAATGTTATTGTATTTAAATTACATTTTGTAGTTTTTACCCATGATTTCCTCCATTACATCATAAAAGACCTTTTGGAGACATAAAAAAAAAATATTTTTTTTGCATTCCAACTATGGTGGTCTGTTATTTGGGATTTATGCATACCGAGAGGCTGATCTGGAGGGGGAAGCGTGAATTTAATCCACATACCCCCACCACATACCTATGTTATTAGAGAGAGAGACTAGAGTCTCTATTCCGTATATCTCTGGCTATTTTCCTCTTCTTTGTCTTTTCCTTTATTGTACAGGACCATTGTGATTCGACCCGGGAACGGACTAGTGCGCCCTGCAGTCTTGGTGGATTTTATAAGCCCCAGACAACTACTGGGGCTTTGCGATATGCTCACCGGGCTGTTTAGTGCTATGAAGGGCTCGTAAACTAATTTGCCCATTGGGTGTCTATGGAAGGTGATTGGAGCTGGGTTAGAGCACCAACTGCCTTTTGTAATAATTGTTTTTTTTTTATTGCTAACACTTGGCAGTTCTGACATAGCAGGAGACACCTAGTTATCACCTTTATTTTGACCATTAGAGAAAGTGGCATCGCCATTGGCAATTCAATACCCAGCACTCAATGACTATATCTGTAATAAATTCTGTCTTCTCAGGGTCAGAGACAAAGACAATAGTCACCTGCTAGGTTTTAGGAGCTTTTAACCTCTGTCATTCATTTACATAGGTGGCCTGCTTAAAGTTTTGGACCTCTTGTCAATCATTTACAGCATATGGTCTTTAAAGGGGTATTCCAGGCCAAAACTTTTTTTTTATATATCAACTGGCTCCGGAAAGTTTAACAGATTTGTGAATTACTTCTATTAAAAAATAATAATCCTTCAATAGTTATTAGCTTCTGAAGTTGAGTTGTTGTTTTCTGTCTAACTGCTCTCTGATGACTCACGTCCCGGGAGCTGTGCAGTTCCTATGGGGATATTCTCCCATCATGCACAGCTCCCGGGACGTGACATCATCATTGAGCAGTTAGAAAACTTCAGAAGCTAATAACTATTGGAAGGATTAAGATTTTCTAATAGAAGTAATTTACAAATCTGTTTAACTTTCTGGAGCCAGTTGATATATATAAAAAAAGGTTTTGCCTTGAATACCCCTTTAATGTGTTATTCGAATACCATGTAAGAACCATGGATAGCTCCTCACTTTCTGCACACAAAATCCACTCCAAAAGGACTTACACTGTTCTTGAAGAAAGGGTCGCAGGAAACATGACAGAAAAATGGAGATTCTTTTTCAAAGATATTCTTACTCGCCTATTTCTTAGGCAGTCCATTGATATGTATTGTACACAGTACTAAAACCGACATGTCAACAACAGGCTACGTTTTATGGAGGTGCGATTTCCCGTACCTGTGTTTTTATTTCTCATTCTCAAGTTTATTGTGTCCTTTAAACCTTTAACAACACGAGAACCACTTCCATCCATCTCAGTTTATGACTTTGTTGTAGGTTTTCAATGACTGACTACAGTGCTGGACGGCCATAAAATCGGAATTACCAAAAGCAACCACTCTACTGTGAATCACAGCAAGACGACGCGATAAGGATCAAGTTCAACACGAAGGGGAGAAAAAGAGCAGAATGAGTGAGTAATTCATCCCCAGAGTTGCAGTGCAAGCGCCAATGTAACGAAATGATATTCACACCATATACAGGCCCATTCTGCTAAGCCCAGGTTGATCTTTAAGTATTCGAATACCGGCACCTGGTTTGGGTGAGAATTTCTATTTTAGAGACCTTTTTAAAAGTGATCTATTAGCACAACTAAAACGTATAACCATCTCCATATATTAAAAATAAAAAATCTCTATATGCAGAAGCATGGTGAACACCACAGAAAGCCTCTGACACCTGTGGACACCTAAAAGATAGGTGACTACAGATAGGACTAGACGTGAAAGGATTTTTCTCTAGACTTTTTCCCAAAAGTTCATATTGTCCACAATTGGACAGTCAAGAATGGGGTCATATCCCATCAATACTCAGCAAGGAAACCTTTCCTACTTTAGGAATATTTTCTCTGTTTGCTCTAATGGGATTCCATTCTGTCTACATGTGACCTCATTGAGTGCTGGATTGGGCGCCTCCTGCTAATTGCAATATATTCATTTTATTCCGGGTGAATGTTATAGAAATTTCTCAATTCCGATGGAACCTCAAGAGGCAAAACAGCATAAAACGTCTTCAAACAACTTCCAGCCTGCTCGGATCTTGAACTGTGCTGTATCCTTATGACACGTAAATGAGAACTCTGCATTTTATGTAATATTTTTGAGTGATTCATCTCTACAACCCATGACTGGTACAATTATTTTTGTACAAGGAAGAACACAAGGTCAGGGAGAGCATAGAAACAGAAACTTTGCTGGAGAATTTATGAGAACAGAACAGAGCAGAGAAGAAAAACAAACTTTCTCAATTTGTGGCTGTAATAACGTGATTGACTCTATTACGGATCTAGATCTCAGCACTGGTCAAGTTGGGGACTCACTTCATCCTACATTAAGCTTTTATTAGTTATTCCTGTCCAGCAGCACATACGTCTCCAAATTCTGTGTTTTGTCAAATGATGCCTCCATATTATTCCCCAGAAGAAATTCTCTTCAAGAAAAATACCTCTGTAATATAGCATGTGATGACGCAAGTCTCATGAAATGTTTGCCTCTCTATAAAATCAACAGCATGTACAATTTGACGTATATAACTCTCTAAAAGGATTCCAATGGGTTACAAACATGGCAAAAAGCCCCTAGGGGTGGATTCAGGCTGCTGAAAGTACAACAATATATGCAACTGGGTATGGGTCTTCAACACTGCATAGAAAGAGTATACAGCCCTAATATAAGGAGATGACTTCTGAGAAGTGATCTCTACCGAACATACTTGTTATGGCGCCCCCTAGCATTCTTTAGTTATTCTCTCATGCCTCCACCTAACACACACTAAGTAGCTCTATGTCTGGATCCTTTTGTACACCCACAGCGGAGTGATTCTTGCAATTGTGCAAACAGCCAAAACAGGTGCCCATGCACCTAAACAGGTGTCAGCTAAGAGTTCTTTTCCCATTCGCCCCATATACATGAACGTTCGACTAGCCTGAATGTTCATGTGTTATTAATGAGAAGAGGGAAGGTAATCCACAGCCCAAACAGGTGGTTTATCTTCTGGAAAACAAAAGGGGCAATTTGCCAAGCCACTTTACACATTAGAGAGTCCGTTGGTCACTTATTGGAAGTAGCATCCCTGCAAGTCAATGCTTGACCACTTTTAGAGTCTTGAAACATGACTGAGGATTGTTAGCCAAACCAGAATATCTTCCAAAAGGAAGTGCTACCCACCTGCAGACAGCTGTTCTAGCATTCTTGTCCCTTGTCTGTAGACAGCAGAGAGCTGGTTGGCTAGCAGAGAGGCCTTTATTGTGGGACTGAAGGAGCTACGTTTCTCCATAAAGTGACCGCCAAACTGGCATGTGAAGCCTATAGACCATGCAATGATCCTCTGAAAAGATACGAGACAGCTGTTTAGGGATAAGTAAATATTCCATTTGAAATACAGGGTGGGTCATTTATACGGATACACCTTAATAAAATGTGAATGGTTGGTGATATTAACTTCCTGTTTGTGGCACATTAGTATATGTGAGGGGGGAAACTTTTCAAGATGGGTGGTGACCATGGTGGCCATTTTGAAGTCGGACATTTTGAATCCAACTTTTATTTTTTCAATAGGAAGAGGGTCATGTGACACATCAAACTTATTGGGAATTTCACAAGAAAAACAATGATGTGCTTGGTTTTAACATAACTTTATTCTTTCATGAGTTATTTACAAGTTTCTGCCAACTTATAAAATGTGTTCAATGTGCTGCCCATTGTGTTGGATTGTCAATGCAACCCTCTTCTCCCACTCTTCACACACTGATCGCAACACTGCAGGAGAAATGCTAGCACAGGCTTCCAGTATCCATAGTTTCTGGTGCTGCACATCTCGTATCTTCACAGCATAGACAATTGTCTACAGATGACCGAAAAGATAAAAGTCTAAGGGGGTCAGATCGTGAGACCTTGGGGGTCATTCAACTGGCCCAAGAGGACCAATCCCCTTTCCAGGAAACTGTTCATCTAGGAATGCTCGGACCGTACACCCATAATGTGGTGGTGCACCATCTTGCTGGAAGAACTCAGGGAACGTGCCAGCTTCACTGCATAAAGAGGGAAACACATCAGCATGTAGCAATTTCGCATATCCAGTGGCATTGAGGTTTCCATTGATGAAGAATGGCCCCACTATCTTTGTACCCCATATACCACACCATACCATCAATTGTGTTCCAACAGTCTTGGAGGGATCTATCCAATGTGGGTTAGTGTCAGACCAATAGCAGTGGTTTTGTTTGTTAACTTCACCATTCACATAAAAGTTTGCCTCATCACTGAACAAAATCTTCTGCGTAAACTGAGGGTCCTGTTCCAATTTTTGTTTTGCCCATTCTGCAAATTCAGTGCGCTAATCTGAGTCATTCTTGTTGAGATGCTGCAGTAGCTGGAGTTTGTAAGGGTGCCAATTGTGAGTAGCTAATATCCGCCGAAGGGATGTTCGACTAATGCCACTCTCCAGTGACATGCGGTGAGTGCTATGCTGTGGGCTCTTGCTGAATGAAGCTAGGACAGCCACTGATGTTTCTTCATTAGTGACAGATTTCATGCGTTCACATTTTGGCAAATCCAACACTGAACCAGTTTCACGAAACTTAGCAAGCAGTTTGCTAACTGTAGGAGATGGGTGGTCTTGTAGGGAGTCTTGCATTGAAATCTGCTGCAATGACCCGGTTACTGCACTCACCAGACATCAACACAATTTCTATCTGCTCCTCACATGTTAACCTCGATGACATGTCAGTGGCTGTAAACAAAGAGAAACTTGTAAATAACTCATGAAAGAATAAAGTTACATTAAAACCAAGCACATCGTTGTTTTTCTTGTGAAATTCCCAATAAGTTTGATGTGTCACATGACCCTCTTCCTATTGAAAAAACAAAAGTTGGATTCAAAATGGCTGACTTCAAAATAGCCACCATGGTCACCACCCATCTTGAAAAGTTGCCCCCCTCACATATACTAATGTGCCACAAACAGGAAGTTAATATCACCAACCATTCCCATTTTATTAAGGTGTATTCATATAAATGGCCCACCCTGTAGATCCTGGCCTAACTAACCACTCCAAGTCATTTTTAAAGCCTCTTGTGGTGCATGATATGGCTGATAAGACTTTCTACTCCAGTCCAGTGGTTTCCTCAAGACTAAATATACACCTTATATATTAACTGTGGTGAAAATGGGGAGGACTGTTACCAATATATATCTTTATGGTCATGGTTACCTAAATTTGAGAGAACATTTTCATCAATGGAAATGTTGAACTACATCTCGTTTCAAAACTTTATATGAGACAGAGGTCAAACAATTAATTTTGCACACCATATGCAATTTTTTATCAATATCTTCAACTGAAACAAGCTGCCAGCTGCCAAGTGGCTCAGCTAATCTTCATATATGTCAGAATACTGCTATTGGTATAGCTGAGAAAGTGAAATCCTCAGATCTTATATCAGAATCTATCTATTTTTATCTTGACTAAAGATGTTTATTCTGGGGATCGATGTTCATCCAAGGGGTGCCAATGGCTGCTGGTATACTCCTGGTCTCTACAGTATATAGAGGTGTCACAGAGAAGAGTAGGGCATGCAAATCAATCCAAAGGAGTAGTCTAAGCCAGGCTCCAAATACTACCAAGAGAAAATGGATACCCACAGGGGCGCCAGTCAGCAGTACATACGGTAGATGAGAGCAGTCCAGAAGGGTAATCAGGAATTTTACTTTATGTACAATAAGAATAACGCATTTCGAGAGGCATCTCTCCCATCTGATGGAGGAGGGGGTAAAGGGTCATCGTTTTGAAGCTACAAAATATAACATTATAAACATCAATAAAAACTATCTGATACAATATTAATGTTTTTCCTAATGTAAGTAAATTAATACATACTTTGAGCTTGTTGTTTTTTCATTGTTTTTTCATTTCATTTTTCATTTTATGTTGTTGTTATTCGTTTCTCGTGATTCAAAGAGCACCAAAACATCTTACAAAACTGGAGGAATATGTATCTAGTCTGTCAGGTTCTCTAAACTCTGAAAAAAACACGCTGGGAATAAATATCATAGGAAGTAAATAAACCAACATGGAAGGTGGGACAAAATCCACAGAACCGGAGGAAACCCACACAACACAAGAACCTGCAAAGCAACTACGATCACCACTGGGCCAATGGGTCACCCATGCCTAATGGAGTCACTTAGGGTTATGGCAACACAAGTGGTTGGCGGAATGAGGCAACTTTGTGCCAGCCAATGGCCTCATGAGTTCTCCAGATTTCGCCGTATTTCAGATGCTCAGGTGGTTTTACCCTTAAAGTTGTACAAAAGCTAAATCTTCACTTCAAAGGGGATATATAATCAGAAAATGGCCTATAATTTATATACATTTTTTATTTCAAACACATTTAAGAATTATGGATTTTTTTTTCTTCAAATTTTCCATATTTTTTGCTCACGTTGTAATATAATCCTGAAATCGTGTTGTTTTCATATTGCCCAATGAGCCTTATAAAAAGTAAGTACTGCCTAACTTGTAAAGAAAATGTTTAGTTGTGCCCACTTTATCATCACAGAAGAGTACAGTAAAAGGCAACACCTCTATACAGATAACATAAAATCCACCACTCACAATAGGTGATAGTCACAGCTCTCCTCCTCCCCCTCCCAGCACATAGACCTCTGCACAGGTCACAGAGCATGGCCTAGAAAACTCACTCATATAAGTCAAAGAGTACCTGTCACCAAACTAAATTTTTAATATATTGATCCTTATGTTATTATAAGACACTTTGCTATTTCCTTGAAGTAAAAATTCTCAACCTTTATGTGTTTTTAATATGATTGAAAAAACTGCCACTAGGTGGCTCTGTTCTGTTCCCTGCCGCAAGTCAAACAGATAGTTTGGCCTCCTCACAGCCTCACACACTCAGGAAGTGTGTGCAGGGCATGACGAGGCACAGCTCTCACAGGCTTCAGTGACGTTGCGCCTGCTGGGGAACGCCTACTTTCTCCTGACGGGAGCTCACACATTGTGAGCAAGGGGAACGGTATGATACACAGCCTTTTAAAGTTCGGAAAAAAATTTAAGGGCAGGAGGGGTGTTAGGAGTAGTTACGGAATATAATCTGAGTTAGTTTAGAAAATATGGTTTGAGGACAGGTACTCTTTAATAAGTCAGACTACTGTTTCCTGTGTCCATGTAGCTGCTGTAAGGCATATTTTTAAATGCTGTTAACAGAGCAGAAAAGCAGCTCAGGCAATATAGATTGACAATGCTTAAAAGATGGGAAAACAAAACTACAATAAAAAAAAAAAATTATAATGTACAACAAAAAAACATCTCACAAGTATCTGACTACCATTTCCCCCTGAAAATAAGACGTACCCATTAAAATAAACCATAGCAGAATTTCTAAGCAATGGCGTAATATAAGACATACCCCGAAAATAAGACATAATGGTAGGCGTGATGGTAAGCGCACCGGCGCGGAGCAGAAAAGGAGACTGGCAGCCCTTCTCATCTGCCCCACCGTGACAGCTGCTATTTCGGAGGTGACCGGAGAGGTGCCGGCAGTCCTATCAACAAGGTCGGCTCCCCCTGTCAGGTCTCGGTCTTTAGGTTCATGCTACCAGCCACGGCGTAGAGGGAGACAGAAAGTAAAAGTCTCCTCTGTGAAGTGAGGAACAGAAAGTTCTACTTTGTGAGTCCTCAGGGGGAAGAATAAAGCTGTGGCTGCCATTTTACTTAGCACTGTGGGTCGAGCTTCCTCAGGGGGCCCCCTGAGGAAGCTCGAAGGAGCTAAACATATGTAGGGGTTGTGCATATCCCTGGGTAAGACCTATCATGTCATATGGTATATGGTATTGTTGTGTTAGTTAGATCTGTGCCTCCAGTGTACTCTTTATCTTACTTTATTCCATTACCTGTGGCGCTCTAGCCCTCTGTAGGACATATTGCATCCGGACTACTTACCTTACGGCTGTTACGGCTTACCTTCGGTATATGCTATCCATGGTGTTACTTTGCTGTGCCATTTCTTCGCTTTTATGTATTTTTTTTTTCAACTGTAAATGTTTATTAAAGTTTTACAATTTGTCAAACAAAAGTACAGATAACCTAGAAAAAAGGCACAGTACTGCAAAGGCAGGGCAAAATCAGGATAGTTCAACAATCAGGAAGCCTCTGACTAAAAAATTAGATAACGCCTGGACGTTCCAGGAGAGCTAAAGTCGGATACATCTGTATCACCAAAGACAACACAATTAGACAGGGGAAGACAAACAAACACACGTTAGACAAAGGACTGCAAAACAGAAAAAAGGGGAGGGGGAGAGAGGAGGTAGGGGAGTGGGGGAGGGCGAAAAGGAGGAAGAAGGAAAGAAAACAGGCTAGGGAGGCTGCCGGTCCATGAACCTGTCCCAGGGTTCCCAAACTGATAGGAAAAGAGGTTGAGTGTTATTAAGGGAAGCTGTGAGGGACTCGAGGGAACGGATCTCACGAATTCTGGCTATCAATTTAGATTCTGATGGGGGCAAGGGAGATTTCCAATGCTTAGCAATTAGGGTTTTAGCAGCTAGGACCATGTGCATGAAGAGCTTAAATGGTTTCTTGGGAAGGGATCTACAGGAGAGAAATAAAAGGTATACCATAGGGTCCAGAGGTACCTCAGTCCCCACCACCTCCCCCACCAGGCCCCCCACCATCACCCAATAGGGAACAACCAGGGGGCAAGACCAGAAGATATGGAAAGTCGTACCTAACCCTACACCACACCGCCAGCATTGGGGCGGGATACTAAGATTCAATTTGTTTAGAAGCTCAGGGGTGTGATATCAGCCAACAATAGTTTATATTGCGTTTCCCTATATGTGGTGCAGATGGACGCTTGGGAAGCCCGCTCCCAAATAGATCGCCACTGAGGAAGGGTGATAGTGGTATTCAGAACCTCCTCCCAACGGCTCATATAACAGTGGGTTGGGGCATCTCCCTCCGGAGGCGCTATAAGAATAGAATAAATAGACCAAATCTTCAAAGGGTAACAGTATACGGGTGAGAGGATTGACCAAGTCCGCCCAACAGAAAAGCCTCCTACCACCCCCCCCCCCCCACCCCCCCCACTCCCTGACCACAGGGGAAGTAAGACCCGGGGGGAAAGATGGATGGTAAAGGAAAGATTGCAAAGGGGAAACACGAGAGAAGAGTTTGTATTTCCTAGAGCAGTAACCCCAGACATATCGGGAGAAGGCCATAGGACCCAGCAGGGGACCTGAGAGAGAAGGCGGCGGGGAGCGACTCCAGAGAAACGTGTTGGGATGAATTGGGGCTAGCCACAGTTTCTCCAACTCCATCCAGCGACTATAGGCTCGATACGAGGTCCACGCAGCAAGGTGATGTAGGTGAGCAGCCCAATAGTATTTAGTGACATCTGGAACTGAAAGGCCCCCCCCCTACTCTACTGGCGAGCATGAATGACATCGGGAGGCGATGTCTCCTACCATCCCATATAAAACGAAAGACAGCGGACTGAAAGGCTTTTAACACGGCTAATGGGACCCTGACCGGTAGTGTCTCGAAAAAATTAAGTAACTTAGGGAGAATAGTCATCTTCACCGCCGCTATATGCCCGAAAAAAGAGATGTATTGTGTGCGCCATTTATCCATGAGTGTGCGCAGCTGGAGGAGGGGAGGGAAGTTAGTAGAATAGAGAGAGGAATAACTAGAGGTGAGGCGGACGCCAAGATAGGTGATAGCAGAAGGGTACCACCGGAAGGAGTAGGTACAGACAGAAGTGAACTGTACAGACAGAAGTGAAGGAAGGTTCAGAGGTAGGACTTCAGTTTTGGAGAGATTGACCTTATAGCCAGAAACATCACCATAGGAACGTAGGACCCTATACAGGTTAGGCAAGGAGAGCAGAGGCTTAGTGAGAGTGAGGAGGACATCATCAGCAAAAAGGGAAATTTTTAATTTCCTGTCATGGAGAGAAACCCCTGCGATGTCCGCAGATCCCCGGATCATGGGAGCAAGGGGTTCGATGCACAGAGCAAAGATCAAAGGGGAGAGCGGACAACCTTGCCTAGTACCGTTATGGATAGGGAATGAGGGGGAGGAGGCATGGGGGAGTTTGAGAGAGGCCGTGGGGGAAGAGTAGAGGCCTAGCAATGCTGTAAGAAAGGCATCCGTGATCCCGAATTTTTGGAGGGTGGCAAAAAGGAAAGGCCAGCCCAGTCTATCAAAGGCCTTTTCAGCATCCAAGCTAAGGACCATTGCCTGCTCAGCCCGTCGGTTCACCAAGTCAATTAAATTGACCACCCGCCTCGTGTTGTCGCCCCCCTGTCTGCAGGGGATAAAACCCACCTGGTCTTTTTGGATGAGGGATGGGAGGAGACAACCGAGGCGGGCGTCAAGACTTTAGAAAACAGCTTAAGATCCGTATTAAGCAATGCGATGGGCCTATAGCTAGAACAGTCATGCGGGTCCTTCCCTGGTTTGGGGATCAGGGTTAGTAGAGAGTGTAAAAAAGACTGCGGGATCTCCTCGCCCCCCAGGAAAGAGTTAAAGAGAGAAACCAGATGGGGGAGAAGGGAGGCAGAAAAAGTTTTATAATAGAGATAAGTAAACCCCCGAGGGTAAGGACTTGAGCAATTCCGTCAACTCCTCCAGTGAAACCGGCGCATTGAGCACGTCACGGTCCACAGATGTGAGTGAGGGGAGATGGCATTCTGAAAGAAACGAGTCCAGAAGGGCAGTACGTTCAACGGGGTCTGAGGGCAGTTGAGAGGGGAGAGGATAAAGTTTAGAGAAATAGTCTGTAAATAGGCGAGAGATAGCATCCGGGTGATAGTGGAGAGTACCCGAAGAGTCCTTTAGGGCCGAAGGCATCTGGGCGGCAGCCTGGTCCCTCAAACGCCTAGCTAGTAGTGTATGGGCTTTATTACCCTTTTCATAAAACCGCTGTTTGGCATACATAAGCTGCCGCTCCACCATATGGAGGGCCAACTCGCCCAGCTGGGCACAAGCTGCCACCAAACGCCTCAGGACCGAAAGAGAAGGGGAAGCAAGAAGGTCAGCCTCCAAGGAACGAATCTGCGTCTGCAACTCCCGGGACCGAGCCAAGCCATCACGTTTAAGACGGGAGCCTAAGGCAATACAATGTCCTCGGATGACCGACTTGTGGGCCTCCCAAAAGGACCGCCTGGGAAGAAACCGATCCCTGGTTAAGGGAAAAGTACTCAGTTATAGAGGCCTGGATTGACTCCCGGGAGGGCAGAGATTTGAGTAAGGAGTCATTGAGATGCCAATGACAGCGCCGAGGGAAAGAAGAGAAGGAAGAAAAAGACAGAAGCAAAGGACTATGGTCCAACCAAGAGATTGGATCCAGGGAAGCAGAGGAAAGCATGCGCACCATGGGTAAATTGCCAAAAAAGTAGTCAATGCGAGTAGTTTGTGGGGGTGTGAATAAAATGAAAAAGATCTGTCAGTAGGGTGGTTAATCCACCATAAATCATAGAGGGAGGAGAAACGTATGGCCCGGCATAACAATGTAGCGAGGCGCAATTGTGCTGGGGGCACAGGAGTGCCTAGAGCGGAATGGCGATCCCTCATGGGGGAAAAAATCAGGTTAAAGTCACCCCCAAGGAGCCAGGCCGACGGGGGGTATTTATGCAGTCGCGCGAGAACCCAACGTAAAAATGGTATTTGAGACACATTAGGAGCATACACATTGCATAAAAGAAGGGGTTTCCCACCACGCTTTTATGTATTTTTATGTATGTTCAATGTGATTAATAAAGATTTTGTACGTTTTCTATCACTTATTGTGGATATCTAGTAATCTTTTTTTGGTGTATATACTTAACTCACTACTAGTTTGGTATTTCCCTGTTGGGATTTTTCGTCCCACAGGATGCTTTTTGGTGTACATAATATAAAACAAGCAAGAGATATTGGAGGGTATGTGATGTTACACGCCCCCCCCCACCCCCCCCCCCCCCTCGGCCTTGGTTGTACAGAAAAAAAAGTAATAAAACAATCCTCATAGATTCCAGGATTATTATAGTAAAGTATTGTACTATAAGTCCTTACTATTAGCTCATGGGTTACTATATCGTAGGACATTTTTAGTGCACAACATATTTTAGTTGGGTAGAGACGTGTTGTTCGGGCTGCTGACGCACATGGTAATTTTCACTGCATAAATCTGGATTGTGAAAGCTGCAGCCAAAGTAACTTTCCAGCTGACATGTTAATCCAGTTGAGTCCGATTTTTACATTCTGCCCACGACACATAATGAAGAAAATCTCTTTCATTAAGAATTGATAGGCGAAGGAATACTAATGCTCGGAAACTGCTGCCTTTAATTCCGTATTCAGGGTCACGGCGTGCGCCGACATCCCTTGGAGGCAGTAACCTTCTACAACTCTGGGCCGAGTGTTCATCTGGGGATCCTCATCTAGGACCAACGGCAGGGGATCGGGAATAGTAATTAGAAGGGGATTATTATCTCTTCATTAAATGAGAATGGTGCCATCCTTTATAGGGAGAAAGGTAGCGGCATAACAAGACAAAGCTTAAAGTGAAGCCTATAATATTTTTTTTTTTTTTTACTTTTTAGAGCCACATACTAAAACATGTCTTTTTTCTAATCTGTTGCTATTTTCTGATTGTAATTTTTAAAATTTAATTTTATGTACATTATTGGCTGAGTACCCGGGTTGCCCGGTCTTCCTACTGAAGCCTTGTGGGAGAGGAAAAGCAACAATGATGCTCTCGTCTTCATATCTCATCCTCATATCCTTTCCTCATATTCCATCCTCTTTTCTTGTCCTCCTATCTTAAAATCATATCCTGACCACCTTATCCCATCCTCATATCGTTCTACTATCCTAACCTTATATTCCAACCCCATATACCGTTTTCATATCCTGACCTAATTTCTTGTCCTCATATCCCATACTCATCTGGTTCTTATATCCAGAGTTCGTATCCATCATATCTTGTCCTCTGGTGGTGCTAAGTTATGATAAGGAAACCGTGGCCAAAAATAAAAAGGGTGTGGCTTTGCTAGGCCAATCCAGGACCTTGAATTGCTTCTTACGAAGCCACTTCTTTGTTTTCTGGGTGGTGTGTTTGGGATCATTGTCATGCTGAAAGACCCAGCCACGTTTCATCTTCAATGCCCCAGCTGATGGAAATCTCACGATACATTACCTCATTCATTCTTTCCTTTACACAGATCAATCATCCTGGTCCCTTGGCAGAAAAACAGCCCCAAAGCATGATGTTTCCACCCCCATGCTTCACAGTAGGTATGGTGTTCTTTGGATGAAACTCAGCATTCTTTCTCCTCCAAACACGACGAGTTGAGTTTTTACCAAAAAGTTCTACTTTGTTTTTATCTGACCATATGACATTCTCCCAATCCTCCGATGGGTCATCCAAATGCTCTCTAACAAACGTCAGATGGGCCCCAACATGTCTGGCACTGCATGGTTTGAGTCCCTGGTGGCATAGTGTGTTACTGATGGTAGCCTTGGTTACTTTGGTCCCAGCTCTCTGCAGGTCATTCACTAGGTCCCCCCGTGTGGTTCTGGGATTTTTGCTCACCGTTCTTGTAAACATTTTGATACCACAGGGTGAGATCTTGTGTGGAGTCCCAAATTGATGGAGATTATCAGTGGTCTTGTATATCTTCAATTTTCTAATAATTGCTCCCACAGTTGATTTCTTCACACCAAGCTGCTTGCCTATTGCAGAATCAGTCTTCCTAGCCTGGTTCAGGTCTACAATTTTGTTTCTGGTGTCCGCTGACAGCTCTTTGGTCTTGGCCATAGTGAAGTTTGGAGTGTGACTGTCTGAGGTTGTGGACAGGTGTCTTTTATACTGATAACAAGTTCAAACAGGCGCCATTAATACAGGTAATGAGTGGAGGACAGAGGAGACTCTTAAAGAAGTTACAGGTCTGTGAGAGACAGAAATCTTGCTTATTTGTAGGTGACCAAATACTTATTGTCCACCATAATTTGCATAATCTATGTATGGGACAAGTTTGTAAGCATGCTCCGTGACCTGTGCAGAGGTCATTCTAAAAGGGGAAAGGGAGACTGAACTCCTATTGTCTTCTCTATCTACTAGTGCCCCTTTCCCTGTAATGCCGTACAGATCACTTTCCAGCAGCCTCCTCCTTATCAGCAAAGACCAAAGAGGAAGCCTCAGCTTAGTTTTACACCTAGTGGGCAAAAATGAAAACAAAGTTTTTAGAATTATTTTATAATACAGATAGTAAAACGGAAAATTAGAAAGAAAAATCACCAAAAATTCTTACAAGATATGTAAACATGAAAAGAAAGCGCTTGATTTAAACAATAGGTTCTTTTCTGACACGTAAAGTTAGTAGAAACAACTCCAGCTGTTGCAAAACTGCAACTTCCAGCTTTGAAAACATTGCTTCAGAAAGTCTTATTTGCAAGTGAAAAGAATAGACTTTTAAAAAAAAAAAAAGAAAAAATTTTTTCTATTACATTGCACTTCTTCTATGAGAAAAACAAATGTAGGTTACGATGTGGACAACAATCTATAGAAAAGTGATGAAAACTAAAAATACACTCAGCCGGCTGTAATGTAGACATGGTGATGGAAAGTGCACTTCATGTCTTCGGAGGCCAGATTATCTCTTAAAAAATTGCTCTAAAGACACCGGCCGCCAAGTGAACAAAGCCTTGGGGATGGACGCATCAAACCGAGAACGCTTCAGATTTCTCACAAACTCATTTGCTAAGCGGTTTGTATTTTTTTTTTTTACAAAAAAAAAAAACCTCCATGTCTGACCATGAAAGTAAAAATGTAACTTAAAAAGAATGGTTTCCATTAAGAGAATCTGATCTTTTCCACAAAAAGAACAACCAATTTTGTCCGCAGCTTATCCTATTTAAATGGGCACTGTCAGAATCAAAAACATCAACCTTTCTAATATACTTCATTTAAAAAAAAAAAAAAAAAATATATATATATATATATATATATATATATATATAAAAAAATTTTATAGAAATCCTGGCATATATAAAAAAAAAAAAATAAAAAAAAGACCATTAGGGGTCCCCATATCATTCAATAATCCTGTCTACACCATCATATTTGTCCCAGCTGAAGCACAGGCTAGGACAAAGTAAGGGAAGTGAGGGCAAGACTACAGTTACAGAGCAGCCTGCAGTAACTGGATGAAAAAACCCAGCACAGCACAGCAGACTCAGGTAGGAAGTGCTTGTTTTGGACACGCTACGCTTCCTGAGCAGTGGATGTCAGAATAAGTAAGCAGAAGAACAGAGCGCATTGTGAGCCAAATACAGAAGCTAGACACACATAAAAAAGACATGTAAAGGATATGCATTACCCAGTGAGTAACACACATATATATATATATATATATATATATATATATATATATATATATTAGGGATCGACAGATTATCGGTATGGCCGATATTATCGGCCGATAATCACGATTTTGGGCATTATCGGTATCGGCAATTATCTTGCCGATAAGCCGATAATGCCCCGCCCCCCGCACCGCGACCGCCACCCCCCTCGACCCGCGCACCGCACCTCCGACCCACCGCACTGCGTCGCACCCCCCACCGTGATGCTAGGCGGTATACCGGTATGGATTTTTTCCCATACCGCTATACCGGTCGGGCCCCTCCCCCACCCTCCGAGTGAATAAAAAAATTAAACTTACCCGTAATGGGGGTGGTCCAGGCCATCCTTCCTTCATGTAGTGTCCGGGGACGTTCCGGGTGGAGGGTGGTCCGGTCCGGGCTGTCCTTCTCCCACGGTCTTCTTCTCCACTCCGGGCAGGCTCCGGCCTAGTACGCTGCATAGACACCGCTACGCCGTGACGTCAGGTGCGTCACTGCGCACGGGCGTCCCGGAGTGGAGAAGAGGCCCGCCGGAGAAGAAGGACAGCCCGGACCGGACCACCCTCCACCCGGAACGCCCCCGGACACTACAGGAACGATGGATGGATGGCCCGGAGCACCCTGGCAGGTAAGGGAGAGAAGCGGGTGGTGGCGGCGGCGGCCTATGGCCCCGCAAAAGCCACTGCAGATCATTGATTTAAAGCGCCCGCTTTAAATCAATGATCTGCAGCGGTGTCGCAGGGGGTTAAATAGCCGATAACTTATACCGGAATATCGGTATAAGTTATCGGCTATCGGCCCTAACCTGCACCAATTATCGGTATCGGCCCTAAAAAAACGATATCGGTCGATCCCTAATATATATACATAATTTTTTTCTGTGATGTGATAGGTACGCTTTACCTGAGCAGCCCTGAGCTGCAATACCACACACAAACTGGTGGCTGTCCTGGCATGCTGGGATTTGTAGTTTTGCAACAGCTGGAGGTCCACAGTTTGGAGACCACTGATGTAGACGATCAGATCTCTTAGCATCCTATGATTCCTTCTGGAGTGCGGAGGTCTATCGTTCTCTTCCTGCTGTCCCCGAGGAGATCTTCACCAACATTCGAGTTGCACCGAGTACGTGTTTCTGGAGCCTCCATATCTGCAGTCTGCCGCTACAGCTTTTTTTTTTTCTACTACCGCTACTTGTTATTTTCACTCTCAAGTTGAATACTAATAAAGTTCCCCAAACCTGCATTACCGATAGTGATATCCGCAGATTCGATTTTCACCTCTATTAGTTCTGACTGGCTGGATCATAGAAATACTGAAAGGTGCATAAAACGCCTTTATAGGTTTTCTTTAAAGAGTCTAGGCTCCAGGATATAACATTTAAAGAGAGTGTGCAGTATAGCTGTATATATATATATATATATTTTTTTTTTTCTCTCTTACACTTACACTTTTTTGTGGTAAAAATATTGCGTGCGGAATCCATACATTCAGGAGATCCTGTGCATGGCGGCTATATGGCTCTTTAGTATGGTACCATGGGGTCTCCATATAATAAAAACATAGGGCTACATTTATCATTGTCTTTAGACAGATTTTTGTGTCTAAAAAAGGAGCAAGCAGGGTTTTTTGTGTCTCTTTCTGTCCCCTTTGGTTTACATACCGTATTTATCGGGATATACCACCGGCCTATGACACGCACCCTCATTTTACCAAGGATATTTGGGTTTCAATATTCTGAAAACTCCTTCACTGTATTTGCAGCGACCACTTCTGCAGGAAGGCTATTCCATGCATCCACTACTCTCTCAGTAAAGTAATACCTCCTGATATTACTGCAGAAACCTTTTCTCCTAATATAAAACTATGTCCTCTTGTGGTTGTTTTTCTTCTTTTTTATGTATATAAAAGTCTCTATCATATCCCCTCTTTCTCTTCTTTCTTCTATACATGATAAGGTCCTTTAACCTTTCCTGGTAAGTGTTATCCTGCAATCCATGTACTAGTTTAGTAGCTTTTATCTGAACTCTCTCCAATATATCTATATCCTTCAGGAGATACAGTCTCCAGTATTGCGCACAAGACTCCAAGTGAGGTAACACCAGTGTTCTGTACAATGGAATGAGCACTTCCCTCTCTACTGCTAATACCTCTCCATATACACCAATAAGCACTTCCCTTTACAGCTAATACCTCTCACTATGCACCCATGAGCACTTCCCTCTCTATTGCTAATACCTCTTCCTATACACCAGTGAGCACTTCCCTTTCTACTACTAACACCTCTCCCTATACAACCAAGCATTATGTTAGCATTTCCTACTGCTCTATTGCATTGTCTACTTACCTTTAAGTCATCTGAAATAATGATGCCATATAAGTTTACTCATGCTCTGTGTGCATAAATATATTTCCTCAAAAGAAATGCATTTTATAAGTGCACAGCTGACAAAAAAAAAACCTCTTTATGCTTCAGTACAGAGCTGTAGTATGGGAGCCATACAGCTTCATACAGGGCAGATGTATAAGACCTTCTGGAAATCTTCCAGGTCACCGTCCAGCCTTTATACAATTAGCACAGATCTGCTCTTGCCCAGAAAGTCTTTAATCACCTCTCCGAAAATCAATGTCCACGGGACGGGCCGCCATATAGCTATTGACACGTGGGTTTAAAGTAACTGAATTTACTAAAGACATTAATGTTTGACAATGGTGCTCCATGATATCATAATACGAGTGGACCTGAAAGCCAGGAACGCCATTCCGTGGAGACTTCAGTCAATATCCAGGCTCTTTATATGCACAGCTATGGTTACCGACTGCAGGTTATTCTTAGTGGCAGATATTTACTAAGACAGGATTTATATTAAGTCACAGTACTGGGCATATTAAAGAGAAAAGTCTCCGGTGAAAATAATTGATATTGCAGATCTTTCAGATTAATATGGATGGAATCATATGCAGTACAGTACAGTGCCATGCGTATGGGGGTATGAGATTTTCAATACAGTATATTTATGATCTAGTAGAACACTTGCTAGGTAAAATAGATAATTTTGAGATACTAGACTATGTAAAAGTAGTTACAGCATATAGCATTGCATACCTGTCCTCCCCAGTTCTAAAACCACCAAAAACTTATGTTGTATGTCTGTGAATCTCTTATAATGTCAGATAATCATTGTGCTTCCTGGTTAAACAGATTCTCAGTACTTCCATTCCTAGAATGCAATGTTTTCCCTCAGCTCTGTATCATAATCCTCCCACAGCACTCCTGTCAGTTCACTGACCAGAGATGGTGCAGAACATTGATCTACGCAGCAAAGTCTGCAAAAGCTGCTGTATTCGTTCACTGTCTGCTTCTCTGCCTGCGGCATTGTTTAGCACAATTTAGCATGCTATAACCACACCTAATTGTCCCAACAAATATATATAGATATGACCACACTGATTCTTAACAAATCCCCCCCCCCCCCACGTAAATTATGATTCGTCTCTGTTCCTGTACACTAAGCACACACAAAATCAGGACACATACAGTGGGGATCAAAAGTTTGGGCACCCCAGGTAAAAATTTGTATTAAAGAAGCCAAGGAAAGATGGAAAAATCTCCAAAAGGCATCAAATTACAGATTGGACATTCTTAAAATATGTCAACAAAAGTTAGATTTTATTTCCATCATTTACACTTTCAAAATACAGAAAACAAAAAAATGGCATCTGCAAAAGTTTAGGCACCCTGCAGAGTTAATATCTTGTACTGCCCCCCTTTGTCAAGTATCACAGCTTGTAAACGCTTTTTGCAGACAGCCAAGAGTCTTTCAATTCTTGTTTGAGGTATCTTTGCCCATTCTTCCTTACAAAAGTCTTCCAGTTCTTTGAGATTTCTGGGCTGTCTGTCACGCAATGCTCTTTTAAGGTCTATCCATAGATTTTCAATTATGTTGGGGTCAGGAGATTGTGAAGGCCATGGCAAAACCTTCAGTTTACACCTCTTGATGTAATCCCCTGTGGATTTCGAGGTGTGTTTAGGATCATTATCCATTTGTAGAAGCCATCCTCTCTTTAACTTCAGCTTTTTCACAGATGGCATCAAGTTAGCATCCAAAATTTGCTGAAATTTTATTGAATCCTTTTTTTCTTCTACTCGTGAGACGTTCCCTGTGCCACTGGCTGCAATACAACCCCAAAGCATGATTGATCCACCCCCATGCTTAACAGTTGGACACAGGTTCTTTTCATTAAATTCTGTTCCCCTTCTTCTCCAAACTTACTTTTGCTCATTCCGGACAAAAAGTTAAATTTTAACCTCATCGGTCCACAGAACTTGTTTCCAAAATGCATCAGGCTTGTCTATATGTTCATTTGCAAAGTTCAAACGCTGATTTTTGTGGTGAGGACGTAGAAGAGGTTTTCTTCTGATGACTCTTCCATGAAGACCATATTTGTACAAGTATCTCTTTACAGTGGAATAGTGTACCACAACTCCAGTGTCTGCCAGATCTTTCTGGAGGGATTGCGCAGTCAAATGTGGGTTTTGAATTGTTTTTCTCACAATCCTGGGAGCTGTTCTGTCTGATATTTTTCTTGGTCTTCCAGATCTTGCTTTAACTTCCACTGTTCCTGATGACTGCCATTTCTTAATTACATTCCAAACAGATGATATTGAAATTTGAAAACGTTTTGCTCTCTTTTTATAGCCTTCTCCAGCTTTGTGAGCGTCAACTATTTTCAGTTTCAGATTTCTAGACAACTGCTTAGAAGAACCCATGGTGCTGATTGTTGGGGCAAGGTCAGATGAGTCTGGACATTTAAAACCTTTGAGATTGACATTACCTGGTCTTCCCAGATGATGATTGAGAACAATCCATGACACTCGCAGGTCTCAGGATTGCAAAGGGGGCAGTGCATGCTATAAATTCTGCAGGGTGCCCAAACTTTTGCAGCCGCCATTTTTTTGTTTTCTGTTATTTTGAAAGTGTAAATGATGGAAATAAAATCCAACTTTTGTTGACATATTATAAGAATGTCTAATCTGTAATTTGATGTTTTTTGGAGATTTTTCCATCTTTCCTTGGCTTCTTTATGCACATTAATACAAATTTTTACCTGGGGTGCCCAAACTTTTGATCCCCACTGTATGAAGGTTTGAGTACAATTTTGGGGGGTGCCTTGATACAAGAAAAAGTATCAAAATTAGGGATATTAGGATTGGAAAAAAATGGCTAAAGAAGGATGACCTATCAATAGGTATTTAAGTATGTACGTACATATATATATATATATATATATATATGTGACCATGGCACCATATTTTTATGGTGTAACCTTACAATCAAATAGAAAAAAACATCCCAACGCTAATCCAATATAAATAAAACCTATTTAAATTTTGGTCAAACAGTACAGGTCACACAAGAAGCGTTTTGGGTGCTAGGGGCCCTTAGTCATGGGCTAATAACTAAGGAACCCTAGCGCTCAAAACACTGAGTTTGTGTTCTTGTGTGACATGTGCTTTTTGACAAAAATGAAGTATTGTTTTTACCCATAAAAGCTTGAACTTTCTTTCTGTTGGTGATTTGTCGGTACTAACCTGTACTTCTCTGCACTCTCCTCGGTCAGCACAAGTTACTATCTTATATGTTACAGCTCATGGGCATTAATGAGGCAGATAATGGATTTGGAAACCATTCTTGGTATTCTAATGCTTTAATTTTCACACATAAATAAACCCTGAAATCAGCTTTATATATGAGAGTATGACCAAGCTAGATGTCCACTTTGAAGTAAACACGAGGCCCCGTAGTAGTTATGGTTCATCCACAGGTTGAAGTAAGATGATACCCAGCACTCGCCAGTAATGCACAGTGAAGATTTATTATGCCATAGTGTAGTACAAGGACGCGTTAGTGTAGTACAAGGATGCATTACTGGTGAGTGCTGGGTATCATCTTTCTTCTACCTGTGGCTTTACCCTATCTCATGCACCACCACAGATGCCAAGGAAGTGCCGACATATGCCTATATGGTTCATCATCAGGCAGGTGGCACCTTTGTGAAGTTGATTCTTTGCTTTCATCCATTGCCATCTCTGCGTTCTATACATTTAACAATGGACATCTGATGTGGGTGTGCAGTAAGGAGCACTTATTATTCATACAAGTCATTGGCTTTGATCATGAAGACATGCATTAGTACATTGTGTGAAGGCATTACAAAGGCGTAGAGTGACTGCGAAATCTGAATGAACATGGCAGTGTATACACATTATACACATGGATGGGGCTCTCTGCTAAAAAAAAAAATATATATATATATATATATATATATATATACATATATACCTTGTACTGTTGAGATATTCACAGGCAAAGTAGCATTATCAACGTTCTTACTTTGTACTCGGGTGAGTGTTGACCATAGGTGATGGTGTTCATTTTTTTTTAGGCACTAGAGCTAATTATAAGGAGGGTTGTAAATATTTTATTACTATATGGATGTTCAGAGGGTGAGATCCCCCCACCCTTTCTGGAGATTGAACCAGTTCTAGCTCCATCACCCTATTATTGGTTTAGTTCTGTTCTAGTTGGGGACAATTAAGGAGTCTCTTGTCAATTAAGGTCCCAACTAGACTTAAGAAACCTGGGTCCATCAGAAATGATTTTGAGGGGATTTAAACCTTTTTTTTATTTTTATTTTTTTTACAATTTCTGATAATAAAGCCTACGCAATACATGACTCAAAATCTGGACTAGTTAACCATGATCTAGTTGGGGCCAAATATTATCTTTAGAAAAACAAGTTAATCCATTGGCACTCATGGGCTAGTCCAACACTAGACACTCTAGAATTTAATAGCTGTGATTCAGACATCTACTTTAAGAGTGTCAAAGTCTATGCACGTTAGGAGGGTGACAAAAGATAAAGCGGCATATAACTTATCCCCTATCCGCAAGTTAGGGGATAAGTGTTTGATCGCAAGAGGTCCGACCGCTGGCACCCTCCGGGGTCTCCTCTACGGGGCCCCGGCTCTACCCATGCAGGAGGCGTGTTGGCCACAGCATGACGACACACCCCCTCCATGTATCTATATAGGAGAGGCGGAGATGAAGCATTCATGCCTTCCCGCCTCTCCCATAGAGCTGAACAGAGGAGGAGTGCCTGTCGAGCTGTGGCAGTGCCGGGTTACCATATGGGAGATCGCGGGGATAGGGAATAAGTTATATACCGCCGCAGATCTCCTTTAAGGACAGTGAGGACCATGGTCTGCCGGTCTTGTAACAAATGTGGGACTCTTGCCATGACAAAAACCCATTAATATGTCTGACATTAATCTTATATTATAAGGGTTAGGCAGAGTTAAAATAAAAAATAATAATAACATTACTGACCTGCCCCTGGTTCCCACTGATCACATGTTCTCATCTTGACGAACATGAAATGCCCTCTTGGCCAATAAGAAGCTGATGCGGTGACCCTCTTTAGCCATTGGGTGGCTAAGTTGGCATTTCCTGTATGCTGAAACGGGACCAGGAAGTCTGGCTGCAAAAAAACACTTTAAGCAAAGGGATAAAACTTACACAAGCTAAAAGATGATCACGAAGGCAAGCAATGAACCATATATAAAGATAGGCACCCTTTAAAAAGTTTGCATATGCCAGGCTTGTAAATCTAACTTACGAGAACAATGATAGGCAGAGGGATCAGGTAGGTGTAATAAACCTCCCAAGCAAATCTCCATATAAAATAACTAACGCATTCTTCTTCTCAGATTTCTTTGTCGGAAACAAAAACTAATTCTGAATATCCATGTCTTCCATTAACAAGGTTTGGTGAAGCAATAAATTGTTTTACTTTGTTTAGTAAAATTCAATATGATTATACGGCGGGAAGAACTTTGCCGAACTCTTTAATTTATGTTACTGAGAAGAGGCTGTATATCACTGTGTTCTCTATCCTGCCAGGGACAAAGAGGAGGGGGGCACGGACCAGCATCTAGGCATTTTATGAATTAAATAGGGCCATTGTCCATGGGAATACTAAGTGTAAGACTAGCAGAAATCAATCCTTCTGCAATTGGCAAGTTATGAGAAATCTGATGCAAATAGAAAACATAAATTTGATCGTGTTAAGACAAATGCAATCTGGGAATTCAATTAAAATTGTGTAAAGGAATGTAGGGGCTCGTGGTAATTGTGATTAGCCTAACTTCTGTTAGTGAAAACTGTACGAGCAATAGTACAATGGTCCCTCAACTTACAATGGCCTCAGGTTACAACATTTTCAGTCTTTTCTGGACCATTGTAACTTGAAACCAGACTCACCATACAATGTACAGACAGTCCAGATCTGTGAAATGTGTCAATAGCTGGAAGAAACGACCAATCAGAATGGGCATTCACTGGTAGAATCCCCGTATTACTGAAGTGTATGGACTGACTGGCTGTCTGGTGGCGCCCCCTACAGTGCATGAAGGCAATACATGTTCTGTACTACATTTTATCTTTTTCAGGGTTGGCTGCTCCTTTGGACACCAAGTGGGGGCGGCTCCATTTAACTTTTTTAGGACATTGCGTGTACTGTACAGGACCCTGAAGAAGCTCCTGTCCTCTACATAGACAGTGATTACAGCTCCCAGCAGGGTGTGTGCGGGTGTGTCTCCTGAGACTTCCAGCAGAGCAGAAGCAAGCAGAGATTTCCAACAAGCCTTCCCCAGGTTTGTGGCAGATTCCTGGGGAAGAAGCTCCTGCAATGGAGCCTCGTGGCTCCACTCCCCGTTCCAGGCTGGCGGGAAGTGGAGTGAAAACTTCGACAGCCATTGTTCCGGCCGGGAGAAGATCGGGCAGAGTCTGCAGCAATGCAGGCTCTGCTACCCAGGCTACGGGTGCCAGCCAGAGATCCACTGGTGGAAGAAAGGCACGGAAAAGCAGTGTGGAGATGTGGTCGGAGAGTGGGCCCGGCGAGTCCAGTTCCACGTACTGCTCCCGCATGGCCGCAAGGTTTGCGGAGTACGAGCAGCGCGGCAAGGAGCTGAGGATGGCCAGAGAGGATCTGCGTGCGACCCAGAGTCTGATGAGTACAGGATCCAGAAAGAGCAAGCCAGAACTGAAGAAGAGGATAACATCGCTGAAGGGCGAGATTGTGAAGCTGGAGGCGAGGAGAGCGGAGATACTGGAGGGGAGCGGTCTCTTCAAGGAGAAGCTGATCAACAGCGATCGGTTTGCCGCCACGAAATCCCCAGGTAAGGTGGAGGTGGATGATGGGGAGAGTAGTGGCGGTGAAGATAGTGAGGATGGTGGTGAAGAGGAGAAGATGGAGGAAAGTGTGGGAGTTGTAGCTACTCCAGGTGACACCCAGACCCAGGACAGCTACATTGAGGCTGGACAGGTGGCACTTCCGCCAAGCGAGAGTGAGGAGGATGACGTGGAGGGTGAGGCTGGGGGTCTGCTGAGGGCAATTGTGATGCAGGAGTCCCCAGCCCACCTCCAGAATTTCACCTTTGGGGACGAGGAGTGTGAAGATGTGGTGGTAAAGCAGAGGTCCAAGAAAAGGAAGACAAAGGAGACGGTACAATATGTATTTGTCCCCTTCCAGCAGTCTGGGCCAGCTGCAAAGCTGGTTCAGGCTGCGGGCTCCCCCAAACTGCCAGACCCCGTTCCTGAGGTGGAGCGGGGCCAGCACGGGGAGTACAGTAAGGCGTCAGCAACGGCTAAGGGCGCAATAGTTGTGAAGCCCACCCATCCTGTCGGTAGGGAAGGGCAGGATGGGCTCATGCCGGGCAGCTCTGGCACTGCAGAACCGCCCCAGGGTGGCAGGGGGCGTGTCCAAGTGCCAGAGGAGAGTTACGCTGCCGTGTGCTCGGGGGGCGGTTCCCCGAGTACTGTGGGCACTACTGGCGCCGCGGGGCACTCCCCTGTGAGGGGGGGGAGTGTCCGGGCGCCAGAGAGCGTTGAGTCCGTGTGCTCGGGGGGCGGTCCCCCGAGTACAGTTTGTTCTGTGGGCACTGCGGGGCACTCCCCTGTGAGGGGGGGGAGTGTCCCGGTGCCGGGATCGGTGTCCATTCAGAAGGAGGAGCCATCGTCAGCAGCAGTCAAGCCAGAAAAAAAGTCTGTAGTTAAGCCAGCGGTACTACAATTCCCAGCCAGCCCAGAATCAGTCAGGCAGGGTATGAGTGAGAATGCTGAGTGTAGTAGTGTTGTGGATGAGAGGAGTGTCAGTGGAGTGAATGTTGGTGGGAGTAGTGGTATGGATGGAAAAAAGGATGATGTGAGTGGTGGTGTGAATGGTGGTTCTGGGTCTGGGTCTGGCCCGGCTGCCCCCCCGGCAGTGACTGCTCCTAGGAGCTATGCTAATGTCGCTGCCGGGGGTCCAGGGGGGTCCCCGTCTCCGTCCATCCCCGGGGGTTACTTGCAACAGCGCCTCCTGGAGGCTCTGCGTAGGGGAGACAGGTCGATCCAGGTAGAGGGAAGGGGTGAGGTCGACCTGTCTTTCTGGATAGAGAGGCACGGTTTGGGGGCTTTCCGAGAGCAGAATGGGGAGGTGGTCTGGTCCCTCCCGACAACCGGGCAGGACAATAACCGCAGGAATGTGGTCCGTCTGATTTGGAGGGGTGAGGATGCGTGCCCACCTCGCGCTAAAGTGGTTGAGCTCCTCCTCCAGATGGAATTCAGGGCGAGTGACATCTTTGCCCTGATCCACCCCTACGGTACGTCCGAGTTTGACGTCAGCTTCGTTCGGCCAGAGGGTCTCGAACTCTTCTGGTCAAACTACGAGGTGGCGAAGAACGAGCCCGGCTGGCGGGATTTTGCCGTAAAGGCAATTTCCCGTCAGAACTCGGTCAAGAAGGTGACCGTTTTGACCCGTAACGAGTCACTTTCTTGTTACGACATCATGACCTGGCTCGGTCGGTATGGGGATGTGACGGACATGCCCAAGAAAAACATTGATGAGCACGGGATCTGGTCCGGGGCCTGGACGTTTTCCGTCAAACTCAGGCGTTCAGGGAGTACGGTTGCCCACATTCCGTCAGCCGCCTTCCTTGGACGTGACAGGATCCAGGTCTTCTACCAGGGGCAGCCTAAGGTCTGTCACAGGTGCGGTAGCCCCACCCATTTTAGCGCAGCCTGTACTGTACAGGTCTGTGCTTTGTGTGGTGGGGTGGGTCATCTGGCCGCATCCTGTAGGCAGATCCGCTGCCATCTGTGTGGTGTCCTCGGGCACCCTTTCAGCCGTTGTCCTAGCGCCTTCGCCCGTGCGGCGGCCGCTCCGGCTGGGGAGAGCTGTGAGGTTGCCTCGGCTGGAGAGGGTACGAGCAGGGCTGGGGGCGCACCAGGGCTAGTGAGGAAGAAGGGCCCCGCCAAACTAAGGCGGGAGGAAAATCGGAGGAGGAGTAGGGAGCAGGAGAGTGCCCAAGTGACGGGGGTAGCTCCGGCCCCTGCTCCTGAAGCTGGCCCTGAAATGACTGAAGCCCTGGAGGAGGACGTGCTGGATGAGGAGGTCAGGAGACTGGGCGAAGAGGAAGGCAATATGGCCGACTCTTCCGATTCCTCCCACTATGAAAGTGTGGATGAGGAGAGTGTAGAGAAGGCCAAAAAGAAAGACAAGGGCAAAAGGAAAGGGAGAAAGAAGAGGTCCAAGCCCTCTCTCCCTCGTACTGCGGGCCGGGTCCAAAGCGGAAGCCTGACTGCCCCCCCTCTGGTTGACCTGTCAAACCGGTACCTCGTCCTTGATAACATCTCCTCCCCCTCCTTGGAGGGGGAAGGTGAGGGCGGGGTGCCTAGGGAGAGAGAGCCTCTGGGGGGAACTGGGCCCTGTCCTGTTGAGGCACCTTCCTCGGAGGGCAGGGCTAGACCGGGGTCGGACGGAGACGGGGACCATATGGATCAGAGCGAATCCAAAAAAAGGGTTAAAAGTGGTCCTGCCCTTTCTTCTTCTTCTGGGGATGAGGGCACGAAGAAGAAGGGGAAGAAGAAATAAAGGTGAGGCCGTCTAACTTAATCACCCATGATGGCGGCACTCACCCCATTGACGCTGGCATCCATTAACTGTGCCAGCATAAAGTCGGATACGGCTAGATTCGCAGCCTTTGATTTTCTCGGCCGTGTTGAAGCCGACATTTTGTATCTGCAAGAGACCAGGTTGTCAGATCTAGCCTCCCTGGTAAAAGCCAGAAGAGAGTGGAGGCGCGGGCCCTCCCACTGGTCTCTTGCGGCTGAGCCGTATAGTGGGGTGGCGGTCCTTTTTACCGCTCCGGTTGAATGCCGACGGGTTATTGAGTTAGAAATGGGGAGGTGCCTGATCTTAGATGTCCTCATGAAGGGGCAAGAGCTCCGGCTCATTAACATCTACGCCCCACAAACCAAGTGGGGCCGCAAAGATCTCTTTATGAGGATTAAGCCCTTCCTTTTTACTAGCCGGCAAGTGATTTTTGGAGGGGACTTCAATAATGTCACGAGGTCCCAAGATAGGAGAGGTTCCAATGGTCCGCTGGCTTACGATAGCGTGGCCCTCAATAATATAGTTAGGGAAGCTCGCCTAGAGGATGCCCACATCCGGAGCCCCTCAGGCCACGTGGGTTTCACCTATCATCGAGGTAGCTGCAGGTCTAGGATAGACAGGTTTTATTTAAAGGAGGAAGCCGTCTCTTCCGCAGTGTCCGTGGTTGAGGTGGAATTCTCCGATCACTGTATGATTTTGTTTTCCTTGAATGTTTCAGAGACCCCCCGGATGGGTAAAGGTTATTGGAAGCTGAATTCGTCCCTCCTGGAGGAAGCGGAGATAAGACAGTCCTTTGAGGACTTTCTTCAGAGTCAGGTACCTTTACTGGACTTTTGTAGTAGTAAGTCAGAGTGGTGGGAGATATTCAAGAAGCGGGTTGCGGGGTTCTTCCGCCAGCTCTCGAGCCTCAGGTCCCTGAATAGGTACCGCCTGTATCGGGGTCTGAGGAGGAAACTCGAGCTCCTTGTCTCGACTGGAGGTAGCCGGGAGGATATCTCCAGAGTGAAATCCTTGCTGATGAGGTGTCAGTACGATAGGCACGCATCTTTGGTTTTTGAGAGGGATTACGGGAGGTACCGCTCGCCCGACCCTTACAAGAACTGTAAGATGTCAGTGAGTAGTAAAGTGGTCTCAGGACTGATTGATAGTACGGGATCTCTGAATCGGTCCAGATCAGGGATCCTGGAGGTCGTCAGATCCTTCTACTCGCACCTCTTGGGAAGGAAGGATCTAAATCGAGACGGGATGTCGGCTTTCCTGGCTGAAACTATTCCTGAGCCAGGGGTAGACCCCTCTCTTGATGTTTTGGCAGAAGAAATCAGGGAAGAGGAAGTGAGACTGGCGATCGAGGGGCTTGCCCCCAAGAAGTCACCAGGTCCGGATGGCTTAACATCCGAGTGGTACAGGACCTTTAAGGAGTCTTTAGCTCCCCTCTTGACTGAGGTATTCAATGAGTGTCTCTCCTCGGGCACTCTACCAAAGTCAATGAGGAGGTCAGCCCTGATTCTTCTGTCAAAGGGTAAAGATCCTAGCCGGATTGAGAATTGGAGGCCCATAGCTCTTCTCAATACGGACAGGAAGCTTCTGGCCAAGATACTGTTTAATCGGTTGGTGAAGTTTGCACCCCGGCTCCTTTCGGGGGCCCAGCACTGCTCTGTTCCGGGCCGAAGCACCTTAAGTGCTGTCCTCAGTGTCAGGGAGGCAGTGGAGCGGAGTAGTGCGGGTCTCTGGAAGGGGTACATGCTGTCCTTGGATCAGGCCAAAGCATTTGATCGGGTGAACCACGAGTACCTCTGGTCCGTCCTCCTGAGATATGGCTTACCGAGTACTTTTGTGAATTGGCTTGTCACCTTATATGCAGGGGCAGAGAGTTTCCCGCTGGTGAACGGTTGGTCTGGCCGCTCTTTTGAGGTGGGGTCCGGGGTCCGTCAGGGTTGTCCTTTGAGCCCGCTGTTATACGTGTTCGCAATCGATCCCTTCGTCCGGAGGGTAGATTGTGGGCCGTTGGCGGGAGTCGGGATGACTCTGGCGGAGCCGGATGTCGCCCAGAGAGTGGTGGCGTACGCTGATGATGTCACTATTTTCGTCTCCTCACGGGAGGAGGTCGATGTGGTGATGTCAGAGGTGGACCGCTACTCGGAGGCATCCGGGTCCAAGATCAACCGGGATAAGTGTGAAAGTCTCTGGCTGGGAGGGGGAGATCCCACGTTTGATCTCCCTGACACCCTTCCAGGGCTCCAAGAGTCAGCAAAAATTCTGGGCATCACATTCGGCCAGGATGATTATCCCACCAAAAACTGGGATGGTAAGCTCCAGGATGCCACTCAGAGGGTGAACCAGTGGAAGGGTTGGTCTATGACCCTCAGGGAAAGGGTACACCTGATCAAATCGTACCTGCTCCCCTTGTTTATCTATCTGGGCAGTGTATGTATCTTACCAGAGGCTTACTACACTAGGGTCTACAGCCTGTTTTTCCAACTGTTATGGGGGAACAGGTTGAACCTAGTCAAGAGGGAGGTTACGTACCGCACGAGGAGACTAGGGGGTTTATCTATGGTAAACCCCGTGGTGTTCTTAACGAACACCTTCTTGAAAGCCAACATTGCAAACCTCTGGAAAGAGAGGGCTCCTCCGTGGGTACTCTCCTGCAAGGAGTGGTTTCGGCCTTTCTTCCAGGAATGGGAGACAGGAGGGCAAGTGAAGGACCTCCGTACACCACATGGATATCTTCCGGCTTACGCTACCCCGACTCTGAAGGCGATACGTCGGTGGGGTCTGGGAGTGTGGGAGATCAGGACCCAGTCAAGGCAGTTCCTTGACAAACGGGTTCTGTTGACCCACTTCCAGAAGCCTCTGGCGCTCAGGGACTGCCCAGGTCGGGATCTGAGGGTGGGGTTGTATCTTTTAAACATGAAAAGGATCCCCCAGAAGTTTTGGGACTTGGCCTGGCGCTGCTTTCAGGGGAAGCTATGTGTAAAGGACAACCTGAAGTACAGGAACTCTGATGACCGGGGATGTCCCCGAGAAGAGTGCGGGGACACGCTGGAAAGCATGGACCACTTCCTGCTTCATTGTCCCTTTAACATAGGGGTCTATAACAGGGTGGGCGCTTCCATCGGCTGGAGTCAACTTGCCGGCCTTGCCTATCCGGAGTGGGCTTATGGGGCATTCAGGAACCCGGGTGGCCGAGATCGGGGCACTTTATTCTTAGTCAGTTTAGTGGTTAGGTACTACACGTGGAACGCACGGTGCTTAGTGTCGACCCAACAGAAAATCCTCTCCGAGGTGGAGGTATGTAGGAACATCACTGGTGACCTCGGGAAGATCAGGTCTTTGGAGTATGGCAGTCTTGGTACCAGTAGGGCTTCTCTCCTGTGGAGAGGTTTCTCATTTCATGTGCCCTAGGTACTAAACCTTTTGGGTAGAGTACCTTTTATTTTTGGTTAGGGGTTGTTATAGGGGTAGAGATAGGGTGAGGGCAGGGTCAGATTTCTTGTAGGGATAGAATTAGGGAGAATTGTAGGGGGAGTTAGGGAAAGAGTATAAAATGATTTATGTATCAGGTCTGCCATCCTTCTCCCTGGTGGTGGGCTGATGCATGTGCACATTAGCTTTTTGTTTTGTTTTCAATTACATGGTATGAAGGGCTTACAGGCAACCAAACTTGGGCCTAAAAGGGGTGGTGGTTCAGAATGTATAAGTTTGTATATAAGTTGGTTGGGAGGAGTGTTAGGTGGGGAGGGTGTATTTGTGGGTGGTGGTTTTGTGGTGTTTTGGGGTCCTGACATGGGTCAGTGAAGGACTGGACTTTGAGAACGGTATGGACGGTATGGACTCTGACCCATGTACAGGAGGGGTGGTGTGGGTGAGGGGACAGTTTTAGTGTAGGTGCTTTCCGTTATTTTCTGTAGTATATTTTTGTGTATTTTCAGTGATTTTTGTATATATTGTGTTTTGTATTTATATTGTTTTATATTATTTTATATTATATAGTGTATAGTGGCAGTCGGGTCAGTAGTTAAGTGGTGTCATATGTGTTTATGTGTATATATATGTGTGCGTTTATGTGTATATACATGTGTATGTATATATATATATATATGTGTGTATGTGTATGCTTGCGTATATGCATGTTAAATACATGTTTGTGTATAAAATTTTATATTTAATTTTTTCCTCCTTGGGGGGGCTGCTCCCCTCTGGTGTCTCTGCTCTCCTCGCCTCCGGCTTCGCGGTCTCGCTTTTCGGCGGTGTTGTCCTCTTCTTTGCTTCTGGCTTGCTCTTTTTGGGTCCGGCGCTCGCCGGTTTCTGGGCCGTGCGCGGGTCCTCTCTGGCCGTCCTCGGCTTCTTGCCGTGCTGGGCGTGCTTCGCGGGCCTTGCGGCCGTGCGGGGGCGGTGCGTGGGGCTGGGCTCTTTGGGCCCTCTCTCCGGCCGCGTCTCCGCGCTGTTTTTCCCTGCCCTTCTTTCACCGGTGGATCTCTGGCTGGGAGGCAGAGTGTTATTTAGTAGCAAGTTGTGCCGAAATATTATAAAATAATGTTTTTTTTTTTTTTTTTTTTTTCCCCTGGGTAAGGGTAATTTTTGAGTTACAGCCAAGTTGTGCTACTTTTATGTTCCTTTTCTTTTGTTTTATAGCCAAGTCGTGCTTTATTTTATGTTTTATAAATTTTTTTTTTTTTTTTTTTTTTTTTTTAAGCCAAGTTGGGCTATTTTTATGTTCTTTTTTTTTTTTGGAATGAGTGTTTGTGTGTGTTTTTTGTCTTTTGGTATGAGGAAAAAAGTAAAAGTATATTTTAGTAAATTTGGGCTGGCCGGTTAGGCAGATTTTGTTTTTGTAATTTTATTTATGTTATGTTTGTTATAGCTGGTTGAGCTTGTTTTAGTTTTATGTTTTGTATCAGATTTGTTTTTCATTTTTATAATAAAAAGAGTTACAGCTCCCAGCAGATCGTTATTACTTTTATATGTAAGGAATTGCTTTATCTATATTAGTTATCTACTTATTTTTATTTAATCCTGACTTTTTCTTATTTTAAGATGACATTTGGGGCTTTAGAACGAATTACCAGGTTTGGTAACCATTTGGTACCAAATAATATTGTAACTTGAGGGACCACTGTGGTAAAACTACCTTGTATTCTGAACTGGGCAACAAGAAACCACTTGCTAGCAACTTACTCGGTGATCATATGGATTGTTGCACTATGGCAGAAGTCTCCAACCCAGTCCTCAAGGACACCAACAGTCCAGGATTTTATTTTTTCCCTGTTCTAGTCCAATGGAGGAACTGAAAAACCACTGTGATACGGTTCCCAGCATTCCCTGTTTTTGATTTTGAACAGAAATTCTGTAAAAGTCATTGTTGGGAGATTGTGGTTCACACTCTACAGATATCTATTAAACAAAAGGTGAGGAACCAGGGAGAGAAAAGGAAAAGGGAGGAACATATATGTCTGAGTGAATAAGAAATTAGCTCCATGAGCGCGATGAAGATGTAGAATGTTTAGAGTTGTGGCTTATAGGTGGGGGCTAAAAGAAAGGGACTCCCCTCTACAACACCCATATGGTGGCCATATATATCAGACCGTTGTCCAATTGTTGAGACGACAGATATCGCTCCTGACCTCATATACATTAGATGGTCACCTGATCCAGATGTATTTCTTTTGTTTGTTTCTTAAAGGGGTATTACGGCTATAGACATCTTATTCCCTACGGGATAGGGGATAAAAAGTCTGATCGCAGGGGGGCCCCCGGCTGGGACCAACACCACCCCCCTCCCCACCAACCCCACGCAATCTCCGTGCAGCACCCGGTATTATCTGCCCAGAGAATGCTCCAGTCTCAGAAACCTCTGTGTAGTCACGCCCCCTCCCGTAAACATGAGCAGGGGGGGCTGGTGGTGTCACGTCTCCAGTCCCGGAAACACAGGAGTTGCTGGAATACCCCTTTAATGATCTCCTGTGAGTGACCATCTTAAGAGGATTCCAGATGAGACAACCCCCAATACCTCGCAGTTGCCCATTATAAATAATTACAGTAAATTAGTGGATAAAAAAAACTTTAACCAAAGACCATTCACATTTTTTAAGGATTAATGATTCATTTTACTTTTTTTTTTTTAATTAGAAATTAACTATTAGCATTCCCCAAGTAGTCAACAATTCATAAAATCCCATGGACCCAATGGATATATCTAAGCCGCCCTTGGATGGATCTGTCTATAGGGTAGAAGCATTCCAATGCAATATCTACCAATATAAGACGTCAGTAATATGGCACACACTATCTATCATTCCTTAAATTGCACTTCATGGATAAAATTAGGGAGGGAAAAGTTTCAAAAATGTGACATCTCCCAGACAATTACAGCTTCTTCTCTGAGCGAGCGCGTCGTCCTATTATCTGTGAGATCTGGAGGAAAACAATAATCATAGAAGTGTCTAGGAACAGACGGACTTGCTCCTTGAGCTGTAATGAATGGCCATCCCATAATAGCAATGGTCTGAGGTCCACAAATCAATATAGAGAGTACTGTACGGTTCACAAGGCGGCTCCGCTCTTATCAGTCCGAACAGACACTGGTGAACAAAACCCACAGATATCAAAGTAATAGGTTGTTACCGCGCCATTCTGTCTCCGCCAATCCTGTCCTTTATCCGTTTAACTACAAGATCAATCTGTTAACAAAACAAGGTTGATACAGATGTAGCCTTTTTACTAGGTGACACATCTTTGCTCTTTAACCTTGCACTGTAGGTATGAGAGCGGCTGATACACAAGTGGAACAAAAGCGGAAACAGGGGCTTAGATTATTATTTAAGCGGCTGAAGCCCCGAAACAGGTCTATAACAGTCTTACATGATAATAAATATAATAATCAAAGTAAAATAGTAATAATACTTATTATTTTCCTCATCAGACGTATGGACAACAAAAGGAATAAAAAAGGAATATTCCCCCCCCCCCCCCCCCCAAAAAAAAAAAATTGACATTTTTAGAAAGTGTCTAAATAGGACAGATTTTCTCCTATTAGAAGCAAGCAACAGCTTTATACTACTGATTTTCCTGTTGCTACCTAAAATGTTCACACAGTTAAAGGGTTACTCCGCTGCTAACATTTGGAACAAACTGTTCCGAACGCTGGAGCCGGTGCCGGGAGCTTGTGACGTCATAGCCCTGTCCCCTCATGACATCACACCCTGGCCCCTCAATGCGTTCCAAGCAGTTTGTTCCAAACACTGAGCAGTGGAATACCCCTTTAACTAATCCTCGTATACAGACATGCAACTTTCTAATATAGTAAGCGTATGCTGTAAAAAAAAATAATAATAATAATTATCCACTAGAAAAATCACATCCAAAATGCATTGAGACCACAACTTTAGCATAAATAAGAAAAAATAAAAAATAAATAAATAAATAAAATTATATATATATATATATATGTATTTTTTTTTTTTCTAAGTTAATTAAATAATTAGCCGTATTTGTGGGAGGGGACTAGTACTAATAAAACCCCTCCAGACTCACGTGGCTGTGGTTCACCACTTTTAGTTGTATGGTGGTGGTTGGTGGTTTTCAAATCTCTCGCCATGGGTCACCGGGGCCCACATTTGAGCACAACACCACCATATTCACTGGAGCTGGAGGGCACCCCTGCCAGGTCACATGTCAGGATTGAGTCTAACAGCAGCATGAATGAGGCCACCACGACGTTCCTCTAGAACATTGTGGCTGCAGTAGAATTCACCCAATACACACATTATTTTGTCTGCATTTCTGTTGTTTTTTTTTTCTTTTTTTATGCTTTATACTGCCCATTTGTTTACTCATATGGGCTGCCCAAGTCTACGGGTTTAATTCCCACAAGCCCATAAGTAAGTCAGCGTATGGGAGTATGATTTTCCTTTACTGTGTGATGTCCACTAGGGCTGAATGTATGGGGGGGGGGGGATTATCACTTTGTTTTATACAGAGGATATTTAGGCATCTCCTGTGTTACGGGAAGAGTACAAGCATAGTCCAGATCATAAAACGCTATATATACCACGCACACATTACTGTAGGCATACCACGCATTTGTTACCACATACCACACATACATTACTACAGGCATACCACACATACATTACTACAGACATACCACACATACATTACTACAGGCATACCACACATACATTACTACAGGCATACCACACATACATTACTACAGGCATACCACACATACATTACTACAGGCATACCACACATACATTACTACAGACATACCACACATACATTACTACAGACATACCACACATACATTACTACAGGCATACCACACATACATTACTACAGGCATACCACACATACATTACTACAGGCATACCACACATACATTACTACAGGCATACCACACATACATTACTACAGGCATACCACACATACATTACTACAGGCATACCACACATACATTACTACAGGCATACTACACATACATTACTACAGACATACCACACATACATTACTACAGGCATACCACACATACATTACTACAGGCATACCACACATACATTACTACAGACATACCACACATACATTACTACAGGCATACCACACATACACTACTACAGACATACCAGACATACCACACATACATTACTACAGACATACCACACATACATTACTACAGGCATACCACACATTACTACAGGCATACCACACATACATTACCATATACCACACATACATTACTACAGGCATACCACACATACATTACCATATACCACACATACATTACTACAGACATACCACACATACATTACCATATACCACACATACATTACTACAGGCATACCACACATACATTACCATATACCACACATACATTACTACAGGCATACCACACATACATTACTACAGGCATACCACACATACATTACTACAGGCATACCACACATACATTACTACAGGCATACCACACATACATTACTACAGGCATACCACACATACATTACTACAGGCATACCACACATACATTACTACAGGCATACCACACATACATTACTACAGGCATACCACGCATACATTACTACAGGCATACCACACATACATTACTACAGGCATACCACGCATACATTACTACAGACATACCACACATACATTACTACAGACATACCACACATACATTACTACAGACATACCACACATACATTACTACAGACATACCACACATACATTACTACAGGCATACCACACATTACTACAGGCATACCACACATACATTACTACAGGCATACCACACATACATTACTACAGGCACACCACACATACATTACTACAGGCACACCACACATACATTACTACAGACATACCACACATACATTACTACAGACATACCACACATACAATACTACAGGCACATCACACATACATTACTACAGGCATACCACACATACATTACTACAGGCATACCACACATACATTACTACAGACATACCACACATACATTACTACAGGGATACCACACATACATTACTACAGACATACCACACATACATTACTACAGGGATACCACACATACATTACTACAGACATACCACACATACATTACTACAGACATACCACACATACATTACTACAGGCATACCACACATACATTACTACAGGCATACCACACATACATTACTACAGGCATACCACACATACATTACAACAGGGATACCACACATACATTACTACAGGGATACCACACATACATTACTACAGGCATACCACACATACATTACTACAGCCATACCACACATACATTACAACAGGGATACCACACATACATTACTACAGGGATACCACACATACATTACTACAGGCATACCACACATACATTACTACAGACATACCACACATACATTACTACAGGGATACCACACATACATTACTACAGCCATACCACACATACATTACAACAGGGATACCACACATACATTACTACAGGGATACCACACATACATTACTACAGGCATACCACACATACATTACTACAGACATACCACACATACATTACTACAGGCATACCACGCATACATTACTACAGGCATACCACGCATACATTACTACAGGCATATCACACATACATTACTACAGGCATACCACACATACATTACTACAGGCATACCAGACATTACTACAGGCATACCACACATACATTACTACAGACATACCACACATACATTACTACAGGCATACCACACATACATTACTACAGGCATACCACACATACATTACTACAGGCATACCACGCATACATTACTACAGGCATACCACGCATACATTACTACAGGCATACCACACATTACTACAGGCATACCACACATACATTACTACAGGCATACCACACATACATTACTACAGGCATACCACACATTACTACAGGCATACCACACATACATTACTACAGACATACCACACATACATTACTACAGGCATACCACACATACATTACTACAGGCATACCACACATACATTACTACAGGCATACCACGCATACATTACTACAGGCATACCACGCATACATTACTACAGGCATACCACACATTACTACAGGCATACCACACATACATTACTACAGGCATACCACACATACATTACTACAGGCATACCACACATACATTACTACAGGCATACCACACATACATTACTACAGGCATACCACACATACATTACTACAGGCATACCACACATACATTACTACAGGCATACCACACATACATTACTACAGGCATACCACACATACATTACTACAGGCATACCACACATACATTACTACAGGCATACCACACATACATTACTACAGGCATACCACACATACATTACTACAGGCATACCACACATACATTACTACAGACATACCACACATACATTACTACAGACATACCACACATACATTACTACAGGGATACCACACATACATTACTACAGACATACCACACATACATTACTACAGGCATACCACACATACATTACAACAGGGATACCACACATACATTACAACAGGGATACCACACATACATTACCATATACCACACATACATTACTACAGCCATACCACACATACATTACTACAGACATACCACACATACATTACTACAGGCATACCACACATACATTACTACAGGCATACCACACATACATTACTACAGGCATATCACACATACATTACTACAGGCATACCACACATACATTACTACAGGCATACCACACATACATTACCATATACCACACATACATTACTACAGACATACCATGAAATGTGAGGTGAGGCGTCTCCTGGGTACAAATCATATAACACTATAAAGTCTTAGAAACAACAGTACAACTCCCACAACCAGGAAGAACTGATGGGATCAAAGACTTATCATCTGCTTTTTAGGTACAGGTCACATGACCGTCCCTATGCGGTACATTAAATTAGAGTAATGGAACAGCAAAGTCATCATCCATGGTACAATATAAAGAATCCCAGAAGTGCCAGCATGCACTATTTTTCCATTAGTCCCTATGAGGGAGGGAAGGTATAAATGATGCATAAATGCCATGTCAAAAGATTTTTGTGCGCAAAGGTGAACACACACTTAATAGAAGACCTGTCAGCTCTCCTGACACCTCTGATTCAGTAAATATTTGGCCCAGTTTTTCCTCTGTTATTCTGCCTGGAAACATATAAATACATTGACAACTGGGTATTACCATTTTCTTGTTAATGGCATGTACAGATATACACTGACACAATCTGAGCAGTGCTCATCGTGTGAGTATGGATACCCCAATGGCAAGAGGTACATAGTTATATAGATACATAGTTACATAGTTAGTATGGTTGAAAAAAGACATACGTCCATCAAGTCCAAACAGGGAACTGAAGGGTAGGGGTGTGGCGCGATATTGGGGAAGGGATGGGATTTTATATTTCTTCATAAGCATTAATGTTATTTTGTTCCAGGAATGTATCTAACCATGTTTTAAAGCTGTTAATTTTTCCTGATGTGACCAGTTCCTGAGGTAGACTGTTCCATAAGTTCACAGTTCTGATGGTAAAGAAGGCGTGTCGCCCCTTGAGACTAAACCTTTTCTTCTCCAGACGGAGTGATCCTCTATACTACACCACACAGGAGAGATCCTCTATACTACACCACACAAGAGAGATCCTCTATACTACACCACACAGGAGAGATCCTCTATACTACACCACACAGGAGAGATCCTCTATACTACACCACACAGGAGAGATCCTCTGCACTACACCACACAGGACAGATCCTCTATACTACACCACACAGGACAGATCCTCTATACTACACCACACAGGAGAGATCCTCTATACTACACCACACAGGAGAGATCCTCTGCACTACACCACACAGGAGAGATCCTCTATACTACACCACACAGGAGAGATCCTCTATACTACACCACACAGGACAGATCCTCTATACTACACCACACAGGAGAGTTCCTCTATACTACACCACACAGGAGAGATCCTCTATACTACACCACACAGGAGAGATCCCTCTATACTACACCACACAGGAGAGATCCTCTATACTACACCACACAGGAGAGATCCTCTATACTACACCACACAGGAGAGATCCTCTATACTACACCACACAGGAGAGATCCTCTATACTACACCACACAGGACAGATCCTCTATACTACACCACACAGGAGAGATCCTCTATACTACACCACACAGGAGAGATCCTCTACACTACACCACACAGGAGAGATCCTCTACACTACACCACACAGGAGAGATCCTCTACACTACACCACACAGGAGAGATCCTCTATACTACACCACACAGGACAGATCCTCTATACAACACCACACAGGAGAGATCCTCTATACTACACCACACAGGACAGATCCTCTATACAACACCACACAGGAGAGATCCTCTATACTACACCACACAGGAGAGATCCTCTATACTACACCGCACAGGAGAGATCCTCTATACTACACTGCACAGGAGAGATCCTCTATACTACACTGCACAGGACAGATCCTCTATACTATACCACACAGGAGAGATCCTCTATACTACACCACACAGGAGAGATCCTCTATACTACACCACACAGGAGAGATCCTCTATACTACACCACACAGGAGAGATCCTCTATACTACACCACACAGGAGAGATCCTCTATACCCCACCACACAGGAGAGATCCTCTATACTACACCACACAGGAGAGATCCTCTATACTACACCACACAGGAGAGATCCTCTATACTACACCACACAGGAGAGATCCTCTATACTACACCACACAGGACAGATCATCTATACTACACCACACAGGACAGATCCTCTATACTACACCACACAGGAGAGATCCTCTATACTACACCACACAGGACAGATCCTCTATACTACACCACACAGGAGAGATACTCTATACTACACCACACAGGAGAGATCCTCTATACTACACCACACAGGAGAGATCCTCTATACTACACCACACAGGAGAGATCCTCTATACTACACCACACAGGACAGATCCTCTATACTACACCACACAGGAGAGATCCTCTATACTACACCACACAGGACAGATCCTCTATACTACACCACACGGGAGAGCTCCTCTATACTACACCACACAGGACAGATCCTCTATACTACACCACACAGGACAGATCCTCTATACTACACCACACAGGACAGATCCTCTATACTACACCACACAGGAGAGATCCTCTATACTACACCACACGGGACAGATCCTCTATACTACACCACACGGGAGAGCTCCTCTATACTACACCACACAGGACATATTCTCTATACTACACCACACAGGACAGATCCTCTATACAACACCACACAGGAGAGATCCTCTATACTACACCACACAGGACACATCCTCTATACTACACCACACAGTACAGATCCTCTATACTACACCACACAGGAGAGATCCTCTATACTACACCACACAGGACAGATCCTCTATACTACACCACACAGGACAGATCCTTTAAACTACACCACACAGGAGAGATCCTCTATACTACACCACACAGGAGAGATCCTCTATACTACACCACACAGGACAGATCCTCTATACTACACCACACAGGACAGATCCTCTATACTACACAACACAGGAGAGATCCTCTATACTACACAACACAGGAGAGATCCTCTATACTACACCACACAGGAGAGATCCTCTATACTACACCACACAGGAGAGATCCTCTATACTACACCACACAGGACATATCCTCTATACTACACCACACAGGACAGATCATCTATACTACACCACACAGGAGAGATCCTCTATACTACACCACACAGGACAGATCCTCTATACTACACCACACAGGACAGATCATCTATACTACACCACACAGGAGAGATCCTCTATACTACACCACACAGGAGAGATTCTCTATACTACACCACACAGGAGAGATCCTCTATACTACACCACACAGGACAGATCCTCTATACTACACCACACAGGAGAGATCCTCTATACTACACCACACAGGAGAGATCCTCTATACTACACCACACAGGAGAGATCCTCTATACTACACCACACTGGACAGATCCTCTATACTACACCACACAGGAGAGATCCTCTATACTACACCACACAGGACAGATCCTCTATACTACACCACACAGGAGAGATCCTCTATACTACACCACACAGGACAGATCCTCTATACTACACCACACAGGACACATCCTCTATACTACACCACACAGGACAGATCCTCTATACTACACCACACAGGAGAGATCCTCTATACTACACCACACAGGAGAGATCCTCTATACTACACCACACGGGACAGATCCTCTATACTACACCACACAGGACAGATCATCTATACTACACCACACAGGAGAGATCCTCTATACTACACCACACAGGACAGATCCTCTATACTACACCACACAGGACAGATCCTCTATACTACACCACACAGGAGAGATCATCTATACTACACCACACAGGAGAGATCCTCTATACTACACCACACAGGACAGATCCTCTATACTACACCACACAGGAGAGATCCTCTATACTACACCACACAGGAGAGATGCTCTATACTACACCACACAGGACAGATCCTCTATACTACACCACAAAGGACAGATCATCTATACTTAACACAACAAAAATCACAAATCACCAATGGGTTCTTTACATTTGAGGTATTATTTAACTATGGAATACCTTCTCAAGGAGTTTGTAATGGCTCATAGTATGACAATTTATAAATGGGCTTGATGCTTTTGTAAGATAAAAGACATTGAAAGTTCAAAATTATTGAGCATTTAATAATGTATAATTGATCTGGGAGCATAAGGACATGTGTCTTTTTTCCAACCATAGTAATCCATTAAAAAGTAATGATTTCAAAGATGTCATTCATTTCGGCAATCTTACCAGGTACTATGATTAGGTCAGTAGAAATGTTAATGTCTGGAGGGTCAGTCAATTGTCAGCCAATAAAAGGTGTCATAGATACTTAGTGATCATTCTGAAGAGATATTTACATTATAGTACATAAGAACATTGGTCAACATATGAAAGGCCACCAGAGTGAGGAACTCTTTATGTGGGCTGCGTCTATCTCAACCCATGGGCTTTCAGGTTTTCTTTCACCACACAGGACAGATCCTCTATACTACACCACACAGGAGAGATCCTCTATACTACACCACACAGGAGAGATCCTCTATACTACACCACACAGGAGAGATCCTCTATACTACACCACACAGGACAGATCCTCTATACTACACCACACAGGAGAGATCCTCTATACTACACCACACAGGACAGATCCTCTATACTACACCACACAGGAGAGATCCTCTATACTACACCACACAGGACAGATCCTCTATACTACACCACACAGGAGAGATCATCTATACTACACCACACAGGAGAGATCCTCTATACTACACCACACAGGAGAGATCCTCTATACTACACCACACAGGACAGATCCTCTATACTACACCACACAGGAGAGATCCTCTATACTACACCACACAGGATACATCCTCTATACTACACCACACAGGAGAGATCCTCTATACTACACCACACAGGAGAGATCCTCTATACTACACCACACAGGAGAGATCCTCTATACAACACCACACAGGAGAGATCCTCTATACTACACCACACAGGAGAGATCCTCTATACTACACCACACAGGAGAGATGCTCTATACTACACCACACAGGACAGATCCTCTATACTACATCACAAAGGACAGATCATCTATACTTAACACAACAAAAATCACAAATCACCAATGGGTTCTTTACATTTGAGGTATTATTTAACTATGGAATACCTTCTCAAGGAGTTTGTAATGGCTCATAGTATGACAATTTATAAATGGGCTTGATGCTTTTGTAAGATAAAAGACATTGAAAGTTCAAAATTATTGAGCATTTAATAATGTATAATTGATCTGGGAGCATAAGGACATGTGTCTTTTTTCCAACCATAGTAATCCATTAAAAAGTAATGATTTCAAAGATGTAATTCATTTCGGCAATCTTACCAGGTACTATGATTAGGTCAGTAGAAATGTTAATGTCTGGAGGGTCAGTCAATTGTCAGCCAATAAAAGGTGTCATAGATACTTAGTGATCATTCTGAAGAGATATTTACATTATAGTACATAAGAACATTGGTCAACATATGAAAGGCCACCAGAGTGAGGAACTCTTTATGTGGGCTGCGTCTATCTCAACCCATGGGCTTTCAGGTTTTCTTTCACCTGTCGGATAGTTTGTAGAGCTCAAAGATAAGTTGAAGAAAAGTATCAATAGATGTCAATAATGAAACATCTGTATGTATAAAATATATGTGAGGGCTCAAAGGTAAATAGACCTGAAATATAGAAAACCCAATATCATAGAGAACCCAAAAGGTAGTTCTCGCAGGCTTCAGGGGGTTGTCCCTGATCCAGAAAACATGGTAAGGCTTGGCACGGTTTCTGGCAGAAAGCAGCATGTGTTTCTACTACTGACAACCTTTTCAAAGAGATAGTAGAAAACACAAACCCGGGTTTTGCTCATAGTGGAGCCCAGAGGCCCATCCGGCTATCATGAGCAGGGTCACACAGGGGGTATACTTCACACTGCGTATGCACCAACCATAGTCACAGGAGAGACTGCAGCGCGAGCTCCCTGCAGCGCTGGGGGGGGTATAGCTCTGTGTGTCTGCTTGTAGCCAATGCTTCAAACCTCCACCACTCCAAGGGATTTACAAACAGCACAGATGGACCACGATAAACAGGTAAAATACTTCAGAATCTCATAGTGCTTTAAAGCGTTTTATTGTTACTTTGAGAACGCGTTTCAAGGCCTGGACCGGCCTCTTCATCAGTTTCAACCTGAGTGGTGGAGGTTTGAAGCATTGCCAACCCATCGCTATAGACGGAGGGGTCGGCTGCATCTGGACTTCAATACATGATGCCTTAATCAGTGTTGTGCCTGCTTTTGCACAACTCAGCGGGTAAGCGCTTCCTGTATTATCTAAGGCATCTCTTATGACGGGTGGCCACGCTATGGAGCACTTTTGTATTTGTTTTTTGTCTGCTTGTAGCGGCAGATTTCTACAACGGGAAATCTGCCACTATTAGCAGACACACAAAGCAATTAAAGAAGAATTAAAGAGGAGTTATGCTGGGAAAAGAATGGGAGGCGAGCCATACGGGGACTTGGAATTAGAGGTAAGTAATACTGGGGACCAGGAAAAAGAGGGGGCGCCATGCAGGGGGCCAGGAATGAGAGTGGAGTCATGCTGGGGACTAGGAATGAGAGTGGAGTCATATAGGAACTAGGAATGAGAGTGGAGTCATATAGGGACTAGGAATCAGAGGTAATTCATACTGTGGACCAGGAAAAAGAGGGGGCGCTATGCAGGAGACCAGGAATGAGAGTGAGGTCATGCTGGGGACTAGGAATCAGAGGGGAGTAATACTGGGGACCAGGAACAAGAGGGGGCGCTATGCAGGCCGGGCCCGGAAATGAGAATGCAGCCATGCTCTGGACCAGGACTGAAAGAGGGACCATGCTGGGGGCCAAGAATTAGAGCATGTGCCATGCTGGAAACAAGGAATGTGAGAGGAGTCATGTGGGGGCCAGGCACAAGAATGGCGTAATATTACTGACCAGAAAAAAGAGGGGGGAACCATAATGGAGAATAGCAATAAGAGGGGGGTCATGTTGGAGACAAGGAGTGAATGGGGAATTAAAAGATGAGACATAATGGGGACCATAAACGAGTGGCCATGCTGCAGACCAGGAATAAGAAGGGAACAGGTTGGTGACTAGGAATGAGAGGGAAGCCAGACAGGGATAATGAATCAAAGGGAAGTCATGTTGCTGACCAGGAGACAACATTTGGGAGAGGCACTATACTGTGGGCCAAGAATAAAAAGGGAGCCATACTGGGAACCATGAAAGAAAGAGCCATACTGGTATGAAACGGAAAGCCATGCAGCAATGCAATGAAGGAATTCAACACATGATATAAAAAACATAATTTAGAGATCTTTTATCATTATTTGAAAGCTGAAAAAGTTTGTTGACCCCATTTAACACTTCAACCAGCTAATAATGATCCCACAATGGAACGAGTGTCTAAACGCCCAGGACAACGCACGTAATGGCGAAGCGCAGTCATCGATGTTTAGGAATTCGCTAATTGGACCGTAACAATCTATCTGGAACACAGGCATCAGCCCTGACGGTATCCAGAACACCCATCGTTTTAACCCCGCAGAGCCGGGGATTAGATTGCCGTGAATGCACAAGACCATGGTAAGAGCAAGCCTATTAGAACCACAAGACCTATGACTGAAAGGTATTGACAAAAGCAATGTGTTGCTACAAATCCAATCAATAAATCACTGAAAGGATGATTATTTCAACAAACTGAAGGTGGCTGAGGGTCACCTCTTTGAAGCAGAACAAAACTTGTTAATTTAATCCAACGCTCCTTCCCGTAAACCAAACAAGAATTCAATCAGTGTCTGAAGATGGGGAACATTTCAGAAAATTGAAGGATCATTGTATCAAGGAGAAGATGTTACTGAGCAGCTGCCCACGGGTGTAGAGGAAAGATCGTGCTTATACTCTAACACTTATAGCGGAAAGGATCCTTTAACCCCTACCTGACCTGCCTTGCTTCATACCTCTAGCGCAGTAGTCTCAAACTGTGGCCCTCCAGATGTTGCAAAACTTTAACTCCCAGCAGCCAGAGGCTGTCCGGGCATGCTGGGAGTTGTAGTTTTGCAACACCTGGAGGAACCCTGTTTAGGAAACACTGCCCTATGGGCTGCTAATACTATTACACTTTATAGGCCTGAGATTTTTTGATTTTTTTCGGTATAGGTAACATCTTTAGAGGCTTTGCTACGGAAGACTCCTAAAAGCCCGCACCCCCACATTCCAAACCTATTCAATTTAATCAGGTCCGAATGATCATTCAATCTCTCCACAGCAGATCAGAACACAATCTCAGGCTCACATACAGATCAATACCCCGGCCCTGTGCACATGAAGAGAAGGTTTTATCTGGAGGAATAGATATGAGAAATTCCGCACCGAGAAAAATGAGACATTCTTCCATAGTCATCTTATGGCTTCGCAAAGGATGTGGCTCTATAAGAGGCAGCCCGCCTAGATGGTTCAACGGAAAGTGAAATATTTCAATTTCTATTAACGCGATAGAAGGGGGCTTCCTGTTATAAACTGGAAAGCAATGACCTGTAACAAACAGCACCACCTAGTGGCCATGGACAGGCAAAAATGAAGAAAAATAAGCATAAAAGGGCTTAATAAAAAAAAACAAAAAAAAACCTTGCTTAGCTGCTCAAACTTTTTTTTGTCCTGTTAAAGGGGTACTCCGGTGGAAAACTTTATTTTTATTTATTTTTTTAAATCAACTGGTGCCAGAAAGTTAAACAGATTTGTAAATTACTTCTATTAAAAAAATCTTTATCCTTCCAGAACTTATTAGCAGCTGAATACTAGAGGAAATTCTTTTATTTTTGGAATACAGTGCTCTCTGCTGACATCACAAGCACAGTGCTCTCTGCTGACATCATGACCACAGTGCTCTCTGCTGAAATCTCTGTCCATTTTAGGAACTGTCCAGAGCAGCATATGTTTGCTATGGGGATTTTCTCCTGTGCTCATGATTCAGCATAGAGCTCTGTGTTCCAAAAAGAAAAGAATTTCCTCTGTAGTATTCAGCAGCTAATAAGTACTGGAAGGATTAAGAGTATTTAACAGAAGTAATTGACATATCTGTTTAACTTTCTGGCACCAGTTGATTTAAAACAAAAGTTTTCCACCGGAGTTCCCCTTTAAGGGAGATCCTCTGATTGCTGGTATTTAGCATTGTCTCCCTGGCAGGTGCTATTAGGCTAATGTATATGATAGACCTGGAGGCCATTGCCATACACTTTGACGCCATGGAAACTCACCAGCATTCATTCATTGTACTGTGGGGGCTGATGGGCTCACAACGGGAATTCTCTTCCTCTGCGGCCGCAGGCCACTGCGGTCAATAGCGACACCCAGGTCCAAGGTCCATAACACAGAGGACGTTTCAGTCAGCTCTACCTGACCTTTCTGAAGCAGTCACTGCTTGAGAAAGGTCAGGTAGAGCTGATTGAAATGCTGCTGCTGTTTGTAATGACACTTTTTATGGAATTATTTTTTTTTTTTTTTGCCACAAATGGTGCTGTGGAGAGATATTTTTTCTAGATATATAGGTAGATACATTGGGGCAAAAAAGTATTTAGTCAGCCACCAATTGTACAAGTTCTACAACTTAAAAAGATGAGAGAGGTATAATTAAAGGGTACCTCTCATGAAATAAACTTTTGATATATTTTAGATTAATGAATGTTGAATAACTTTCCAATAGCATGTTAATGAAAAATATGCTTCTTTCTATTGTATTTTTCCCGATCAGTCCTGTCAGCAAGCATTTCTGACTCATGCTGGAGTCCTAAACACTCAGAGCTGCCAGCCTGCTTTGTTCACAGCCAAACAGGCTGTGAACAAAGCAGGCTGGCAGCTCTGAGTGTTCTCCTTTGTGAACAAAGCAGACTGGCAGCTCGTAGTGTTTAGGACTCCAGCATGAGTCTGAAATGCTTGCTGCCAGGACTGGTAGGGAGACCCCTAGTGGTCATTTCTTCAAAGTGGAAAATTAAATAGAAAGAAGCATATTTTTTAATAACATGCAATTGTCAAGTTATTCTGCATACATTAATCTATAATATATCAAAAGTTTTTTTTGATGAGAGGTACCCTTTAATCATTTTCATCATAGATATAACTTAACTACGAGAGACATAATGAGAGAGAGAAAATCCATAAAATCACATTGTTTGATTTTTAAATATTTTATTAGCAAATTATGGTGGAAAATAAGTATTTGGACTTTCAACTCCCTCCAAGGGTTGAGATCCTTCTAAGGGGTTGAGATCTGGAGACTGGCTAGGCCACTCCAGGACCTTGAAATTCTTCTTACGAAGCCACTCCTTCATTGCCTGGGCGGTGTGTTTGGGATCACTGTCATGCTGAAAGACCCAGCCACATTTCATCTTCAATGCCCTTGCTGATAGAAGGTTTTCACTCAAAATCTCACGATACATGGCCCCATTCATTATTTCCTTTACAAGGATCATTCGTCCTGGTCCCTTACCAGAAAAACAGCCCAAAAGCATGATGTTTCCACCCCCATGCTGCACAGTAGGTGTGGTGTTCTTTGGATGCAACTCAACATTCTTTCTCCTCCAAACACGACAAGTTGAGTTTTTACAAAAAAATTCTACTTTATTTTCATCTGACCATATGACATTCTCCCAATTCTCTTTTGGATAATCCAAATGCTCTCTAGCAAACTTCAGACAGACCCAGACATGTACTGGTTTAAGTAGGGAGACACGTCTGGCACTGTATGATTTGAGTCTCTGGCGGCGTAGAGTGTTACTGATGGTATCCTTGGTTACTTTGATCCCAGCTCTCTGCATTCAATCACTGGGTCCCCACATGTGGTTCTGGGATTTTTGCTCACCGTTCTTGTGATCATTTTGACACCACGGGTTGAGATCTTTCGTGAAGCCCCAGATCCAGGGAGATTATCAGTGGTCTTGTATGTCTTCCATTTTCTAATAATTGGTCCCACAGTTGATTTCTTCACACCAAGCTGCTTGTCTATTGCAGATTCAGTCTTCCCAGCCTGGTGCAGGTCTACAATTTTGTTTCTGGTGTCCTTTGACAGCTCTTTGGTCTTGGCCATAGTGGAGTTTGGAGTGCGACTGTTTGAGGTTGTGGACAGGTGTCTTTTATACTGATAACTAGTTCATACAGGTGCCATTAAAGGGGTTATCCAGGAAAAAACTTTTTTTATATACATCAACTGGCTCCAGAAAGTTAAACAGATTTGTAAATTACTTCCAATAAAAAATCTTAATCCTTTCAGTACTTATGAGCTTCTGAAGTTAAGGTTGCTCTCTGATGACACGTGTCTCGGGAACCGCCCAGTTTAGAAGCAAATCCCCATAGCAAACGTCTTCTAAACTGGACAGTTCCCGAGGCACGTGTCAGAGGAAACTCTTAAAGAAGTTACAGGTCTGTGAGAGCCAGAAATCTCTCATTTGTAGGTGACCAAATACTTATTTCCCACCATAATGTGCAAATACATTTTTTAAAAATCTGAAAATGTGATTTTATGGATTTTTTTTTGCATTATGTCTCTCATAGTTGAGGTATACCTATGATGAAAATTACAGGCCTCTCATCTTTTTAAGATGAAGAAACTTCCACAAATGGTGGCTGACTAAATACTTTTTTGCCCCACTGTAGATATGAGATAGATGATAGATCGATAGATACCGTATTTATCGGCGTATAACACGCACTTTTTAGGCTAAAATTTTTAGCCTAAAGTCTGTGTGCGTGTTATACGCCGATACCCGCGTCGTTTCTATGCACGGCGCGGCGCTCTGACGTCATGCGCCGCACCGTTTAGCGCATAGCAACGACGGAGGCCTGGAGCAGCGGAGCAGCGCGGACCCGACTCAGGTAATTATGCCACCGGGGATGGGGGGAGGCAACGGGGCAGCGGCGCCGGCAATGGGTGCCGCTGCCCCTTCTCTCCTCCTGGCTGTCGGCGCCGCTTCTCTCCCCCTGGCTATCGGCGCCGGCACCGATAGTCAGGGGGACAGAACGGGCAGCGGCGCCGATAACCAGGGGGTGAAAAGGGCCGACAGCAGCGCTCTAGACCCCAGGAAAGGCAGGGGGAGAGAAGCGGGCAGCGACGGCCTCTCTCCCCCTGCCTTTCCTGGGGGTATATCGGGGTATACACGCGCACACACGCACCCTCATTTTACCATGGATATTTGGGTAAAAAACTTTTTTTTACCCAAATATCCTTTGTAAAATGAGGGTGCGTGTTATAGGCCGTTGCGTGGTATACCCCGATAAATGCGGTAGATAGATATAGATAGATAGATAGGTATATGATAGATAGATTGATAGATAGATAGATCAGGCATATCAGGTTAAATACATACTGCCTGTGATGCTATTCCACATTATTATTGACTGGAAGCTCACAATAATCCCTACCCCCATGATCCCCACTTTATCTCACATATCTACAGTCCGGAGTCCCTCCAGGAACATTCCATACATACGTGTGACTGATATGAGCGGAGGAGTGTGCCGCTAGTGATTGCATTAGGGATTGTTCATAAAGAAGATAAAGGGGAAGTATTGATATTTTGCTAATATGATTTGCTCTTTGTGTTATCACCAGGGTCGCATTTCGAGTCTTGTATGGCTCGGGTTATTGCAAATAAAATCCTATTGATCTGTCTGTAAAACAAATGCACATATAAGGCTGTGTACGGGGCGATCTCCAGACCCACATCTCCAGACCTCATGCTAATCTCAATCAGCTGCAGCTTTATGAAGGGGCAGTAATCTCACGCGTTTCAGCTCTTAGCTGCCATTTGAAACAGATGAAAGTTACATTTGTACATTTATCAAAACATCTTACTTGTGAAACAAAAATATCATAAATCCGCTTCTTAAGTCGTTATTAAAGCCGGTCCTAATGTCGCTGCTTGCTGTAGATTAGGACATTTTAGAGGGAAGGAGCGTAGCAACTGGTGGGATTACTACGGTGAAAAAAGCCATCACGCTTTAGGGTCTTATCAAATCAATTAATCTCCCGGTAAAGCTGCTGGCTTGGTTTCAGTGAGATCTCTCCGGCTGACAAGAAGTCTTACCTTGGTATTGATGAAAACCGCGCAGATTTTTACAGAAATATCCCCCTCGTAAGGATCGCGTTCCCAGGTGACTGGCGCCTTTTCACGTTTTGCTAAGCTAAATGAACACAATTGTTACAGACGGTTTTAAGAATCCTGCTTTTAATTACTTTGTGAGAATATCGTCCTCTCTAGAGTTTCGGACAATCTGTGTCCTTCAGCTCTGACCACTCGGGACACCTGCTGACTATCTGCTCTCTGCAGGCTTCTGAGGAAATGGAAGGGGATGGATGTGACTATACTACGGTATAAAGCTCCAAAAAACAAACCCCATATAACAACACAAGGGGAACACACACAGGGATATTCTGTATAGCAAGGGTAATATTGGAGACAGCAGCTTTCGAGCATGTAAGAGTTAAAGGGATAGTCTAGGATTTTTTTTTTATGACTATGCTGCAGGGGCTGTAAAATTAGTGTAATTCAAAATATAGTGTCTGTACCTGTGTTTGATGACTGGTCTCACAACTCTTACGTGATCTTTGCCCCTATGTTCATTTTTAGCAGCATACAAAATGAGTGTCGTCTCGGGCTTTTCCCAGGTTGCAGTGCGGCCCGAGACATTACATTACTAGTCAGGTGTTGAAAGGAAGCGTGTCTGTGCTTCAATGGGTGGAGCAGCGGGAAATTGTAGTTTCAAGAACAGCACACATGGAAAGGAGTCTAGCTGTGCTGCAACGGGTAGAGTGGTTGATGTGTGGGAAATAGATTAGTCACCTCCCATCTAGAAACAAGGGGTTCTGGGAATTGTAGCTGGAGGGAGGGAACACTAACAGGAAATAGTCCACACAAACAAAGCAGCAGTGTAATAGGCGAACTCAGGACACAGACATTTACCACCAACACAAGCGCAGATCCTTCCTAAGCATGTCCATTACTGTCTGTCAGGTATGTAGTAAAGTCAACTTATGTTGGATAACTCCTTTAACTTCTTGGGGACCAAGGGTTTTTCCATTTTTGCACTTTAGTTTTTTCCTCCTTACCTTTTAAAAATCATAACCCTTTAAATTTTGCACCTAAAAATCCATATGATGGCTTTTTTTTTGCGCCACCAATTCTACCTTGTAATGATATCAGTCAGTTTACCCAAAAATCTACGGCAGAACGGAAAAAAAAATCATTGTGCGACAAAATTGAAGAAAAAATGGCATTTTATAACTTTTTGGGGCTTCCGTTTCTATGTAGTACATTTTTTGGAAAAATTAAACCTTATATTTATCCTGTAGGTCCATACGTTCAAAACGATACCCTACTTATATAGGTTTGATTTTGTCGGACTTCTGGAAAAAATCCTAATTACATGCAGAAAAATTTAAATGTTTAAAATTGTCCTTTTCTGACCCCTATAACTTTTTTATTTTTCCGCGTATGGGCCGGTATGAGGACTCATTTTTTGCGCTGTGATCTTACGTTTTTTGCTGTACCATTTTTGTATTGATCGGACTTTTTGATCGCTTATTCATTTTTTCATGATCTAAAAAGTGACCAAAAATACGCTATTTTGGACTTTGGGATTTTTCTGCACATACACCATTGACCGTGCGGTTTAATTAACTATATATTTTTTATAATTCGGACATTTCTACACGCGTACATACCACATATGTTTATTTTTATTTACACAGTTTTTTTTTTTTTAATGGGAAAAGGGGGGGGAGGGATTCAAACTTTTATTAGGGGAGGTGTTAAATGATCTTTATTAACTTTTTTCCACACTTTTTTTTTTTTTTGCAGTGTTATAGCTCCCATAGGGGAATATAACACTGCACACACTGATCACTGCAAAGCCATAGCTTTGTATTGATCAGTGTTATCGGCGCTTGACTGCTCCTGTCTGGATCTCAGGCACAGAGCAGTCATGAGCAGGTAAGGCACCCTCCTGCTGCGTCCTAGCTGATCGGGACTTCGCAATTTCATCACGATGGTCCCGATCAGCACCGACTGAGCTGCCGGGAGCATTTTAGTTTCCCTTTAGCCGCTAATGGGTTAATACCACGCGACACCCCGATCAGTGCTACGCGCTATTAGCCATGGGTCCCGGCCGTTGTTAGAGGATAGGGGATAAGTTATATTTTCACTACAGAACTCAAACTCCACACCCTTGTTCAGAGAATTCATGGGAAATGTAGGTAGTATTAGTAAAACATTTGGAAGATAGAATTAATATGGCTGAAAATCCATGCCTGCCATATCAGCTAAAACAAGTAAGCACCAGTTGTACACAAGAGCATCTTCACTGTTCTCTAATAATAGCCTATGCTGCATTATATAAGAAATTTAAACCCTGAGTACAGTACATATTTAAGGATTCTTTTTTGTTGTTATTGTTTTATTCTATTCCTTCCTTACGTTCTAAGATCCATCTTCTTTCTATCTGCACCCTTTATTTTAATTGAAAAAAAAGCTCAACCTTGCGTTTCAGTCCAAATGCAAAGTCTGGGGCTCTCGGAAAATGACCCAAATGTGGTCACTAGCCGACTACAACCGGGACTGCGTCTGTCTGCTCACAAATATGATTGCAGGTGATGGAGAAATCTCTCAGGTATTGATCTCAGGTATGGGATAAATGATCTACCAGCCACAAGAGATCTAGCATCATTATTAGATGACAACCATAGATCAAGAGGTGAAGGACCATTCACTACCTGTAAGTTAAAAAGTAAAGTATTCCCTCCTACAGGCGAAACATCCTGTATAGATGTGTTTCTTGATTTGGTGATCAGAGATATAGAGGACCTGAAACTTCCCTCTATGCCTCAGGATCGGACCAACTTCTCATATCAAGAGAAGTTGGCTATCAAACAACTACAGAATAATGATAAATTGGTCATCAAAGCCGCAGATAAGGGGGGTAACATTATAGTCATGGATCGTACACAATACATAGATATGTGCAATAGACTATTAAAAGATAGCCTTACTTATGAAACATTATCGGGAGACCCTACTTCCAAATATAAAAAAGAACTTACTAAAATACTATCTATAGCTAAGGAACGAAAACTCATCAGTGACTCGGAATTTCAATTTTTGCTGCCCAAATCCGTTACTGTCCCCACCTTCTATGCCCTCCCAAAGGTCCACAAGGGGACTAACCCTCTAAAAGGGAGACCCATAGTGGCGGGCATAGGAAGTCTGGGACAGAATCTCGGGATATATATTGATCAAATCTTGAGAGAATTCGTATTAGCCCTCCCTTCATACACGAGAGACACGATGGATCTCCTTAATAAAATGGAAGGAATAGAGGTGGAACAGGATGTGTTGCTGGCTAGCATTGACGTGGAGTCGTTATATTCATCTATCCCGCATGATATTGGACTAGCAGCAGTCTCGCATTACTTATCCCAACGGGGCATACAGATGAGACTACACAATGAATTTGTCTTGGAAATATTAAGGTTCACACTCACACATAATTATTTTCTCTTTGACAGGACTTACTTCCACCAGCTCAGAGGGACCGCAATGGGGAGCCCTAGTGCCCCCAGTTATGCTAATCTCACTCTGGGCTGGTGGGAGGCCACCCAAGTCTTTGTCGAAGAAAGGGAATATTTTAGTGAACGTGCCCTAGTTTGGGCGCGTTTTATAGATGATATTTTCATACTGTGGCAGGGCAGCACTGATGAGTTCAAAGAATTCCTGAGATTACTGAACCATAATAGCCTAGGACTTGCATTTACACACGAATACCATGACTCGCATATCCCATTCTTGGACATCTCAATCCAAAAAACTCCTAAGGGTAAACTGCGGACCACCATACATAGAAAAGTGACGTCCACGAACAGCCTCCTGAGGTGGGAAAGCTGCCACCCGGGACCCCTCAAAAGGGGTATCCCGAGGGGGCAGTACCTCCGCCTCAGGAGGAACTGTTCTGACAAACAGGATTTCCTGAGGGAAGCAAAGGATCTCAGACAGAGATTCAGAAATAGAGGGTATCCGGACTACATCTTAAGATCAGCTTATCAAAATGCCCTTAAAACTCCCAGGGAAAACCTGTTGACCCCCAAACAGACAGACCAGATGATACAGCCTACACGTGTGATTGCCACCTTTGATCATGCTTCTCCTATGATACGAGGAATACTTGAGAAACATTGGAGGATTCTACGGATGGATCCTGATCTGAGGGACACAGTATCGGACAAACCCCAGATCACATATCGGAGAGGTAGGAATATAGGGGATTTAGTAACACATAGCCATCTCCCCCCTATACCATCTATAGGGAGCACTTGGCTTAATAAAACACCTATAATTGGTAACTTTCCCTGTGGACATTGTAAGGCGTGCCCTAACATGATGAAAACTAAAGAAATTCTCAATGAGAGGACAGGTAAAATATACACCATTCGTAGCTTCATTAACTGTAGCACTTGTGGTATAATTTACTTGGCAATTTGTCCATGCCATAAAAGATATATAGGGAAAACACTCCGACCTTTTAAGAAAAGAGTGTTAGAACATCTGGGAGATGTCAGAAACAATAGAGACACCTCCCTGGCTCGCCATATGAATTTCGTACATAGTGGTTGCTATGATCATCTCATGTTCATTGGATTAGAACAAATTCGTCCATCTCCAAGAGGGGGTGATTTTGATAAATTATTACTCCAGAAAGAGTGCAGACTTATATACGAAATGGGTACGATGGAACCTATAGGACTCAATGACCAATTAAGTTTTGCTCCCTTTTTATAGGTCTGGCCATGTGGGGATGATACTGGTTATGGTGACCAGTAGGCAGTAAGTGGAGATCTTAGTAGATCTATCAGCTAGTGTCACCAAACTAGTAAGGGAGTGACAGGACAAGTAGGAGGTACGAGAGCGGGGTCCGCCCTTTTTAGGGCGATAACACTGCCTAGGGATCAGGGCACCAGTTAGCATAGGGTAAGATCAGGTTCCCTAGGCCCAGTTCTAATGCCACTCCATGTTCCCTGATAGCCTCCCCATCTGTATCATCCCCACGTTGTCAGGTCAATACCGAACTGATTTTTCCCCCCCCCCTTTAATTTAATATAATACAATTTCTTTAAATTTATTTATCTCTTAGCCGGCTAGGAACACAATTTTTTCTCAGTTGGCTAATTGTATACTCTGGTCTGTTTTGGAGGTTCACGGATATCCACCTGAGAATAGGGGCATTCCCTGGGAGTTTTAGTGAACTAAAATCGGGACCTCACAACCCCTTGCCCCTCTTGTTCAAGGAGAGGGGGGTGTGGAGGCACAAGCCAATCTATAGGGATTACCTTTTGAGAATATTACATCAGTGGATTTGTCCGGGTTGTTTTCAAAGCTTGAGGGACTTAGTGCCTGTATTAATTAATTAGGCACCTTAGCGTCCCGATCCTCTCCACTGATGTTTATTTATTTATTAATTTAAATATAATATCTCCCCCTCTAAGATGTATTCCGTATGGCTCCAACATTAAACCTCACCTACCCACCATATAGGGCCATTTAGAGGTGCTTAGTAGCAATGAATTTATATATATTTGAGTAGCATCTCCTAATAAGCTCTAATTTTAGGCTGTCCAGTATTCTAGCATGTGATCATAATTGGTGCCGGTCACTGAGGAGTTAATGTATTCACTCCTCTAGCCGCAAATCACATTCTAACATACCTGGCCCGAATACAGAAGTGACGAGCGGTACTTAGTCCCGCCCCCTATGGGCGTCAGAGAGAGGCTGGGACGGATGACGTCACGCTGGGGTGCCAGGATATGACGCCAGACGCCAAGGATCGCGGCAAGGCAGCGCAGAGAAGCCGGTCGGACTGTTACTGGCTCCCCGCCATTGCGGGTTTGCGCACCTTCCGGGATCCTGTAATTGGCGGTTACATCAGCGGACTGTGAGTAACGAGTGGCGGCGATACGGCTTTTTTCGCAGGTGCTGCGCAGCAACTCCTTACAGGGATATTTGTTGTATTCTTTCTTTAGGTACTGGGAGACGGACCACGGACTGTGAGTGAGAGCCCTATACATGAAAGGATATTATATTGTACCGGAGCATGGGGTCTGACTGGCTTTATGTATCTTTTTTACAGGTTATCTCCTTTGGATCCGCTGTAATTACACCCGCATAGTGGCACCTAGTATCGGGGTGCCACATGTAGATCAATTACACCTGTATAGTGGCACTTGGCACAGGGGTGCTACATGCATTTATCTATGTTTATATATTGAGTGACGCCATTGTTATCTCCTTATCTCACACATTTTCCACATTGTTGAGACTTTCTTTCTATATATATGAAGTTCTCCTGATGACGCTCTAGATTAGGGCAGAAACGCGTAGAGAACGATATATATCTGAGAACGGTATATATTCATATAAATCCACCGGATTGGTGGCGCTCTGAATACTGGTAAATCCACCATACGGGTGGTAACCTAGAGTGGATCCTGTGTATCAGTTTTTAAGATTGTATTGGTTCACAATCACTTCAGTGGTGTATTTTAATAATTATTATATTAAAAGTTATATTTTAGTAGCACTCCCCCCACACTTTTTTCTAAAAAGGTTTTTTTGCATTTTTGATGCTGGGAGATGATATGACCCCTTGTAGGTCAGCTAAATCATTCTACATACAATAATTTAATTAATTTATTTTTTATTTTTTCTCCCAATCAAATAAGAATAAGTAATATTTCACTGCAGTAATCCTTAAAGCTGCTGGGGCTGAAGTTCACCCAGGTTAAATGATAGAACATGATAATGAGTTGAATACAGTTCACAGTACATGCAGTTTGGATGCGTTTTCTTACTCAAAGTGCATTTTTTTTAAAGACATTGTAATGGTGACCTACAATCACAATGGAGGTGCTTTCTGAAGATTTAAAGGGGTTCTCCAGCATAAGGTGATTTTAGTACATACCTGGCAGACAGTAATGGACATGATTAGGAAGGATCTGCGCTTGTCTTGGGCTAAATGGCTATGCTGTGAGATTACCAGAACACTGTGGCTAGCTTTCTGTGAACTTGTATTTCCTGTTTTCAGTTTTCTTGTTTGCTTACAAATCCCATAATTCCATTTTCCTCCTTCCCACACATCAGCCACCCCACCCATTGAAACATAAATGAGCTGCACACCTGCGGTCTTCAATCAGGGTGCCTACAGCTGTTACATTAGTTGCAGATTGATCGCTCCACCCATTGAAGCAGACAGGCTCCCTGTCATCAGCTGATTAGTGAGTCAGGTCTCGGCCACATTGCAACCTGGGAAAAATCCAAGACAGCAGTCATTTTGTATGCTGGTAAAAATAAATATTGGGGTGAAAATCACATAAGAATTGTGAGAAAACCATCAAACACAGGTACAGACACTATATTATGAACTACACTTACTTTACAGCTCCTGTAGCATAGTCAAATAAAAAAAAATCCCGGAATACCCCTTTAAGGTTTTTAGGTATTTTTACTGTATTTCTCACTTTTACTGCATTTTTACTCCCTTTCGCTGCAATTTTCTGAAATCCTATGTTTTGCACAACTGCAGTAGAACAGCATTATTTTTGCAGCTATTTGGGTAAAATTACTGCAAAAAAATGAAGAGGGAAAAAAAAACTACAGAGAAAAATGCAATGTGTGACCACAGCTTCAGGGGAGGTTTATATCTACTATATATCCTGATCCCATAGAGATAGCAGCAGTATACAGATAGAGCTGGAGGGAAATTGTATAACTACTTTATACCCTGATCCCATAGAGATAGCAGCAGTATACATGCAGAGCTGGAGGGAAAGTATATAACTACTATATATCCTGATCCCATAGAGATAGCAGCTTTATACAGATAGAGCTGGAGGGGAGGTGTATAACTACTATATATCCTGATCCCATAGAGAGGGAAGGGAGGGGTCTATGTTAGCATCATCCTGGAAGCCAGCTGACCCAGGACTGGCCACTTCCTCTGACGCTGTGATTTTCAGTGGGTTAGGCTGTGATCACATGACCTAGTTACAGCAGTGAAATGTATGAATGCAGCTGTGCTGGGATAAAACAGACAGTGCTGTAGGACTAGTGGTGGTGAGTGCTACAGAGGCTTTATGTGGAGACGAGGGGGCATATATAGTATAGCAGTTTAGCTTTTCTATATTACTTTCTTAAGCACAAAATACAATTGCCCAGCCCCAATACCCTATCATTAGGTTGGCAAGTTATCTTTTCTTACTTTTGACATTACAAGCAGCGAGCACTTTATACACCAGATAACATGCACATTCTTGGCACTACGTGGCGGTTTAGAGGATTTAGTCACTCGAAAACTGTACTTAATATGCGTCCGCAGAGAACTAAATGCAGAGACTTGATGGGCACGCCAGACGAGAACTCATCAGCGCCAGACTTAGGATTTCTACAATGTAATTCATCTCTCTAACCTCTCGCTGAAAAAGTCAAGTTTTTCAGATTACAATTTCCAACACAACAACATATTTCCCGTGTCTTAATGTCAAGCATGGATTGTTGAAAAGCACTAACTGGATTTTATAATCTGTTTTAGTAAAGTACCTGTAATTATGGTGTAAAAAGACACGCATTACGCTAAAACCTCCTGATAGCGGAAGACAAGAGTAATGCAGATGTGAGAGCTGCTTTCTGGAGAAAAATTTATGGAAAAAGAAAAAAAAAAAGCCATTAGTTTATAGAGCGCAATTACATACAGAAAAGGTAATAAGGAAACATATAGAAAAGTCAGGAATATAAGTCCCAGCCTATCTCATTTGTGCACCCTTAAATCAAAAACTACCATAATTTATACTTGAAGCGTACCTGTCATATCACAGAAAAAATAATGCTTCTATATGTTCAGATGCTTTAGATGTCTTTTATGTGTCTAGCTTCTGTATTCAGCTCAAAAATCCCTCTGTTCTTTTGCTCACTCATTCTGACATCCACAGCTCAGGAAGGGGCTTGTCCAAGGAAATTACTGAGCCCGCCCTCACTCACCATGCAACACTTCCTCCCCGAGTCTGCTGTGCTGGGTCTCTCCATCCAACCACTGCAGGCTGCTCTGTAACCCCCTCCCCTCTGTTTTCATGCTGCAGTCTGATAGGACAGGAGTGAGCATAGAGGAGTGCTAGTCCCGCCCTCACTTCCGGGACTTTGTCCCTGCCTGTGCTTCAGCTAGCATAAAGAAGATGCTGCAGCCAGACAGAATTATGTTCTGGATGGTATGATGACTCCTGGAGTTTTTTTTATAAGCGCCATAATATTTTCTTATGAAGTATATTACAAAGGTTAATGTTATGCCCAGATGTACAACATATAAAAAGATTTTGAATATGACAGTGCCCATTTAAAGAGGTATTGTAAGATGGTTAAACATGCATGCGTGGCACAGGGGTCAGGGAGATTAGGACAGATCGCTACCGACAGAACGAGCACTTGGCCAATAGCTACTGACTGAGTGAATGTTTCCTGATCACCCAGTGCCAAGCATGCATGTATAACACATGGGGGGGGGAGGGGAATAAAATAATTTCTCTTTCTCAAATGAGACCAAAAATACCATAACATCTGTCAATGAAAAGAGGGTCCTGACCTTCTATGTTAACTTGATATATTTTGCAAGCGGTACACTAACTCATAGCAAGAAAACATTATAAGGGTGGATTTACACAGAGTGTTTTTTAGAGAAAGGCCACTGCAGTTTTTTGAGCCACAGCCAAAGGTGGTACCAGATGGAAGGAGAAGAATTAGAGTAAGGAGAAGAACTCCCTCTATATTTCCCACTCTCTTGAGTCCACTTCTGACTTTCGCTCAAGAACTGCATAAAACCCCATCATAACTGTGTGTTAAAAAACCCTTAGTGTCTATTCACACGGCGGAATCTCTGCTAGCGGAAAGTCTGCCGTGTGAATAGACACTAAGCCTGTTCCTTTTTTTCAAAAGCTCTTACTGCTAGGATGTAACACCGGACAAGGTCCGTCTCTAATACACTAAATAAAAATGTGGCTGCAATATCTGACTGAGGTTCCTTGGGTTCTTCATATAGGAAATGATCCTGGGGGTTCACACAGAACACATAAATACACTAATTTTTTTTAATTCTTGCCAACAGTCCTGATTTTGATAAGACAATCCTGAAAACAGGACCCTAAAATAGGTTGAGGTTTTTGCAAAAGTGGTTGCTCGTGGGTGTTCCCGAGGCGGAGCTTAAATGTCCCAATTTTGGTCATTTGAATCTCTTTGTTGCTACCATTTTACGTACACGACATATACAAATCTAATAGTTATTTTTTGTTTTGTTTCTTTTTAACAACACGTATGTGGCACATGAATGACTCTTAAGTAACCTCTAAATGGTGTTGTCTTCTGACTGATCTTTAAAGTCCATTACAGGGACAAAGCCTGGACCCACCTGAGGAGCATTTGATCCTGACCCGGTGCCCATACTGTACATGGAGGTTGTTTTTCCCAACAGTATCAACTGTTCTGTATTGAATCCATTCATCTCTAAAGTGTTAATCCTCAAAATGATAAAAATAGATCTCACAACAAATATCTTCAGATTATTTTGGATGCTTTTTATCTCCACGCTAATCCTAGGGGAATGTGTGTGAGGATACGCGGTGCATATTTACGTGCCAGCCAGGAATGAAAGTCACCTAGAACTGCATGGACTAACGCATTCAAAAGTTATAGTAAGTCAAGGGTTACTCCTCCTGGTCTCCGTGCGCGTGAACTTTCAGTCTCAGTAGAGAACGGCCACGAGGACGGAATCGGAAATAGCAAGAGTTTGTTTGGCAGTTTTAGGACTAAGTTTTAAACTTTTCTAGAAAAAGATCTTAAAATTGTGATAGCAAATCTTGGGCTGGAGGGTGATGGCTGGGAGACGTAAATTTCACAACAGCAGAAAAGCCATTGGAATTCATCAAAATACAACAATGATAAGCCATCAAAGCTTCATCGGTAAGAGGTCGAACCCCTATTGGTATTAGCAGTTTCACATGGAAGCAAGAGAGACACATTTCTGGCTCATATTGCTGGTGTGAGTCCTGGTCCAACTGCATTTTTGACAGGTGCCAGTTCGGGCCCTTAGAAACTGTTAGGCCAGGACTTGTGGTGGTAATATGGATGCAAAAAATATGGCCATTAGAACTAAAGATTGCAACCGACACTTTCAAGAGGAACTCAGATGGTGAATTGCTTTAAAAAAGTCAATGTCACAGTCAACTGGTTGCTTACCATCTCACACCTGTGCTGTCCGTGCATGCATTGGGTCATTTCTGTCCGTGCAGGGGTTATCAAGCATTAGAAAAACAGAGCTGATTTCTTTTTTTTTTTTTTTTAAATAGCACCACATTTGTCTGCAGGCTGGGTGTGGTTTTGTAGCTCTATTCTATTGAAATGAATGGAACAAAGCTGAAATACCAGACAGGATTGGGACTGTTTTTGGACTGGATAACCCCTTTTAAAAGCTACCATTAACAGGTTTTGGTGGGCAGAAGATAACTACTGTTGTCGAGCAGCCTGAAAAAGTCCCTGTTTTGGGCCCCGCCGCTACTGTTGGTTGGCACAGCCCAGACCCAGGGGCTAGATTGGGCATTATTGGGGCTGCTCGTCCACTGGCCCATTCCCCCTTTCAGAATAGGTGTCGCAGTGTTGACGGTCGCCGCCCAGTGCAGCTCCATTTCTAGTTAGAGGAGAACCCCAGCAAAGACTAACTTATCCCCTATCCACAGGATATTAGCAGCTGATCGCAGGGGTGTTCCGACCGCTGGGACCTCCCACGATAGGAGGAGTGTGTGTCGTCTACTGTTAGACGACACATGCTCCATTAATTTCTATGGGCTGGGAGCGCCAATGATGTCAGAGTGCTGTAATTGGGTCTTTTCGGTGCATCCATAGAAATGAATGAGGTGCATGCCGTCTGCACCATGTGCTACTCACTGAGCACCAGGGTCCGTTTCGGAGGTCGCCGAGGGGAAAGGGGGGATTTGGCATTCCAGCAGCCAGACCCTCCTGCGATCAGCTACTTATCCTCTATCCTGTGGATAGGGGGATAAGTAATTTTTGCTGGATTTCCACCGCAGAAATTATGCTGTGTGAACGTAGCCTTAGAAGGCCCAAAAGAAACTACAGAACTTAGAAAAGTAACAGCAACACAGCATCCAAGCAAAAGGGAATTCATAATACAGTCACATTACAATATGTAATAACATTATGGAATGCAGCAAAGGCAAAATTATTTTTTAGAACCGGAATACCCCTTTAATTTTTTTTAGCTTTGCCTAGTAGTTTCCCAGGGGTACACTGCTGCCCCAGCACACGGAACATTCTATTCGCTGGATGGGGGCTGCGGGGGTCATGATGTAACGCCACACCCCCTCGATGCAAAATGTTCTGAACGCTGCGGCAGTGGAGTACTCCTTTAAATAATCTCCTTTTTTTTTTTTTTTACAAAGAACATAGTGCCAGGGGCTGATATACTGCCAGGCCATTCCAGCACTGCAGCATCTCCATGTGTACGCCGAGAAATGCTGAAATAACAAACTCTGCCTGGAAGTAGCTTATCTCTCTAAATACAGCAGTCTAGAAGTGCGGCTCTTATCCGATAAATGCAAGTAAAATGATTATTTTCTGCTTTATATTTGCAGTTAATCATCGGGGCAACAATTATAAAGCTGTCGGGAGAGCGTTTACCATCTCCGAGAATTATGGGCTATACTCAGGTCTATGATTCTGCGAAATTAGAGGCACTGTTTTACGGTATTAAATGTGCCAATCCGAGAACGTTACAGACTACGCTATGCTTCATGTTCCTCGGGCTCCGATGTGACAATCATTATCACCGCGTTAGATGTATAGTCAAAAACAAACAAACAAAAAAAACTAAACAAACATAAAAAAATGGCGATCATTTTATAAAGTGGTAAAATATTTATGGCTCAGGCGCGCAGTAAATTAATTATGCAAAGACTGTTCACAGAAAATGGCATCCCAGGAAATGTTTTATTAATAAAATATAACAATTGACTGTGACTTTAGGTTCAACGTACACGCGTTTTTCATCTTCATTATATAAAAACTGCACGAAAAAAAAAAAGTACTGAAAATGAAGGACTCCGACTTCAAGTCAGTCAAGAGAATGAAGCTCTGGCTTCAAATCCGTTACGTACAGAGTAGTTGGTTTCACACACACAGTATATTTGGATAAACATGTATTTTATGGTATGTTACTCCTGTTGGTCTGGGAATACATGTATCAGCAACATCAACAACAACTATTGGGCTTGACTGTATATAGAGGCGAGGGGCAGTCAGTGATGAGTCGGAAAAATTAAATGAGGCTCCATTCCAAGATTTACTGAGCAGCATCAGTTTTTGCCGCATGACTGTATTGTGACAAAAATGCACAAATAAATGTCCTGTGCCATCATGAAATGTCCTACACCTGCACTGTGATTTGTATAGTGATGCTACCATGTGCATTTTACCTGTACTGTGACATCACTGTGTATTATCCCTGTACTGTGACATCACTGTGTATTATCCCTGTACTGTGACATCACTGTGTGTATTATCCCTGTACTGTGACATCACTGTGTATTATCCCTGTACTGTGACATCACTGTGTATTATCCCTGTACTGTGACATCACTGTGTGTATTATCCCTGTACTGTGACATCACTGTGTATTATCCCTGTACTGTGACATCACTGTGTGTATTATCCCTGTACTGGGACATCACTGTGTATTATCCCTGTACTGTGACATCACTGTGTGTATTATCCCCGTACTGTGACATCACTGTGTATTATCCCTGTACTGTGACATCACTGTGTATTATCCCTGCACTGTGACATCAGTGTATTATCTCTGTACTGTGACATCACTGTGTATTATCTCTGTACTGTGACATCACTGTGCATTATCCCTGTACTGTGACATCACTGTGTGTATTATCCCTGTACTGTGACATCACTGTGTGTATTATCCATGTACTGTGACATCACTGTGTGTATTATCCCTGTACTGTGACATCACTGTGTATTATCCCTGTACTGTGACATAACTGCGTGTAATATCCCTGTACTGTGACATCACTGTGTATTATCCCTGTACTGTGACATCACTGTGTGTATTATCCCTGTACTGTGACATCACTGTGTATTATCCCTGTACTGTCACATCACTGTGTGTATTATCCCTGTACTGTGACATCACTGTGTGTATTATCCCTGTACTGTGACATCACTGTGTGTATTATCCCTGTACTGTGACATCACTGTGTGTATTATCCCTGTACTGTGACATCACTGTGTATATTATCCCTGTACTGTGACATCACTGTGTATATTATCCCTGTACTGTGACATCACTGTGTGTATTATCCCTGTACTGTGACATCACTGTGTATATTATCCCTGTACTGTGACATCACTGTGTATATTATCACTGTACTGTGACATCACTGTGTATATTATCTCTGTACTGTGACATCACTGTGTATTATCCCTGTACTGTGACATCACTGTGTGTATTATCTCTGTACTGTAACATCACTGTGTATTATCCCTGTACTGTGACATCACTGTGTATTATCACTGTACTGTGACATCACTGTGTGTATTATCTCTGTACTGTGACATCACTGTGTATTATCCCTGTACTGTGACATCACTGTGTGTATTATCTCTGTACTGTAACATCACTGTGTATTATCCCTGTACTGTGACATCACTGTGTGTATTATCCCTGTACTGTGACATCACTGTGTATTATCCCTGTACTGTGACATCACTGTGTGCATTATCCTTTTGCACCAGAATAGCCTTGTGGCATATGGAAACCAAAATAATTATAAGTTTACATTCTGAATTTGCTGCTAAAGATTGTTAAATAAAAGGGTTAACCCTTTTTTGTGAAATGCAATACATGGCGGATAGGAGAGGGATTTCCCTAGCGTTAAACACACCATCAGAGCCCCTGCAAGAACACCTGAATTTTGGCCATGACACCCATATAAAAGAACAAGTGTTTAAAGGGGTACTCCAGTGGAAAACAGGTGCCAGAAAGTTAAACAGATTTGTAAATTACTTCTACTAAAAAATCTTAATCCTTTCAGTACTTATTAGCTGCTTAATACTACAGAGGAAATTGCTACAGAGGAGCTCTCTGCTGACATCATGAGCACAGTGCTCTCTGCTGACACCTCCGTCCATTTTAAGAACTGTCCAGAGTAGGAGAAAATCCCCATAGAAAATATATGCTGCTCTGGTCAGTTCCTAAAACGGACAGAGATGTCCGCAGAGAGCACTGTGGTCATGATGTCAGCAGAGAGCAGTGTGTTCCAAAAAGAAAAGAATTTCCTCTGTAGTATTCAGCAGCTAATAAGTACTGGAAGGATTACGATTTTTTTTAATAGAAGTAATTTACAAATCTGTTTTATTTTCAAATCAACTGGTGCCAGAAAGTTTAAGTTTTCCACTTAAGAGTACCCCTTTAACTGCATCATATTCAGACACACTGTGGGAGATTTATCACAACCTGTGCAAAGGAAAAGTTGACCTGTTGCCCATAGCAACCAATCAGATCGCTTCTTTTATTTTAAAAAGGGCCTCTGATAAATAAAAGAAGCGATCTGATTGGTTGCTATAGGCAACTGGTCAACTTTTCCTCTACACAGGTTTTGATAAATCTCCCCCACTAAGGCTAAGTTCACATCAGTGTTGTGCTCCGTCCCGTCCCGTCCCGTCCCATGTCCGTTCATTTTAGACTTTGAAGGCAGTTCGTCTGGTTTTCCGTCAGGTTTCCAGCTGTTGCAAAACTACAACTCCCAGCGTGCCCGGAAAGCCAACGGCTGTCCGGGCATTCTGGGAGTTGTAGTTTTGCAACAGCTGAAGGCCCACAGTTTGGAGACCACTGTATTAGAGTTAAAGGGGTATTCCAGGAAAAAACTTTTTTATATATATCAACTGGCTCCAGAAAGTTAAACAGATTTATATATTACTTCTATTAAAAAAATCTTAATCCTTTCAGTACTTATGAGCTTCTGAAGTTAGGGTTGTTCTTTTCTGTCTAAGTCCTCTCTGATGACACCTGTCTCGGGAAACGCCCAGTTTAGAAGCAAATCCCCATAGCAAACCTCTTCTAAACTGGGCGTTTCCCGAGACAGGTGTCATCAGAGAGGATTTAGACAGAAAAGAACAACCTTAACTTCAGAAGCTCATAAGTACTGAAAGGATTAAGATTTTTTAATAGAAGCAATTTACAAATCCGTTTAACTTTCTGGAGCCAGTTGATATATATAAAAAGAAGTTTTTTCCTGGAATACCCCTTTAATCATCCTCCATAGAGATGAGGTAACTTACAGTAAATTAGATTCGTCACGAACTTCTCGGCTCGGCAGTTGATGACTTATCCTGTGTAAATTAGTTCAGCCTTCAGGGGCTCCCGGTGGGCTGGAAAAGGTGGATACATTCCTAGGAAAGAGTCTCCTAGGAATGTACCCACCTTTTCCAGCCCACTGGAGCACCTGAAAGCTGAACTAATTTAGGCAGGAAAAGTCATCAACTGCCGAGCCGAGAAGTTCGTGACGAATCGAATTTACTGTAAGTTCGCTCATCTCTAATCCTCCATGTCGATGTAGCTCTCATAGGATTCGAAACCATGGTCTACATCTACCAGGAGAGCTGAAAACAAAGCCACCATGCAACAACTAATACAGAATATATATATATATATATATATATATATATATATATATATATATATATAAATAATAAATATATAGAAATAAAAAAAATAGAAAGCAACCAAAATGTCACATCTCAGCTGAGAAGCCAAAGGTCTTGGTCACCCAGGAATGATTGACAGAACGTTTCGTCAAGGAGGTCCCACCCACAGGCGCAGGAGATTAATGGCCTGGTGGGACGGTAGGAGTAAGGAACAATGCCGGCAATTATTGCTCCGCTAAAGTCAATCCTGTTCACGAGGAATTAATTCATCATAATCCCACACCGTATGAGGGACATGGACGTCCGTGACATATCCAGGCTTCATATATTTTTATTAAGAGCGTTGAGCCAAACAATGGCACTCTGTCATTCTAACAACCAAATCAATACAGACTTCGAGGGAAAGGAGACGTAGGCGAATGTGCCCGCTACGATCGGGAGGGCTTGTGCCGCGGAAATTACTCATTTTTATTTACTGAAAAAATGGAAATCAAAGATTGCTGGGAATATCATCTGAAAGGGTACTCCGGTGGAAACCATTTTTTTTTTTTTTTTTTTAAATCAACTATTGGCAGAAAGTTATACAGATTTGTAAATTACTTCTATATAAAAATCTTAATCCTTCCAGTACTTATCAGCTGCTGTATGCCCCAGAGGAAGTTGTGTAATTCTTTCCAGTCTGGCCACAGTGCTCTCTGCTGACACCTCTGTCCATGTCAGGAATTGTTCAGAGCAAGAGAGGTTTGCTATGGGGTTTTGCTCCTACTCTGGACAGTTCCTGACACAGACAGAGGTGTCAGCAGAGAGCACTGGGGTCAGACTGGAAAGAAACTACACAATTTCCTGTGGAGGATACAGCAGCTGATAAGTACTGGAAGGATTGAGATTTTTATACAGAAGTCATTTACAAATCTGTTTAACTTTCTGTCACCAGTTGACAAAGAAAAAAAAATGTTTTCCACCTGAGTACGCCTTAAAAGGGTACTCCGGTAGAAACTTTTTTATTTATTTTTTTTTTTTTTTAAATCAACTGGTGCCAGAAAGTTAAACAGATTAGCAAATTACTTATATTAAAACATTTTAATCCTTCCAGTACTTATTAGCTGCTGAATACCACAGAGGAAAATTTTTTTTTTTTGGGAACACAGAGCTCTCTGCTGAATCACGAGCACAGTGCTCTCTGCTGACATCTCTGTCCATTTTAGGAACTGTCCAGAGCAGCATATGTTTGCTATGGGGATTTTCTCCTACTCTGGATAGTTCTTAAAATGGACAAAGGTGTCAGCAGAGAGCACTGTGCTCGTGATTCAGCAGAGAGCACTGTGTTCCAAAAAGAAAAGAATTTCCTCTTTAGTATTCAGCAGCTTATAAGTACTGGAAGGATTAATATTTTTTTTAATAGAAGTAATTTACAAATCTGTTTAACTTTATGGCACCAGTTGATTTGTTAAAAAAAAGTTTTCCACCGGAGTACCCATTTAAAGGGTCCTCAAAATACAGAAATACAGCCCCAATTTCTTGAGCTGAATGGAAGAGTCCCCAGGTATTACAGCTTAGTTCATTTTAGGTGAATGGGACTGAGATGCAATACCTGACACTGCCAATAGACAAGAATGGTGCTGTTTTTGGAAAAGAAAAAAAAAATTGTTTAAAACGTACCTGTCGTAAGGTTTTTATAAACCTGCCTAGTTTTGATAGATTCACCCTTCAGAGTGGTGACAAGGTGAATTTAGTGCTATCACTGTTGTTATTAAGTCCCTGAGAGCCCCCCTCCATGGTGCACGGCTATTTTATATTCTTTCCATTTTAGGAGCCGATCTGTTTACCAGTAGTACCCATGCCTGGACTTATCCCCTCCTTACTTCTCTGGCCAATCAAAGCACAGCACACCACATACTCATCGTTGCTATGCCATGACATAGTGCTGGGAAAAAGTGGACTGGGTAGGACAGGTTAGCAGTGTGCTGGGGGAGGATTTACAGAGAACAGTACTATAGATGACATGTGGAGGGAAAAGGGATTACTGATGCATTGGGAAAGCAAGGGTTTATGTGAGCAGATAGGAAAGAAACAGCAGCAGCACAGTAAGGAAGGGGTTATTGATGCATTGAGAATGCAATGTTTTATGTAAGCAGAAAAAAAAAGAAACAGGAGCAGCAAGGAAGGAGCTATACTAAGCACTGAGCTGCTATCCTGAACTTTATAGGTGGGAATGAATGAGGAGGAAGCCTTAAAGGAGAACTCCAGACAAATTAAATAATCTTTATATAGCTGCACATGATAAAGTTATATAACTTTGCAATGTGAAGAGTAATCTTTTCTGAGCACATGTCCTGTTTCTCTGCATGCAGGAAGTCCAGGAGATCTTATCACACTGATGACTAGCATGTACCATAGACAACACCTCACACTCCCTTCTCCTCAGCTCAAAGAGATGACAGCTTAAGTGTGCCGTGTTTGAGTGTGCCTGATTGGCTGGAGGGCAACACACTCCCTGTGTGAGCTGCAGGGAGGGGCTGCTGTGAGAGTGAGCAGTGAGGAAGTTTTTCTGCTGACACAGCAGTATTTTCTAAGGCTGTTTATGGGGGGCTATGGGGGTCTGATGGTCTGATTTTGAAACAAATCAGCTGGGATGCCTTGTGGAGGAGTCATGGTGAGTAAATATATATATATAACTTATTTTGGGTGTGAATCATCTTAAGCAGACAGACTAGCTCACTGTGCTGGGGGATGATTTGCAGAGTACAGTACTATACATGGGCATGTGAAAGGAGAAAGGGGCTACTGATGCACTGGGGACTTGCAAGGTATTATGTGAGCATAAAGAAAAGAAACACAAGCAGGATTACAGCAAGAAAGGGGTTACAGTAAGCACTAAACTGCTGCTAGTGCTGCTTAGAAGCTTAATGGGGGGGTGGGGGTTCACTGTAGCACTGTGGACATACAGCCGAAGGGACACTAGTTTTTCCACATGGGAATATTGCCCTAAGTTTATGGGTAGTAAGAGATGTGAGGGAAGCCTTGCCTTACCTTTGAGGAACAATGTGTATCATCTTCAACATGCAGAGTAGCTTGGGTTGCAGGCACACAGTGCAGGTTTTCTCACTCTCTCACCTGCATAGAGCATATGTTAAATCCCCCCCCCCCCCTCCTGTAAATTGGGGACAGAAGATTGCTTAGAAGTGTGACACCCTGACGTTATTGTCCAATATCCCAGATAATTGTGTAGTCTTATTGTAAGACTTGCTCTATGTTCTCAATTGTCGCTGAAGATAAGTGACTCTCATTATTATTTACCTTCTTTAATCGAAATGCTTTGTGCATACCTTATTGTGTTTGTTTTTCCATTGCCATGTTGGGTGCAAAACACTTCTGTTCCAAACTGGTGGGCCTGCATGGATATCTGGGATGTTATTTCTATTGTTATATGTCGACTAAATATGTGAAGTTGAAACATCATATGGACTGTTGATCACCGTCTTATGTCCTCTTCATATACTCCTTTCCCCTTTTTTTTTTTTTTTTTTTTTACTTTGATTTACCTAAAGATGTGCCTGTTCTTTATTTTTATTTATTTACTTATTTTATTTTTATTTTCTGTATATGTATTTGTTCTTCTTTGTTTTGGAATTTTTTGAAAAATAAACAGTTATTTAAAAAAAAAGAAGTGTGACACCCTTAGGGTTGTTTTCCTGGAGTAAGGATTTATTTTTAGTTAATAAAGTGATTTATAAACATGTTAGGAATCACATGGCGAGAAGCTGTTTGAAACGACAGTGACCATTTGACTAATCTTTGGCAAACCATTAAAGGCCCCTATTAGAGATGAGCGAACTTACAGTAAATTTGATTTGTCAAACTTCTCGGCTCGGCAGTTGATGACTTATCCTGCATAAATTAGTTCAGCTTTCAGGTGCTCCCGTGGGCTGGACAAGGTGGATACAATCCTAGGAGACTCTTTCCTAGGAATGTATCCACCTTTTCCAGCCCACGGGAGCACCGGAAAGCTGAACTAATTTATGCAGGAAAAGTCATCAACTGCCGAGCCGAGAAGTTCGTGACGAATCGAATTTACTGTAAGTTCGCTCATCTCTAGCCCCTATCATCAGATGAGAAGACAGGTTGTAGTGCAGCGTTTTCTAAGAAGTGTGTCTCCAGCTGTTGCAAAACAGCAACTCCCAGCATGCCTACGGCATGCTGAGAGTTGCAGTTTTGCAACAGCTGGAGATACACTGTTTAGAAAACCCTGCTTAAGTGGGGGGTAAAAAAAAAAACATGCCACGACATTGAATTGTGTACTTTGTGTACTTATCGTTTCTAATACATCAATGTGTCAGCAGTCTCTCAATCCACCCCCCCCCCCCCCCCCCCCCCGTATAGCACATTAAGAAGCGTCCTCCCTCCTTTGTGTGTATCATTGCACTTTTAATTATACGCAATCTCGCCTGCAAACATCTCTATTTCATTTGGAGCTCTCCCTCCGCTGCAGGCTTCTGCTTCCGTCTATTACCACGCCTGTTATATTATCAGCGTACGTTCACAGCAAGTAACCGCAGCATACATCGGGAGCGGTCATCTCCTTACATCTACAAATTGCTGCCCCGTTGCTGTTGCGCCGACCTTTCCGCGTGGCGCGCGGAAATATGTAAAATGCCGTAAACGCACTCAACAGCCACTTCCAGCTCCAGAACTGTGATTTTATTTATTTTTTATATACAGTGATCCCTCAACTTACAACGGCCTCAACATACAATAGTTTCAACATACAATGGTCTTTTCTGGACCATTGTAAGTTGAAACCAGACTCAAAATACAATGCTACGGACAGTCCAGATCTGCGAAACATGTCAATGACCGGAAGAACTGACCAATGAGAATGGGCAATTTACTGGTAAAATACCTGTATTACTGAAGCATATGCACTGACTGGTGTCTGGTAGCGCCCCCTACAGTAGAGAGAGGTATTAAACGTTCTCTACTCTTTACCTGTATTACTGAAGTGTATGCACTGAATGATGTCTGGTAGCGCCCCCTACAGTACAGGGAGGTATTACATGTTCTGTACTCTTTACCTGTATTATTGAAGTGTATGCACTGACTGGTGTCTGGTAGCGCCCCCTACAGTACAAGGAGGTATTACATGTTCTCTACTACTCTTAACCTGTATTACTGAAGTGAATGCACTGACTGGTGTCTGGTAGCGCCCCCAACAGTACAGGGAGGTATTACATGTTCTGTACTCTTTACCTGTATTACTGAAGTACATGCACTGACTGGTGTCTGGTATCACCCCCTACAGTACAGGGAGGTATTACATGTTCTGTACTCTTTACCTGTATTACTGAAGTGTATGCACTGACTGGTGTCTGGTAGCGCCCCCTACAGTACAGGGAGGTATTACATGTTCTGAACACTTTACTTATGCCAGGGTTAGCTGCTCCTTTGGACACCAGGTGAGGGCGACTCCATGTTACTTTTTTAGGACACTGCATGTACTGTACAGGACCCTGAAGAAGCTCCTGTCCTCTACATAGACCAGTGTTTCCCAAGCAGGGTGCCCCCAGCTGTTGCAAAACTACAACTCCCAGCAAGCCCGGACAGCCTTTGGCTGTCCGGGCATGCTGGGAGTTGTAGTTTTGCAACAGCTGTAGGATCCCTGCTTGGAAAACACTGAAATAGACAGTGATTTACAGCTCCCAGCAGATCTTTATTACTTTTATATATAAGGATTTGCTTTATCTATATTAGTTATCTACTGATTTTTCTTTAATTCTCACTTTTTCCTTTTTTTGGAAGACATTTTGGGGCTTTATAACCAATTACCAGGTTTCCATAGAGTTCTGGTCTCAACATACAATGGTTTCAACATACAACGGTCGTACCAGAACCAATTAATATTGTAACTTGAGGGACCACTGTATATATATATATATCCAAATCAGTAAGGAGACTGCGGCACACAGATTCGTGGAAAAAATAAAGTTGTGTTTATTCCATGAACAAGAGCGACGTTTCCGTGTTCTCACAACACCATTCTCAAGCATGTTGTGAGAACGCGGAAACGTCGCTCTTGTTCATGGAATAAACACAACTTTATTTTTTGCACGAATCTGAGTGCCGCAGTCGCCTTACTGTTTTGGATGTGTGTTGGGCCGTGACCGGGACCCCATAGACTGGCGTGCACCTACCATTTGCTTGCCTGGAAGTGCTGCTCCCCTTTTCCTATTGTTATATATATATATATATATATATATATATATATATATATATATTATTATTATTTTTTTCATTCAACTTTTTTTTTATTTCCTTCTACATTTTTTATTAGCCTTTTTTTTCTCTCCGACATACAATCTGAAATAAACTAATACGGAATGAAAGAGATGTTTAAGAGACGGATATTACAGGCAGTTTAGATAGAAGGAGCGGAGATTTAACGCTCGTCTTTCAAGGAGAAAATTTAGATTAAGAATTCATTGGCATTCATAAAGATTAACTGCATTATGTGGGAACATTATTCACATGGAGTTCATGAGTTATGGATTAAGGCAGATGATTGTTTTGTTGACGGAAGATGTAGGACAGTGGTTATGATTCATAGTCGCAGAGATAAAGAACTTTTGCAAGCGTCGTGTGAAATTTGTATTATTCACCAAAACAATAACCTGGTATATATATATATAATACGTTACTGTCACTTATCGTGTAGTACGTCCGTCATTATCAGCACAGAAAGTCATTGTTTTAAAATCCTATGCATAAATCTTTAACTATTCTCTCCATTTTTTTTTTTTTTTTAAAAACATGAATCTTAAAGGGGTACTCCGCTGGAAAAAAAAATTGTTATCAACTGGTGCCAGAAAGTTAAACAGAATTGTAAATTACTTCTATTTAAAAAAAAAAAATCTTAATCCTTCCAGTACTTATCAGCTGCTATTTGCTCCACAGGAAGTTCTCTTCTTTTTGGATTTCCTTTCGGTCTGACCACAGTGCTCTCTGCTGACACCTCTGTCCATGTCAGGAACTGTCCAGAGCAGGATAGGTTTGCTATGGGGAATTGTTCCTGCTCTGGACAGTTCCTAAAATGGACAGAGGTGTCAGCAGAGAGCACTGTGGTCAGACAGAAAGGAAATCCAAAAAAAAGAGAACTTCCTGTGGAGCAAATAGCAGCTGATAAGTACTGGAAGGATTAGGATTTTTTAATAGATGTAATTTACAAATCTGTTTAACTTTCCTGCACCAGTTCATTTAAAGGGGTACTCTGGCAGAAAACAAATGTTTTCAGATCAACTGGTGCCAGAAAGTTAAACAGATTTGTAAATTGCTTCTATTTAAAAATCTTAATCCTTCCAGTACTTAGCTGCTGTATGCTCCAGAGGAAGTTGTGTAGTTCTTTCCAGTCTGACAACAGTGCTCTCTGCTGCCACCTCTGTCCATGTCAGGATCAGATCCACATAGCGAACCTATTCTGCTCTGGACAGTTCCTGACATGGACAGAGGTAGCAGCCGAGAGCACTGTGTCAGACTGGGTCTTTTCTATCTACTGGGGTCTGTAATGCTGTACAGATCACTTCCCAGCAGCCTCCTCCTTATTACAGAGAGTACAGAAAGTCTAAGCTTTATTTTAGGTGTAGCTGCCAATAAAAAAAACTGCACATACTCTGCATGCGGTGAGGTGTCTGGGATTTACAGTCAGTGAGGTATGTTTCTCTACTTACCTGTCCCTCCCTCCCCCCCCCCTTCCCCTTTCTCTTCACTCTCTGTTTCACCTTTAATCTTTTATTTTGTTTTTAATGTTATTTTTCTTCCATATTCTTCCTTTTCTTTTATTCTGCCTTTAGGTTCCCCCCAACTGATTAAAAAGCGAGGACTTAAAGGGGTACTCCCGTGGAAAACTTTTTTTTTTTTAAATGAACTGGTGCCAGAAAGTTAAACAGATTTATAAATTACTTCTATTAAAAAATCTTAATCCTTCTAGTACTTATTGGCTGCTGTATACTACAGAGGAAATGCTTTTCTTTTTGGATTTCTCTTCTGTCACGACCACAGTGTTCTCTACTGACATCTGCTGTCCATTTTAGGAACTGTCCAGAGCAGCATATGTTTGCTATGGGGATTTTCTCCTGCTCTGGACAGTTCCTAAAATGGACAGCAGAGAGCACTGTGGTCGTGGCAGAAGAGAAATCCAAAAAGAAAAGCATTACCTCTGTAGTATACAGCCGCTAATTAGTACTGGAAGGATTAATATTTTTTTTTTTTTTATAGGAGTAATTTACAAATCTGTTTAACTTTCTGGCACCAGTTGATTTAAAAAAAAAAAAAGTTTTTCACCGGAGTACCCCTTTAATTGTTTCTTTAGATTGTACTCCATTAACCCCATCGCCCTCCCTGAGTGATATCTACACATGGAAAGACTCCTATTGTTGATGATCTATATGTTCTAGTTGTATCTAGTTGTTTTGGAGTAGGGGGGGGGGGTGTTGACCTTTACTGTGTTTCATCTTGATATCTGTAATTTGTATTTTGTAAAACAATAAACATTTACTATTGGAAAAATCTGCACAATTGTTATTTTTAAAAAAAAAATCTTTAAAACAATTGATCATAAAATGGAAAATTAGAAAAAAAAAACAGAAATTCTTAAAAAAAAATTCTTTACCATAAAACTTGATTTAAACAATAGGTCACTTTCAGATGACACGTTTCCTTTAACCTCTTTTAGAATAAAGATAGTGAAAGGGGTATTCGGCCATAGACATTTTATCCCCCTATCCAAAGGATTGGGGTAAAGATGGCTGATGGCTGGGGGCCCGCCGCTGTGACCCCCCGTGATCTCCGCGCACCACCCGAATTATTTGCCGGGATGCCACTTCCATCTCGGAAACCTCTGTGTTTCCGGGACTGGAGACGTGACTTCCCACCATGCCTCCTCGTGATGTCACACCACTCCCTCTCCATTCATGTCTATGGGAGGGGGCGTCACGCCCCCTCCCATAGACATGAATGGAGGGGGGCGTGGCGTGACGTCACGTCTCCGGTCCAGGAAACACAGAGGTTTCCGAGACTGGAGCAGCAGCCCGCTAGAATTTGGGTGGTGCACGGGGGGGGTCCCAGAGGGGCCATCCCTTTGCCATCAGACATCTTATCCCCTATCCTTTGGCCGGAGTACCCCTTTAAAGTGCTAACATGAAAAGTGAGTACGATCAGTCTCTGATGTTAGTCAAAAGTTATAAACCTAACAAATAAAACCAGCTAGCTCTCCCACAAATCCTAAAAACATCACGCAGTGCAAATATTGGATGTGCAAATAAATAAAAGTAAAAAAAAACAACAAAAAAAACATCTCCATAAAATATATGAACACGGCACGTCTCTCCCAACAATGAAACTTTAAATAGGGCAGCTCACTTAATATGTAAACTCATTTTCCTCCAGCTAAGCATAGTGAGTGATTTACATGCATTTCACAGTATTCTGCAACATCAGGGAAATTAATCAAAGACGACACAATCATCAATATGCAGTCTTACATCTAAAGTGGCAATAAAATGTTTTAGTTGAAATTGCCGTATAAATAACTGCTAAGAGAAGTAGTATTGACTTGTAAAAGAAGAAAACTAGATTCTGGAAGGAAAAAAAAAAAAAGTTAAATAAATAAATAAGAAGTAATTTTGAGAAGGACTCAAGGGTAAAAGTTTAATTCAATGCAAAACTAAGAAACATTAGGATGATATCTGTACAGCGCCATGGAATATGTTGCCACTATATAAGCTGTTTATGCCTTCGGACATACTTAACAGTTGCACTTTTGAAATAAGGGCTGGGATGAGAGGAAGCTCAGATCGTAGCAGTTTAACCCAATTAACTGTTTGTTCAGTAAGTCTATATTCATACTGTAAAACAGCCCAGAAACAGCAGTCCAAGGACCAGAGTTGGGCTGTTTTCTAGGGGTGCTCACACCTGGACTTCCTTTCCTTACTTGTTTGGCCAATCAAGGAACAACACCTACCCTTCTCTGCTAGGCCAGAATATAGTTATAGTAAAAGTGTGCAGAACTGGCTGCACTGTACTGGGATCAGGGCTGGGCGGTATGACCAAATATGTGTATCACGGTATTTTTTTTTAACTTACGGCGGTTTCATGGTATATAACGGTATTTTTTCACCCAACCCCCCCCCCCCCCCCAAATCATGTGACCTGCCAGCGCTGTTCTGTCCCCCCAACCCCCCCCCCCCCCAATCATGTGACCCGCACGCGGTGTTCGGCTCTCCCCCCCCCAGATCATCTGACCCGCCAGCACTGTTCTGCTACCCCCAACTAATGATCAGCCCAGCGGGGTACTACTCACAGATGTCAAGCACTGCCCTCCTCCTCTTTGTTGGGGGCCGCCGACTATGGAACTCACTGTACGCCAGTGGTCTCCAACCTGCGGACCTCCAGTTGTTGCAAAACTACAACTCCCAGCATACCCGGACAGCCGTTGGCATGCTGGGAGTTGTAGTTTAGCAACAGCTGGTGGTCCGCAGGTTGGAGACCACTGCTGTACGCTGTATACCTATGCCCGGGCTGCAAAAGATACAGAAAATAAACTTTTAACTCACTCACCTCGGCCGCACGCTGGGGACGGGGGAGGACAGCCGTCAGCCTATCACCGGCCGGAGCGATGTCCCGCCCCGGCCAGTGATAGGCTGAGCCCACTGTCATGTAAGAAGCCGGCTTCTTACATGACAGTGGGCTCAGCCTATCACTGGCAGGGGCGGGACATCGCTCCGGCCGGTGATAGGCTGATGGCTGTCCGGCGTTTCAGGGCCGACATAGGTAAGTTAAAAAGTTTATTTTCTTTATCTTTTGCAGCCGGCATAGGGATACAGCGTCTAGCGCCGGTGTCGGCCCACAACAAAGAGGAGGAGGGCAGTGCTTGACATCTGTGAGTAGTACCCCGCTGGCTGGGCTGATAATTAATTGGGGGGGGGAGAAGAACAGCGCAGGCGGGTAACATAGGATTAGTTCCCCGATGTGGGGACAGCGCTGCGCTGATAATACATTCCCAAGGGGGAGGGGCCCAACCGGTATTGCGGTATGGGCTAAAATGTATATTGTGCAGCCCGAAAATTTCGGTATTCTGTATGAACCGGTATACCACCCAGCCCTAACTGGGATGATGAATTACACAGCACACTACTATTGATGGCATGTGGAGGGTAAAGGGGGTTACTGATGCAGTGGCTTTGCAAAGTGCTGTGTGAGCAGAAATGAAGGAAAGTGCAGAAACACAGCAAGAAAGAGGTTACGCTAAGTCCTGCTCTGCTAAAAAGAAGCTAAAGAAAAGGGCAGGGGAGATTACACTGCAGCAATATTTACATACAGCATAAGGTACATCTGTCCTGAGCAGCCATCCTTTATGGGTGATCAGAGATGAGAGGGAAGCCTTGATTTACCCTTCAGACACAGTGTGGATCATTTAGAGAAGGCAGACTGGCTCAGCTTGCAGGTACACAACCTGGGCTTTCAAAAAGGTCTCTCCTGGGCTCCCCTGCATATAATAAATGCTACACCCCATCTTCACATCTGTGTTATGTCCTAATCTAGCTGTTTGTAGAGACAAACTTAAAGGAGTACTCCAGAATAGGAAAATTGTACTCCATACTGCCAGCAGTATGAACATTTTTTATAGATGCATACTTTCCTTCACTCCCCCGCTCTGGTCTCCACCGCAATCCTCTTCCTGGTTGCCGGCGTGTCATACTGCGCTCAGCCAATCATAGGCCGCAGCGAAGTCCCGACTTGGCAGTCGATAGGCTGAGCGGCAGTGTGACGTTTTCAGCCCCGGCAGCATGTACCGGGGGGGGTTTGGGAACGTCACACTGCCGCTCAGCCTATCGCCGGCCGAGTCGGGAGTTTGTTGCGGCCGGTGATTGGCTGAGTGCAGTATGACTCGCCGACCACCGACAACCAGGAAGAGGATCGCGGCGGAGACCGGAGCGAGTTACCAGAGGCACCGGGGGAGCGAAGGAAGGTATGTACCTCTTTATTTTTTTTACTGCTGTCAGTATGGAGTACAATTTTCCTATTCTGGAGTACTCCTTTAACAACAGGCAGTGGACAGCAGAGTGCAGAGGAGCGAAACACCTTGTGGTTAAGACTTTAAAGCTGTTTTTCTCATTGAATTCTAGGACCAGAGTTGGGCTGTTTTCCAGATGGACTCACAACTCGATTACCTTTCCTTATTTCTTTGGCTAATCAGAGGACAGCACCTACCCTTCTCTGCTATGCCATAATATAGCACTAGTGAAATATAGTGCAAATGAAATGTGCAGAACAGGCTGCATTATGCTGGGCTTATGATTTACACAGCACACTACTGTGGAGGGTGAAGAGGTAACTGATGCACTGATGAAACTGATAGTGATGAAAGAAAATGCAGCAGCACAGTAGGGAAGGGATTACACTTAGCACTGCACTGCTTAAAGTGTACCTGTCGTCAACAAAAACGTTTTTATATAATGTAGATAATACCATTTTATTTAGATTTGTTATATTAATTGTTTAAAAAAAAATTGTATATTTTTGTCCCTGCAGCTATTGCATGAGGAGTCCAAATACAGGAAGTGAGGGTGGGCAAGCAGGACAGTGAGTGTGCACTGAGGCTCTATAACATGCTTCTGGCTCATACATCAGGATGATTGACAAGCCAGGAGCCTGCACAGAGCCCTGTTTGTCCTCAGTGTACAGAGCCCTGGTTGTCCTACCCTTACTTCCTGTTTTTGGACTCCTCATAGAGACACAAATACAATAGCTCCAGAGACAGCATTTTTTCACCCAAAAATATACACAATTTTTAACCAATGTATATTACATATATACATATAATGGTAGTATCTAGATTATATAAAAAGTTTTTGTTGACCACAGGTACACTTTAAAAGACTAGCTGTAGGGAGTGACAGGGGGTGACTACACTGCAGCAATATGTACATACAGCACATGGTGCAGCTGCCATTTATGTCTGGTTAGAGATGATAGGGAAGTCTTGATTTACCTCTCAGGAAAAATGTGAATCATAAAGAGCAGTCAGACTGGCTCAGCTTGCAGGTGCACAGCCCAGGCTTTTTAAAGTTCTCTCCTGGGCTCCCCTGCATATAACAAACACTATGTCCCATTCTCACTTCCTGTGTTCTGTCCCAATTTATAGACAAATTAATAGAACATGTAGCATGACATCGAGCAGTGGGTAGAAGATTGCAGATGAGTGAGACACCTAGTGGTCAAGACTTTAGAGCTGTACTTCTAGGATTAGGAGTGTTTTTTGAAAAGAAATTGATTTACAAATGTGGTAAGAATCACATAGGCTATCACACTGAGGGACATTGTTTGAAACAACAGTGATTATTTACAAAAAAATGTATAAAAAATGTATGTATATAAGCTGAAATGAAAAACAAAAAAAAAACAAATAAATCTTGGATGGCATCTTGGAAGCTAGGGACAAAAATTCACATCAACAATGAATGGTGAAAAGGACATTTAAAATAATAAAATTGTGTCTTATGTATTTTTCTGAAAGAAATAAGATGAGACTATTCTTCAACAATGAGCATTCTCTCTGAGTATTTTATTCTCCGATGCACATGAATAATGGCTCAACCTTGAGTTTTTTTAGGCCAACCACCGGTATTTTTACAACAATAAAAAGGCTAAAATTCTTTTTTTTTTTCATTTTTCTATTGATTTAGAATCACTTGGAGTCCACCTACTGTGCCTAAAGGTACGCATCTCAGCAGTCAAGTCCCCCGCTGCTCCATCCTGATCACTTATTTAGTTGGGGCCGCACTGTCCGGGGCTGCGGAGAACATAATCCACTAATTATAAATAATTATTCATTGTACAGATATGGTGCCCACTGTGTTAGAAAATAATAAGGGACAATTACAAGTCCCAAGGTCTGGAGGGAAAATAAAGCTATTATTTAAGGTCTCCTTCCTCCAAGATAAGATATAAAGGAGAATGAAAAAACACTTAACCCGGACAAAAACTTTACAGAGTCTAGTAGAAGTTTTAATAAGACTAGACAGCACAAGGCCTCATGGTCGTGAAGTTTAGAACCATACAAATATTTGGGGCTCGTAGTGATTTAGCCTCTTTTCTTTCCATGTATCTCCCACCCTTCTGAGGTCTACTGCATCTTTGTTGGTGGCAAAAGGAAAAGAAAATAATCCAACTAAAAACGTTTTTAAGCCAAGATAGCAGCTTATTTGCAGGGCTGTTGGCATCCATGATTACACACACACTATCGACTGGAAACTCTTTAAAGGGGTCGCAGCTTAGGAAAATCTCTACTGGTCATTAAGGTCACATGACAAGATGCCCCACAGTGATCAGATGTTATTTGAAGAGACCCTTAGTAACTGTTTGATCTCCCAACAGCACCCCCACAGGACAAACCAAGTATTACACCTTCATCTATTGAAATCAATGGGTGCACTGTGTAATGCAGGACAGGACAGTTCCTCCAGAGTGAGAGACACTCTTTCTAACTGATCTCCACTGTAGCTAGATGAGGATCCTGAGGAGCCTCCATTTGTTAACTCAAAATTTCCTAATGCTAGAATTACATATGTGTGGCATCTTTTTCCTCCGGTGTTGTAGAAAATGCACCGGAGGGAAACAGATGCTAGAATTGATCCCATTTATTTGAATGAGAGAGTTCACATTCATCAAGTGTCTCAGTTTGATTGCCGGATGGTTGGACACGCCGGACCAGTACTGGACAGGGGAACGCATCTTGCTGTGTTCCACCGTCCAGCAGCAATGGAAACCAGATACTACACAACTGATGCACAGTGTCATCAGTTGTGGCATCAGTTGCGTCGAGATTCAGTCTGGGTTTACGTATGCCGGACATTTGTTATCCCAGCCTAAGAGGATGTATGAAATTAAGTTTTCTTAACTGGAAAACTATTTATGATATTGCCTAAATGTCTTTTTTTTTGCCTATAGCTTTCATCTTTCCAAGAGCACTATAAGAAATAAAAGCTACACTGTGGCTAGTTTATGTTTGCACCAAAGAGTTCTTTATTTGTATTTACTTACGTATTTATTTATTTTTTTAGATTATTTTTTTTTTTATAACTTTTCCAGTGAAGAGCATGACACCGGGACTGAAAAAAAAAATTCCAAAAATAAATAAAATAATTAAAGAATACTTAGGTTTACTCCACTCCCAAAGCATAATAAAGTGAATCTGATATGCCTGAAGTCTTCCTTTAAAAGCCAATTTGGTGGCGCAATGGGTTCCATAACTTGTTTTCCATCCCATGACTTATTACCACTTGTGTTGCAGGTCATACATATCTTGATGACTTCCTCTTCAGTTTTAGTGGTCATGCAGTCTTCAAAATATAGACCCTCTTGTTGCTCCAGGGGGTGCAAAAACCAAAATATTACCTGAGAAATCCTAAATGTGGTCATTACAGTTACGAGACTTTTCCCTTTCTATGCTCTGCGCCCCAGCTGGTCACCACCTGACACTCCCGAGCAGGTCTATCCCTGCTGATGTGAGAATAATTGTACATTTGCCCAGCACGGGTCCTTCCTTACAACTCAGCACGGAAACTCAGACACGGATTGGAAAATCAACTTCCACGCTGGGCGACCGGCGTATCTAACACATGAACATGGTAAGCCAATGATCAAATCACAGCACGCAGCTGGTAAGGAACAGCACTTCATGCATGCTCCCTAAATGATCCATCAATACACAGCCAATAGCAATACATCACAACCACAGGTAACAAAGAAGCCAAAGACTCTTCTCATCAGCTTCTGTTTTATAGTCCAGAAAAGTATTTAAAATAAGAGAAAAAAGAGAAGGGATTTGCTTATAAAACAAGTAAAAGGTAAGGGAATAGCCATTTATAAATTATTATGGCTAATCTCTGCTAACTGTGCTGACAGAGGTTCATTGGAGGAAACAGTCAGCATGGTGCTTAAAGGGATCCGGTCATCAGTGTCAGCCGCACCTTCACCGCCATAGGCAAATAGATCTTTAGAACAACCAGAACAATGTAACACATGGACAATGTGTCCAACAATAGTACCCACAAAATAAAGAATATACACTCCGCACCACTAGCACTATTTCCCCAAAGAAAAGATGAAGTAAAGGCTGATAAGTACTAAAAGCAGCCTAGAACTGAGACATCTAAAAGAAGCCACGTTTTGTTAAAAATTCTTAGGAAATTTCAGGTTGATAAAATGGGATTGGTATAAGGGGACATACCTTTTAACCAACTGCAACCACCTAGACACTGGGGGGGGGGGGGGGGGTCAGTGTCCTTCAAGGATATAGCCATTAGCTTACGTGTACAAAAATAAATAAATAAAAGGAAATCTGATGAGTAGGCGCCTACAAGAACTCGTGCCCACATTATTAGTTAGCCTTAGTAAGCCAATCTGGGGAGTTAGTATGCAGGGGAACTCCGAGTGATCATGAAGGATCAGGGGCGTAGCTATAGAGGTAGCAGTCGGACCGTGGCCCTGGTGCCTAAGGGGGCCCCAAAACACATTTGCCCCATAAGAGACCTGTATTTTAATTGGCATATGGGGCCCTGCTGCATATTTTGCATTGAGGCCCATCTCTTTTATATATGATATTAGATAGATCTGGATCATCCTGGACCTCAAACTGACATTGGTGGCCTCATGACCACCAAAGGAAATACTAAATTGAGGTAACAAGTAACATTCTCCCTTGCATATTCTGAATTATGGTCCTTAAAAGGGGGTTATCAAGGAATAGTCAATTTCTTTCAAAAACAGCTCCATGTCTGTCCCCAGGTGTGTCCGGTATTATAACTTGGCTCAATTCACTTGGAACTGAGCTGCGAACCACACCCAGCCTGGAGGTAGAGGCAGATGGGGAGTAGTTTTGAAAGAAATTAGCTCTGTTTTTCTATTCCTGGATAGCCCCTTTAATAGAGATGTTCGCCTATGTTGACAAAAGAGGGGACTCATCTCTTTGTGGTTTTGTGTTAAATGGAGAATGTCATTAAAACTAATTTTAGCTGGTGCACTCCTTCTAGTAAATAAAAAATCTTTCTAATGTACTTTGTTTAAAAAAGATGAAATTTTCTATGTTTTATTTGTGTTTAGAAAAGCTGCCACTAGGTGTCTCCCTACCTGTCTAGAGCACATTTCCCCCTATCTCATGCACAGACTTTGGACTCCTGCTGGCCTGGCAGAAGTCCTAAATCAGGAAATGCAGTCTAGAGTGCTGAGCGGGGGGGGGGGGGGGGGGGGTGCAGCCTTAGCCAATCATAGCTCATCTAACACTGAACTGCTCTGGGCTGTGTGTAGCAGAGTGAGGAAGGAAGTTCTCCCTTGTATGGCTTCAGATGATGTCACGCCTGCTGGGAAATGCCCCTTCCCAGTCTGTGCATCTGACTGAGACTGAGGAGAAATTACAGAGCAATATCAAGGTAGGAAACTAAAAATAAAGGCAGGGGGTGGTTTATCATGATAGGGGAAGTAAACTGGGAGGATTATAAAATTTAACAAGATCATGACAGGCACTCTTTAAGCCCGATATATCCTCCTGATTCACTGTAAGTTAGAGAAAAACAAAAATGGTGTAACTAAAGCATGTGTCAACACAATAAAAGATAATACACGTATATTTTCAATACCTGAAACATGGAAAGCTATATCTGCTCTTCAGTGGTACTTCAATCTGGAGTTGTGCTGGTGAACAGGCCAGATGCCTCTTAAAAAGAGGGGCTTTGGTGATCATCTTCTGCTCCGCACTTAAGACAACAACGCTACTGGTTGTCTTTCTTTCAGGCCATTGTTTTCTGTTAAAGCAGTGCTCTCAAACTGTGGCCCACCCAATCTTGCAAAACTTCAACTCCCAGCATGCCCGGACAGTCGTTGGCTGTCCGGGCATGCTGGGAGTTGATGTTTTGCAACATCTAGAAGGCCACAGTTGAAGACCCCTGCGTTACGGCACATGATTATGCAAGACAAGCGTCTACGTTCCTACTGAACTAATTCCCAGAGGTTTTTACCTAATTTATTAATTCAGATAAAACCGGGCATACACGACAATCCAGCAATTAAGTAACCACGGCGAAGAAGCCCATCAATTGATGGCGGATATAACTAGAATCCTACAGAAAGGCATAAATACAATTTTTCCGGTGAATTTAAGCTTTGACAGTGTGGCAGAACTTGTCTTTACCAATAGTGGAGCTCGCAAATACTTAAAAGGCTAACAAGCCATAAAAACTACCTGGACGTGATAAATTTTAATGTGCGAGCAGCAGAGATGATGGCGTTAAACATAAAAAGCCTCGTCTTCTGTGGTGTGATAATGACAAATGCCATTAAGTGGATGCTATTTCTGGCATATGCTTCTGGAAAGTTAAAGGAGATATATAATGCAAAAAAGCTTATCCCCTATCCAAAGGATAGGGAATAAGTTTATGATCGCAGGGGGTCTGACTGGTAGGACCCTCCCGTGATCTCTTGCATGGTACCCAGGCTCTCCCCTGAAAGGGGGCGTGTCGACCCCCAGCACTAAGCAGCAGCCAAAACGCACCCTCTAAGTATCTCTATGGGAGAGCAGTTCGGCTATCTCCGGCTCTCCCGTAGAGATACATGGAGGGGCGTGTCGGCAGGCGCTTCGTGAGGGGGTCGACATGCTCTGTTCCTGGGAGAGCCAGGGTATCGTGGGGGAGATCGAGGGGGGGTCCCAGCAGTCAGACCCACTGCGATCTAATACTTATCCCCTATCCTTTGGATAGGGGTTAAGTTTTTTTGCATGATACTTCTCCTTTAAGGTTACTTAAATGGGGTATTCGGAGATCATAAAATTGTTTTAAAAGACACTTGAGGTGCACTAAAAATGAAAAACAAATCATACTACCCTTCCCCAATCCCCCTGCAGCTCCCAATCAGATAGATCCCAATGCTACCTTCTTACAGTGATGCATCTTCTCCATAGATAATATTCATTTAGCCAGTCATTGGTTCAAATGGGTAACTGATGTAGGCAGTGATTGGCTTAGTAGGCACCTACTGCGGGGATATAGCATCATTGGAAAATGTAAGCAGTGGGCACCGGGAGCTGTCCATACTGTATTGTTATTTTTTAAGAAATGTTTATAAGTTTAAATATCTGTAATATCTAATTTTGTCTATACATTTATAGACAAAAATATGTTGGCTCTATATAGAGATTATTATTAATTTTCTTCCAAAAAACAGAACTCATCTACAGGTTTTGTCCAGTATTGTAGCTCAGAACAATTGACTACAATAGAAATCCATGGCCATTAGCAGAATTTTTTATTTTTTTTTTATCCATCCATAGTTTTCAATGTCCATTGAGATGCAATGAACAGGTTCTCTGACTAACTTTATTTTAGATACCTTTAATCTAAATTTCATGAGTGTTCCCTCAGTTTTCCCCATGAGTTTTGTTTCAGGTTCTATAACAAAAATATTAATATCCAGACATTTCTTAGTAATACTTGTTTCAATAAGCTGAGTAACTTTTTTAATGCACTCTCCTGACAAGCTCAGCTCTATTCTCTTGCTTTAAAAATAATCATGATGACCCAAGTCCTTAGGTAATGCTATGTAACCCCAGTAGTACCATCGCTCCCAGTCCACAATGCAATGTCATCTGACAACATAAGGCATTATCAGAATCATTTCCAAAGAGGGTTTGTGGACGTAAAAGAACGATGGCCTGGAAACTGGACTGGTCAGATTAAATAAATAAGATATAAATGTTTACTTAAACACAATCGAAAGCCTAGTGTTCAAAAGAATTTATCAAAAAATATAGAAAAAAACTTGTAAGTCATAATTTTATTACGATTAGTCATAATTTTATTACAAATATTATGATTAAAATGATACTCATTTTTATATGCTTGTCTGTTGCAGTACTAGTTGAAAAAAAGTCTTACGTTTTGTAAGAAAACAAGTATGCCTAAAATTGCGCTATTCTGACCCCTATAACTCTCTCTCTATTCCCTTCCATGAGGCTGTATAAGGGCTCATTTTTAGCGACCGCAGCTCTTGTGCTTGCCGTACCCGAGCACCATGCCGTACGTACATTTATGAAGTATGTATCTAAAAATAAACAGCAGAGCTTCTCATGGAATAGTATAAAACTTCAAGCAATATTAGGAGATAGGAGCAAAACTGCTCACATTCCGTGGTTGTGTGGCAGACACAACCACCAGTAATAGCATAAGATCACAGTGCAGCCGCCCAGATTTTCAGCAGTCGGGTACCTTCTGCCAAACTGAGATACATCAAAGGGATATTGCAAAGAAAATGATCAGGGAATCTTCGGCGCAATCCGTGAGAGTTGAATCACATTACGCGATATTTTAAAACAAAAGTTTCATTTATTTATGGTGCCAAACGAACAGACACATTTCGAGACTGGAGCTGTCTCTTTCTCATTGATATGCCATTTTAACATTGAGAAAGAGACGGCTCCAATCTCGAAACGCGTCTGTTTGTTTGGCACCATAAATAAATGAAACTTTTGTTTTAAAATATTGCGTAATGTGATTCAACTCTCATGGATTGCGCCGAAGATTCCCGGATCATTTTCTTTGGAATATCCCTTTGATGTATGCACATTTTATGTCATGTAATGTGTCCTCTAGGGGTTAAAATGATAAAAACTAACTATCAAACAAACAGGTATTATGGTCTACAAATGTATATCTAATGTTTGAGATGGAAATTAAACAAAAGATATTCCTTTTAGAACCAAAAAATTATAATTTAGAATAGAACTATTTTCAATCGCAGCCACTGCCCCCCCCCCCCCAATCACAGAAATAAAGGCTCCAAAAAGTACTACATACCTTCTGTAGTTTTACCAAACACATATGGGCTGTGTCTGCAATGGCCAAAATCTATTACCTTCTATATAAATTACCAGATGTAAATAAATACATGACCCAATGATGGACATTAGTGTCTATTAGAAATGCTCCTTTCGACAAACCAAGGTGGGGGAGTCTCCGCTGGAATCAATCTCAGAAAGTCACAAATCCTTTTCCGGCTCAGATTGTGCCACGTTAATCTCCCAATAATGCACATGCATACATTAAAACCTACAACCGATCAGTAATGCTAATCGCCATCTAAGAGAAAGGTAAATTAAGCTATACCAGTAAAGTATAATACATATAAACACATACAATTAAAAAGTCAATTTGTAATACTACAGAATAGAGGAAGAAGCTGTATGTGTTGCTATGACAACCAGAAGAAAAAAAACACGACTAATTAAACAAACCAAAATAGCGACTGACTGAGAACAATGAACATGTTGAATGCGTAATTGAAGGGTTCGGCACCGATTCAGTAGGAGAAATGTTGAGTTATTAAATTAATTATCGATATGCACGGCCGGTATTATTGGCAAACAAACTGGCGTTGCGCTGCCAAAAAACTGACTTAATAAATTCCTCAATGCGGAGAAACAGACATTAGAGATTAATGTGTACTGGACAATAATCTGCAGGATGGAAAAATAGAATAGATTTTCCTTCAGGCAAAGTCGGCGTAGAGGGTTTTGGCAGCTGGAGAGAAACCCTGCAGCAACTGGCACTACAAATGCAGCGTAATAGCCTAAGGGTCATGTGATATGGAAGAAACAAAGCAACAGGTTATCAATGCTGTCAGCTGGACGTCAATTATAGTAGGGGGAGACTGTTTTGCTCTGTGGAATTTACAGATGGCCTCCACTTCTGAGGTTTTCTAGGACAATATTATTACTGACCGTCAATGGTTAGAACAGGCCATTGATGCCAGATAAATGAGGGTATGAGCCCCGATACCCTGGCTGCGGTGCATGCGCAAGTGCTGAGGCCTCTTCATTGCTTAAAGGCTGCTAAATCTTCAGAGCTTTGCCTTGTAAGTCATAAAGAGGTCTCTGGCTTGCACAAGTGCCGTAGCCCCCTCCATCAAGATGATTGTTTGCACCAAGAATTGGGAATCCCACCAATTCTTTATTGACTGCCTATCTAAAAAGTACTAGAATTTCCCATTGAGAACTTGCATAAAAAGTGAGTGATCCCATAGAAGCAGTCCATGCCACTACTATAAGGCCCTTGGAGAAAGGGCACCCAGTGTTGGTTAGTCTCTTTTACATATGCTAGTAAGCATTTATGCAGGACTCCATAAAAACGCATTGTTAGCTAAGAAGAAGGTGGAGAACTGAGAAATTCCAAGACATCTAAACAAGGTTGTGGTGGAAAAACACCAGTAAGTTCTTGGATCACAAAACCTGGTACCATTATGAGTTCATTTTGAGAGCAGCTATGGGATACCGTTTCCACATAGAGAATAAGCCATGCCTTCACCTGCCAGAGCAAGATGAAATGTATAGTTATGCAACAGATGGAAGCAACAGGTTGGAGAAAACCCAATACAGTGAGTAACCTAGCAAAGTACAACGGTTATGAAAACAAACAAGAAGCAGATAGGTGGTAGGGCTATAGGGACCATCATAGAATCACAGCACTCAAAAGAAGATAAACCAAGATAAACCCGTCCTCAACAATTGTCACCAAAACAAAGCAATTGTTGACCATATATGGCGCCCCTTTCTTTAATTAGACTTTTTCATTGGCCAATGGCACTGAAAAGGTCACGTAATTTCATGCCAGACAGAATATTGTATTTTGAAGTTTTTGTTGGTACTGATGATAGCCGTAATAATTCTGAAATTATCTTGTAAGTGTCACAAACTATTACTATTAATCATTGTAGATTGACACCTCAGTTACCGCTATACATTGATTGATTGTTAATTAGTCATAAATCAAAGACAAACTCAGCCCCGTCACTAAACACAGCCCCGACCTCCAGGGGGTTTACCATTCCCTGGGCCCTAATACTGGCTGATTATTGGATTTTTAATGCCTTCTTATGTCCTCCTGAGCAAAAAAAAAAGTTGTCCTTGTTTTCCTATAAATTTGCACTCATTATCTTGTCTCTGCTGAGGCCCCCCTGCAAGAATAACCTTTTTTGTAATCCACATGGAACGAAGCCCATTAAGTGTCGCATTTCTGATTATCTCCATGAATTATTCACATTTAAGTTCTTCAGGATGAGTTACTTACCAACTACTTTTTATCATCGTATTTTCATGCCACTCTGATCCAATCTGGCTAACCAATAAAGTCAACATCGATGCCCAGGTATTGTATAGGAACCAACATCTGCAATGTCTTTGCTGACTGCAGTCATCTGACCATTGGTTAGCACCGTTAGTTATTACTTAGGAAAAAGTGCAATATTTCAAAGTTAGTTTAAAGCTTTCTATAATTTTACGGTTTACATCCAGATATAGGCCACATGAAATATTGAGTAGCTTCCTACGTACTTGCTGATGCTGAGTTACAGAATCACGTTACACAAGTGCAATCTTTCAGCATTCCCTGGTGGCTCAATAGCTGGAGGTTTACATTCTGAAAAAGTATACATGCTTTCCACCAGCCAACGCACAACAATCTTTATTAGAACACAGACAGGGACTCCCCAAAATGCAGTGTAGCAAAGGACATTTTAACACAGAAGCAAAAGTTAAGTTGGTTAGGGTATGTGTGTCAAAAATCAGTCAACGGCTTTCAATAGTGACCAGCAGTTTTCCAAAACAGAAGTGGGAGAATTAAAAAAAAAAAAAAAAAGAGAGAGAGAGAGAAACATCAGACTTTTCTGTCTATTTACCCTACAAATTATATCAACTTCAACTTTGATTGTGTGATCTACAGGGTTAATGCTGCTGTCCGGCATTAAAGGTGAGTCCTGGCTGCCTTTAGCAGCAATTTCTCACCATTTGTGAAGAGAACGCAGCTCCTACACTCGCTTCAAAGACCAGTAAATGCAAAATTACGTAATTTTGTGTTAACATATTCCACATGACATAACTGTACGTCATAGGGCACAAATAATTTAATGCAGTATTGGGACCTTATACTTTCCTAGTGCAGTTTTCCCTAAAGGTCCCACTAGAAAGAATACAACTGGGACCACTAACCTGACACATGGAGCTAGGGCATTTTTTTTTGGGGGGGGGGGGGGTTCTTTAGTAACTTTTAAGAACTTTGAGGGGGGGGGGGGATATCATCAACTTAATTAAGTAAATTAATGTACCATACAAAAAAATTGTGAAAAAAGCTATTCCAGGGGATACTCCCTCAAGTGACAAGAGGGCACTCTCTTCACCTGGAGAAAAAAAGGTTTAGTCTTTGCTGAGATGACAACCCTTCCTTACCATAAGAACTGTGAATTTATGGAAAAGTCTACCTCAGGTACTGGTCACAGCAAAAACGGTTAAGGGCTTCCAAATAGGCTTAGATACATTCTTGGAACAAAAATGTAATGTGTATGTCTAAATACAGTATCACATTCACTTTCTTCCATTCATACCCCTTCCCTTCATCAAACCATACCCATACCCTTCAATCATCCATACCCCTTCCCTTCATCCACCCATACCCCTTCCCTTCATCCACCCATACCCCTCCCCTTCATCCACCCATACACCTCCCCTTCATCCACCCATACCCCTCCCCTTCACCCACCCATACCCCTTCCCTTCACCCACCCATACCCCTTCCCTTCACCCACCCATACCCCTCCCCTTCACTCACCCATACCCCTCCCCTTCACCCACCCATACCCCTCCCCTTCACCCACCCATACCCCTCCCCTTCACCCACCCATACCCCTCCCCTTCACCCATCTTCTCCCCTCCCTTCATCCACCCATACATACTCTCTTTCTCCTCCTCTCCTTGATAGAACTTGATAGACGTACATATATATATTTTTTTATTTATTTTTAAACGTACTAACTATACTATAAACTGTTTGTATAGTATGTAACTAGTGCTGGAAAAATGAGTTAATACGGTCCAAAGAAACAGAACATTTTGGAGTAAAAGACTTGAAAATAAGACCTAACCTTTAGAATGCAGCATTATTACAAAGCGTAAACTTTTTCTCTGGGTATGAAGGCCCCAAACATTCCAAGCCTTTGTTAAAATTTCATATAAACCTGGTAAGCAGAGAAATAAATTCAGAAAACACAAACATTTAAACTGCTAAAAAGATTTACAAAAAAAAATTGCCCACTTAAAGTCACTGGTGATCCCTTGTTATTGATAATTCCGAGCTCAGAAGACGAGAATCTGAATTACAGAGTGGGCAGCAGATCAATGGGCTTGTTACGCGGAGACGTCTCTTGGATCCATATCTAAAAGTACATGTGCACAGGATGGAAGAAATGAAAGATCGGGATTAGACGCCTTCATTACCATTCATGTTCGGCAGGATTTTTTTTCCTCCTGTAAATTCTCACAGTGATACATATGAAAAGAAATGCAGATTGGAGGTAAAGCTGCCGTGTTAACACCTTCACCGCAGTTTTTATGTTAAATCTCCGTCAAGATCGCATCCTGGAATCAAACGGCGTACTTCGTGACCTTTCCATCCGCTTCTCAGCCATGTTTAGTGTCACTTATATCCAGCTCTCCAGACAAAACAGTAAAGCATAGGAAGTGATTGACTAAGGTATAGAATATACAATAAATGAATCATCGCCGCGACATAATAAACCGCAGCCACGTATAAATCTTATCGGTAATATAAAGAAAAAGAAAAAAAGGAAATCAATTAAATCTGGGGAAATGCCGCTTTCCTGCTGCCAGTTTACGGCCATAAAATATGGCATCTTATTTCACGCGAGATAATGCTGGAGCGTAATAGAATATAATTCCTTCATGTTCATTACTTTGTAATCCTTAAGAAAGCCAAGATGATTTACGGTGATCTAAGAATCACTTTACGACTCTCCTGAGCATTTTAAATGGCATAATAAAGTAATGTTACTGATTTTACTTACTGTTATGATGCACAATGTATAAGGTCATGATGAATGGTTTGTATGTGATAAATCTGGCAGGGCCTCTTTGCAATTCTCATAGAACATTCTTTCTGTGGAAGGAAATGCCAGCTCAGCCAATAAATGGCGGCAGTGGTGACCCAACTTAGCCGGGGATTGGCTACCTAGGTTGTGTTTTCAGAAGGGCACCAGTGAGTTATGGGCACCCAGTTTGTGTTGGCATAGCAGGTGGGGGGAGTAACTTTTTTTTAAACCTATTCAGACTCTTTACGGTATTGTTCACAGCTACTAAACATGCAATTCTGCAATGATAACACCTGCAGCAGGAAATCTGCAGCATAATATATATACACACACACACACACGTGTGGACATATTCTTAGGAGGCATAGCCTGTGCTCAGTTTAAAAACACAGATTTTTATCATCTGCGCATCCCCTAAATAGTAAAGTGGGCATGAACTTTAATTCAAAAAAGGGAGGTCAGGTTTAGGGGGCATAATCTCAGCCTCACATACACTCATATTCACCAAGTCAACTACTCAATGGACTACCTGATGGCATATCTAAGGGGTACACAAAACATTTTAAAGAATAGGGTCCAATTTCCAATTAATGGTCCTGTGTTCTGTACAGCAGCTTGGCTGCTTATGATCTCCCAGAAAACTGAGTGTCCACATGACCAATCTCTGATTCTCTCTTCCCATTTCTTTCCAGCTCCAAAGAGTACAATGGGGAATAGGGTAGTGATCAGGGCAGTCCCAATGGTCAGACCCTGATGAGTCAAAAATGTATGTTATATTCTTTGTATATATAACATACATTTTAATCATCAATATACCCCATATCTAACACCAGTCTATATGGGTCCCCCTCTATGTGCCAGAAAGAGGTTACGGAGAAGGCTTTCCATTCTGGAGAGCTCAAGACATTTTTGTATTACACTGATGGCAAATCACCTAAATGGCTACCATGTAATACTACATTTACCCTGCTGGGGAAAGCCTGGCTGCCACAATGTGCCCTGGCAAAATAAACTCCTGGAGGGTGCCCATGGAAAGTGGGACCCATGGCAAAAGGCCAAACTGCATTTTGAAAATGAATTCCAATACAAAATTAGTAACAGGATTCCAAACTATAAAGCGTTCTATAGAGTAATAGTCACTTTATGTGGGCAACAGATACCATTTAGGTCTCCTTCAGTTCCAATGTCTGGGTGCCAGCACCCTCTGTGTACCCCCAGTCACACCTAATGATAAAACCAATTATGTTGTAGCGCAAATGCAAAACTGTATCCACAGGAATGAGAATCCCCATACATTGTTCCTATACACCTCTGTCCTATTTGATAAATCTTTTCTGCGCAAAACCTCTTCTGTAATGAAAACAGGGATGAAAAAAATTACTAACTATAAAACCGCCACTTGCGGTTAATAAGGATAAAGTAAGCCATACAAGGCCTCAGCCGCATCCCTGCTGTGAGATTTGCTGCACAAAAACTGATGTGTGACAGCAATGAACGGAGCTGTCCCAGAAGATGCCGAACGCTTCCAACATCTCCTGTCTACGGGGACATGATCTAATTACTTTAATGCTATACTTAAATCTGCCGTTTCATAGTTATTAATGGCCAAATGACGTGCCTTTCAACTCAGCTACATTAAATAGATGCCTATGACAATCTGGAGAAATAATACGAAGCACAGGAGCAAGGCCAAAAGCAAAACATGATTTAGAACAGCAAAAACAATTATATAGTAATCATTCGGCTGCTTGGGCCTATGACCTCAACCGTTGCGGTGCAGTCAACTTTGGGCATGAAGTGGAAACTAATCTAGCGTACGGAAGGATTGCCTGTATATGTACTACTACTATAAGGAACCAACAGAAAGTTGTTCTTCTAATGTGCTGCAAGCAATGACTAAGGCAATGGCACCTAAACCATCTACAACCATGAAGAACAGCTTTTTGCCAGTGTTGGACACCAGAGTAGACTGGACCTACAAGTCTATTATCACCAAAGACTTATGAGCTATTTTAGAAACTAATCAACCTAGCAGGAAGTGAACAGTTTACCTCCAAGCTTTAGATGGGATTCTTAAAGGGGTATTCCGCCCCTAGACATCTTATCCCACGCTGCAGGACCCCCGTGAACTCGCTGCTGCACCCGGCATTCGTTTAGAGCGTCGCCTGCAGCGCCAGAGACTCGTCCGTCACGCCCCCTCCCATAGACTTGCATTGAGGGGGCGTGGACGTGACATCACGAGCCTCCGCCAAGCATCGCCAGTCATCCGGGCACAGAGTGCTGCAGGCAAGATCACAGGAGTCCCCAGCGATGGGACCCCCCGCAATCAGACATATTTTCCCCTTTGGATAGGAGATAAGATGTCTAGGGGCGGAGTACTCCTTTAATTACTGGACCTCATGGGCAGGCCTTTTATTTGTATTTTTTTAATTGCCTCAGTATTTGGGTCCCTCAAAAGACCCATAGTCTTGTGGTAAGTAGCCTCCTGTAAGGTAAAGTTGGTGGTTTTGTTGTTCCTACAACCTGTGGTTTACTATTGACTAAAAGGGGTCGTCTCATCAAATCCATTACTTGACTGTAGCAGGTTTGGCTTCAGAAGCTTTGAGCAGTTCCTATTGGAGGGTAAATTTGCTGGCAATTCAAATGCATGTAATACATCTGGGTCAGGAGTGAGGGCATATGTAAAGGAGTAATCCATGAAAGACAACCCTTCAAGACCCCTTTGCAAGTTAGGCAGTTCTGCTTTAGAGCACTAAATGAATGGCACCAACACATACACCCAGGACCCAGCACTCCTTACCTGTGCCAGCCTTTTATGTTACATGATATAAAAGAGAGACAGAGATTTGGTACAGCAACAGGTACAAGGAGACGGATAGCACTCAAGTAATGAAATGTAGATCCACTTTGGCCTAAGCCAGACAGAAGTATTCATAAGAGTGGCAAATCTTTTATGATAAACAAACTTCTTTAATAAAGATCCGGTGCACATAGGTAAAGTGAAGGGGAACATGGACAGCAGTAACATTGATGAGGCGACAGCTGTTTTGTATGGGGTACAAAACAGCTGTTGTCTCTAACATTTGGCCCCTTTCACACTACCGTCATGTTCCTGCAAAATCTTCTGTCATGATCTTCAGTTACAAAATCCATAAAATGGCTGTCAAAGGATTCCATGAATTTCAATGGGATTTTTTGACCGTCCATCATCAGTTATAGCCCGTTATGACTAATGTCTGTTATTTTGAAGGGGGGGGGGGGGGGGGGTAAATAATGTTGCATGCACTCATTTTTGTCACGTCAAAAATAACGGTGGAATAACAGATGCAAAAATTTCAACATTGAGGTTTATGGGTGACGGATGTTCTCAAATTACATCCGTTATTGTCAGTTATTTTAATATTCTTTTATGATCCATTATTGCTACTGAGCATGCTCCGTAAAGCCTCTCAACCAGAAGTCAAAAAGGGGTTAAAATGTATGGACAATAACAGATCATAACGGATAAAATAATGGATCATAACAGATGGCCAATGTTCGTTATTTTAACAGAATGTCCGTTATGATCCATTGTGATCAGTTATTTGAGCCATTAATTCATGATCCATTATTGCTGTATAACCGCTAACAAACTTTTCCTAACGCTGGAGCCAGCGCCAGCAGCTCGTAACGTCATAGCCTTGCCCCATCATGAAGTCACGCCCCGCCCCCTCAGTGCAAGTCTACGGGAGGGGGCGTGATGGCTGTCATGCCCCCTCCCATAGACTTGCATTGAGGGGGTAGGGCGTTACGTTATGAGGGGGCGTGTTGTGATGTCATGAGGGGCGGGGCTATGACATCATGAGCTCCCGGCGCCGGCTCCAGGGTTCGGAATAGTTTGTTCCAAACACTGAGCAGCTGAGTACCCCTTTAAGGTAGCAATCTTAAGGTTTTTCTTCAATGGACTTTTGTAGTAAGTTTGAGGAAGTTGAAGGTTTTGGCCAAATCCAAGGTGGCTCATTGCATGACTATTTTATTGTCATGACCAGCTCCGGCTTCAACTGTGTATGGCGATGTGTGAGGCTACATTTACATGGCGGAATATTTTGCAGGAAAGTCTGCCTGGAAAACAACGCAAGAGCAAGACGGCGCTAGGACCACTCAGAAATGCGCCATCTCCATAGACAACAAAGCATTTACCAACATCACTGCATAAATAGGCAGATAGACAATTCAGGACTCTTGGGGTAATGTCCTGTACGGGTATGTTGGTTGTCACCCTGCTTTCCATGCAAGGAATAAAGTGAACATCTCAAGGATTATATTCACAGGTCACTCCCTTCCTAAGAAATGTTCTTTCATCGTAATAAATTAGATGAATATAAACAATGGTCTAAACTGCCCCGAAATGTCGCAATCAACATCATTTCACCACAAGACGTCTAGAAACCAAGACTTTCTCTTCTGAACAATTAACCTTTAAGACCCTTTAAAGATGAATATTAAACGCTTTTGTCTTTGGAGTGTACAGAGGAGCTATTCCAACCTGCACCATACAAAACACCGCAAAATACACAGAGCCGGGATAAGACAAAGGTGGATATTACTATTCAGACCATGAAAACAGACACAACAAGTGCATCGCCAAATACCGGCCACTTATCAGGAGGAGGTTTTTGCATTTTTTCAGTAAATTTACATGGATTAGCAAACATCAAAGCAACGCGTAGTTCTACTTAGCCATATCACTTGATATGGAAGGAAAAAAAAGCCATAAAACATGCAATTTGTAATTCTCTTTGAAGGTTTGTTTACCTAGAACCCCTTATATTTTGCTGCAAAATGATGGATGGGATGAAAATCTAGCTGAATATTAATTCCAAAACTGAAAGGCTAAATAGTAACTTTTTCTGGATTTTTTATATTTTTTTTTAAATGTAATGTCATATGTTGGCTGAATAGAAACGGCGGGAGCTCAGCGCACTTCCATCGTATCCTCACCTCCTCGGGGGCCATGTGACATACAGAGATAATGAAACACTTGCTGTGCTTTATAGGTGCTATCATCCAAATTGACATTTCAGAAACGCTGAAAAGTTCAGGGTAATTATGAAATATCATCTTCCTCCCTCAAAAAAGGGGACACCTGAATCCCGCCACTCACCGCTTCAGCACCAACATTAATAGTAGTCCCAATAACAAGGAAAAAAAAAATGTCAAATGAAAGTAATAATTCAATCCTACCTCAAAGACTTCAGCTTCTATAAGTAACTTGGCAGCCGTGATTCGAGACTCATATGGAGGCAAGGGGGACTGAAAGACGAAAAAGAAATCATTGTCGGGTTTAAAGGAAATCTCCACAATTTACAACATTTGACAGATAAAATCTAAATAAAGCACTGAGAAAATCTGTAAAAACTTTATTGTATTCCTCTCGCACTGATCTTCAGTTGCGGACATTGTAGGGGGCTCCAAAAGTGTGCAATTGCCTTCAGCTATAGGCCTGATGTTTGGCTATAAAAGCAAATCGTACCATTCCTGGGCACAGCGTGTGGACATATTATATTTTTGTGGCACAGTGTGTGGTAGTATTATGCTCAGGGGTGAAATGTGTGTGGGTATAATATTCAGAGGACACAGTGTGTGGCAGTATTATATTCATTGGAAGGGTCGTAGCTATAGAGGGTGCAGAGGTAGCAGTTGCACCGGGGCCCTAGGGTCTTAGGGGGCTCCAAAGCACATCTGCCCCATAAGAGACCAGTATTATAATTGACACATGAGGCCCTGTTGCAGATTTTGCATCATGGCCCAGAAGCTACAATTTACATCTCTGTTAATGGGGTACAGTGTGTGGAGGTGTTATATTCATGCGGCACAGTGTGTGGCAGTATTTTAGTTAGTAGTGCAGTGTGTGGCAGTATTTTAGTTAGTAGTGCAGTGTGTGGCAGTATTTTAGTTAGTAGTGCAGTGTGTGGCAGTATTTTAGTTAGTAGTGCAGTGTGTGGCAGTATTTTAGTTAAAAGTGCAGTGTGTGGCAGGATAGGGGATAAGTTTTAGATTGCGGGAGGTGCGACTGCTGGGACCCCCAGGATCTCCAGCATGGCACCGCGCTTCTCCCCAAGAAGGGAGTGTGTCGACCCCCGCACAAAACAGCAGCCAACACACCCCTCCATGTATCTCTAGGAGAGAGTCGGAGATATAGAACACTGTCACTGTCCAGCTTTCTCATAGAGATACATTGAGGGGGCAAGTGGGTGAACCCTTAAAGCAGGGGGTCTATACAGTCCCTTCCTGGAAAGAGCTGGGATGCTGTGAAGGAGATTGTGGGTGGTCCCAGCGGTCGCACCCAAATATTCCATAACTATAATAAAATAATTAACTAAAATAAATAAATAAAATAAATACTTACATTAAAAATAAATTAAATTAATTAATTACTAAATTAATAAAGTGAATAAACAAATAAATAAGTAAATAAAATAAATACATGTAAATAAATACATAAAAAAAAGTAAACAAACTAAATAAAATAAATAAATATCTAAATGAATGAATAAATAAATAAATAAATAAATAAATATTCCAGCCTATGCTCAGCTAATATTCCCAGTGCATCAGGGAGCAGAAGTCTAAAAAGCATTACCGAAAACAAAACCCTACAAGTAAATGAGCAGCCAACTTTCTTTCTTTCTTTTTTTTTCTTCACGGTGCACTTGGGAAAGAACATAAGGTTGGTGGTAAACAGTCTATGACTTGCAAATGTTGTGCTAAGCAGTATCTACCCAGCGCTGCAGGTCATTACGAAGAGAAGGTCTCGGTAATTTTATAAGGTTAGATCGTTACAAAGTCTGAACGACCTGCCTGGAAGATGATATATATGCAAAATTATATGGTCGGGGAAGGCGGGTGGGTAGGGGGGGAAGGGGGGGCGATTTGGACTGAACTTCATTAATCTAAATCCATTTTCTTGTGAGTCGAATGAGCGGGTATTTTAATAAACAGCGGGAGAAGAAAAAAAAAATAAAAAATATAGAACTCCGTAAAGTAAAACTGAAATGAGTTTTATTTATACATTAGCATATTTCATATGCGCTGAAAATTGAAGTTATTTTTGGGTCCCGCAAAGTTTTGTTCTGGTTAAGAGGTGCTATAATAAGTATTACTGGGAGGTGGCAGACAGACCGTCTAGTCAGCATTCAAGGCATTTGCTGTTCCAGATGAGTCGTTTCTGTATTGTACGTTGTTATTTAAAGAGGTATACATTCAAAAACTGCTCAGTGTTTGGGGAAAGTAACTGATCCCTCCCACCTGGGCCATTGTGAAGGTGGCGGTACTTACTGTCAGCACTTCCTTTATGGCCAATCGCTGGCTAAGTCAATGTTGTGGCCAGGGATTAGCTTAGCAGGCATTTGCAATGTGTCAAAAAAAAAGGACAGAAAGCATTGACAGGGAGGACCGACAATATAAGAAAAGCCAGCGAGTACAGGTTAATTTTTTTTACCCCGAATCCTGAGCAGTTTTAATGTGTACCTGTCTACAGTGATTGTCTCAACATACATTAGTTTCAACATACAATGGTCTTTTCTGAACCAGTGTAACTTGAAACCAGACTCAACATACAATGTACAGTCAGTCCAGATCTGTGAAACATGTCAATGGCTGGAAGATCTGACCAATCAGAAATGACATTCACTGGTAAAACCCCTGTATTACTGAAGTGCATGCACTGAATTCCTGTCTGGTAGCGCCCCCTACAGTACAGGGAGGAACTACATGTTCTGTACTACTCTCTCTCTGTGCCAGGGATATTTTTTTTTTAGGACATTGTGTGTACTGTACAGGACCCTGAAGAAGCTCCTGTCCTCTACATAGACAGTGATTACAGCTCCCAGCAGATCTTTATTACTTTTATAAGTAAGGATTTCTTTATCTGTATTAGTTATCTACTTATTTTTCTTTAATCCTCACGTTTTCCTATTTTCGGATGACATTTTTGGGGCTTCAGAACCAATTACCAGATTTCCATAGAGTTATGGTCTCAACATACAATGGTTTCAATATACAATGGTCGTCCTGGAACCAATTAATATTACTAGGTCATGCAGATGAGTTACATGTCTTTTATATTTGTCTATCTTCTGTATTTGGCTCACAAATCCCTCTGTTCTGTTACTCACTAATTCCAACATCCACTGCTCAAAAAGGGACGTGTCAGAGGCAACTCACTAACCATGCATTTACTACCTCCCTGAGTCTGCTGTGCTGGGTTTCTTCATGCAATCACTGCAGACTGTTCTGTAACCCCCTCCTTTAGGTTTTCATGCTGCAGTCTGAGGAGTGCTAGTCCCGCCTTCACTTCCTAGACTGTGTCCCTGCCTGTGCTTAAAGGGGTACTCCACTGGAAAACAATTTCTTTTAAATCAACTGGTGCCAGAAAGTTCAGAATTATAAATTACCTCTAGTAAAAAATCCCAATCCTTCCAGTACTTCTCAGCTGCTGTATGCTCCACAGGAAGTTCTATTCTTTTTGAATTTCCTTTCTAGTCCGACCACGGTGCTCTCTGCTGACACATCTGTCTATGTCAGGAACTGTCCAGAGCAGGAGCGGTTTGCTAGGGGGATTTGCCAGTACGCTGGACAGTTCCTAAAATTTACAGAGGTGTCATCAGAGAGCTCACAGCAGCTCTCAGGAGCGAGACCCGATGCATCATAAACTTTTGACATATCTGAGCAACGTGTCATGTTTATTTGAATGACAATAAAACCATAAATCTCTGGGGCATACTGTTCCTCCCTTTGAGTACCGACAATAGTGATTAATATCTCAATATGGGCCCATTCACACTTTTTGTTTTCCCCGAGAGGTATTCCGCTCCGAAGTTCCGCTGTGGAAAATTTGTTACAGCAGCCTCCCATTGTTTTCAATGGATTTCTGCTAACCCATTCACAAAAAGGTTTGTCAGTAACCAGGCTTTGTGTACTATATAAACTCACCATGACTCCACATGGCATCCGAGCTGATTTGTTTCATATAGCCCCCATAAACAGGTTTTGGCAATCCTGCTGAGTGAGCAAAACACTACACACACTGGGCTTGTTTCCTGTGTGAGCTGCAGGGAGGGCCTGCTGAGAGAGTGAGCAGGGAGGGGATGCTGCCCTCCAGCCAATCAGAGACACTCAAACACAGCACACTGAAGCAGTCATTTCTCTGAGCTGAAGAGAAGGGAGTGTGAGGTGTTGTCTAAGGTAGACGGTAGTCATCAGTGTGATAAGATCTCCTGGACTTCCTGTCTGGAGAGAAAGCTGAGAGAAACAGGGTATGTGCTCAAAAAAGATTACACTTCACATTGCAAAGTCATATAACTTTATCATGTGCAGCTATATAAATGTAACTTAATTTTAATGGAGTTCTACTTCAATGGGCAAAGCACATGTGAACCACACACTTCCAATCTAATCTTCTTAGTTAAAATATTGGCTTTGGACAGTGTCATCCATAAAAGAAAGGGGGCCCTGTAGCAAATACCGGTGAGCTTGCCTCCTAGGACATAAAGGTCTGGTGAACATTACCCTTTGCGTTCCATGCCCCATTGGTCAATATCCCCCTTCATTAATTTGCTAACAATGCTGTTTCCTGGGGGTAGGAGATCTGCAATATTTTTATACAAATAGGAAAAGGAATGGGACCAACTTAGAACGGGGCTTATTCTCTCCAGACGCATTGTCTTCCACTATGTTAGGTACACCCTTTCTCTTGGAGAAGTCATTACCACAGAGGGTTAAAATACTTTTTCTCCCTGCACTGTGGATGTTTACTCATTTACTAAGAGTGGAGTATCGGTTTGTGTAAAATTTTTGCTTTTCCTTTTTTTCTCTTGGTATTTACTAATCAGTCGTACTTTTCCCGATCTTTTTAGTCGCAGGGAATAAAAATCTGTCGCACGGTAATTTCTGTCGCAGGGTTCTTCTGTAAAACTGTAAAATCTGTTGCAGGGTTAATACTGTCGCACATTAAAATCTGGTGCATGCATAAATCTGTCGCTATGAAAATTGTGAAAATTGTGAAAAATATGTGAATATATATACCATATTTTCCGGCGTATAAGACAACTTTTAAGCCAAGTAAAATGTTCTCAAAAGTCGGAGGTACTGCAGTCGGCAGGGACGCCCGGGGTATGGATTATCCATACCCCGGGCGTACTGACAGAGATTAATTCCCCCCTTCACATTCAGGACATCCCTGTGTCCCGAAAGATATTTTCAGGACACAAGGATGCCCCGCGTTAACTTTAAAAATGCAGGGGCGCCGGGAGGTAGCGCACACAGGGACATCACTGACATCCCATGTGTGCGCCCATAGAAACAGCAGAGCGAAGCAGAGCAGCGAGGACGTGTGTGCATCATAAGTTACCAGCGGCACGTCATCTTCGGTGCTCCAACCACCACCCCTCCAGTCTCGGGACCTACTGCTATGTCCTATAGGCCACAGTAGTAGTTCGTGACCACGAACTGGAGGAGCGGTGGTTGGAGCACTGAGGTGAGGCAGTACACAGACATACAGCCTACAGACATACACTTTGGAATATCTCTAGATATTAATAAATGTAATAAAATAGTCTATCTTTCTATATATATATATATATATATATATATATATCTCTATAGTGATGACTCGCTCTTGCAGATAGGTGCGGTTGCAGTATAGAGGCAAGGAAACAGTACTTTTCAAATAAAAGATCAGTGTTTGATTCACACTTGGCAAACAGCAAAAACAGTCTTAGATGCAGTTTAAAGAAAAAGTAACAAAGTCCACCTGCGTTCCTTAGGTGTTCGTTCACACCTGAGTCCATGCCATACAGCAGTAAGCAAGTCTTTTCCAGGCCTCCAGGCAGGCTGCTCACCAGCTTCCAAACTTGGAGCAAACACAGGGAAGATTCCACCTCACCATTCTGGCAGAGTGAGCTCCAATATGCAAATCCCCCGCAGCTGATGAAGCAAGCTGCCTTTAAGGCCAACAAAAGGCGGCCTGGATTGTGGGGAATGGCCCCCACCCTATACTTGACAATTACCAGTAAGAGCCATCCCGGATTGGCCTTCCAGCCATACTACGGCCAAAGTCAGTCTGCATCGCAGAACACACACTGAATAAATACCGGCTCCTACTTCACCAAGGCCAGGAGCCTTGGTGACACATATCGCCCATCAGCCACCATGCATTTCACTTTCTCACAATATACACAAAAACATATATATATATATATATATATATATATATATATATATATATATATATGCGGTTGCTGACTTTAGCCTGCATAAATTAGTTCAGCTTTCAGGTGCTCCGGTGGGCTGGAAAAGGTGGAAACAGTCCTAGGAAAGAGTCTCCTAGGACTGTATCCACCTTTTCCAGCCCACAGGAGCACCTGAAAGCTGAACTAATTTAGGCAGGTAAAGTCAGCAACCGCCGAGCCGAGAAGTTTGTGACGAATCCAATTTACTGTTAGTTTGCTCATCTCTAGTTGGCACCCCTGAAATTTTCTAGAAAATAAAGTATTTCTCACAGAAAAGGATTGCAGGAACGCATGTTTTGCTATACACATGTTTATTCCCTTGTGTGTATTGGAACTAAACCAAAAAATGGAGGGGAAAAAAAGCAAATTGGACATAATGTCACCAAACTCCAAAAATGGTCTGGACAAAATTATTGGCACCCTTAACTTAATATTTGGTTGCACACCCTTTGGAAAAACAAAATTACTAAAATCAGTCGCTTCCGATAACCATCAATAAGCTTACACCTCTCAGCCGGAATGTTGGACCACTCTTCCTTTGCAAACTGCTCCAGGTCTCTCTTATTGGAAGGCGCCTTTCCCCAACAGTAATTTAAGGATCTCTCCACAAGTGTTCAATGGGATTTAGATCTGGAATCATTGCTGCCACTTCAGAACTCTCCAGCGCTTTGTTGCCATCCATTTCTGGGGGCTTATTGACTTAGGTTTGGGGTCATTATCCTGCTGGAAGGACCCAAGTTCTCGGACGCAAAAACAGCTTTCTAACACTGGGCTGTACAGTGAGACCCAAAATCTGTTGGTTATCCTCAGATTTCATGATGCCTTGTACACATTCAAGGCCCCCAGTGCCAGAGACAGCAAAACAACCCCAAAACATCATTGACCCTCCACCATATTTCACTGTAGGTACTGTGTTCTTTTCTTCGTAGGCCTCATTCCGTTTTCGGTAAACAGTAGAATGATGTGCTTTACCAAAAAGCTCTATTTTGGTCTCATCTGTCCACAAAACGTTTTCCCAGAAGGATTTTGGTTTACTCAAGTTAATTTTGGCAAAATGTAGTTTTGCTTTTTTATGTCTGTGTCAGCAGTGGGGTCCTCCTGGGTCTCATGGAATAGCGTTTCATTTCATTTAAATGTCGACGGATAGTTTGCGCTGACACTGATGCTCCCAGAGCCTGCAGGACAGCTTGAATTTCTTTGAAACTTGTTTGGGGCTGCTTATCCACCATCCAGACTATCCTGCGTTGACACCTTTCATCTATTTTTCTCTTCCATCCACGCCCAGGGAGATTAGCTACAGTGCCAGGGGTTGCAAACTTCTTGATAATGTTGCGCACTGTGGACAAAGGCAAATCTAGATCTCTGGAGATGGACTTGTAACCTTGAGATTGTTGATTTTTTTCCCCCACAATTTTGGTTCTCAAGTCCTCAGACATTTCTCTTTTCCGCTTTTTGTTGTCCATGCTTAGTGTGGCACACACAGACACACAATGCAAAGATTAAGTGAACTTCTCTCCTTTTTATCTGCTTTCATGCGTGATTTTTATATTGCCCACACCTGTTACTTGCCCCAGGTGAGTTTAAAGGAGCATCACATGCTTGAAACAATCTTATTTTTCCACAATATTTAAAGGGTGCCAATAATTTTGTCCAGACCATTTTTGGAGTTTGGTGTGACATTATGTCCAATTTGCTTTTTTTCCTCCCTTTTTTGGAGGAATAAACATGGGTATAGCAAAACTTGTGTTACTGCAATGCTTTTGTGAGAGAAATACTTCATTTACTAGAAAAATTTCAGGGGTGCCAACATTTATGGCCATGGCTGTATATGTATGTATATTTATATACACACACACATATGTATATACACACATATAGATAGATGTATTAAATATATAGGGAAATATATATATATATATATATATATATATATATATATATAAATATAGGGAAAAAAACATGTTGAAAATAAAGCTAAAACGTTGTTTAAAAATTAAATTGCGCAAAAAAAAAAAAAAAAATTACAAGAATCGCTTGAAAAGGCAGGCAAAAGGAGGAAACAGCCAGAGAATTTACTTTACTTTCTGAAACTTTATACATGTTTTAAAATGTAGGGTTTTCTTCCCAGAAAATTCACAATATTTTTTGAGTGGTTTTCAGAAAAGACGAGTGATTTTGGATGAAATGTAGGGAACGCGCCCCTTTTCCCAAAAACAACACCCATTTTGTAGGTTGTTTTTTTTTTCACTCAGAGTGATTCAGATTCTATTGTTTTTTTTCTGTTACACATTGGCCCTTATTTTCTAAGAGTGTTGTGTAGGTTTCTTTGTGGGTTTTAATTCCCTACAATTTATTTTCCACAGTATTTACTAGTTTCCCTACATTTTCCACTTACCCTACATTTTGCTTTTTTTTTTACACATGCTCTGACCTGTAGGGTTTTCTTCAGCTCAAATCCACCACATTTTCTGTGGAAACCTTAGTAAATATGTTGCGTTTTTCTGAAAATATTGGAAACGCGCCCCTTTTTGATGACCACGCCCCTTTTCCAGTGGCCATGCCCCTTTTTGGGGTTTTCTTAGCAAAATGGAGAGCTAGTCATGTTTTTTTCAATTCTGTTGCAAATTCTGGCGCAGACAGAACTTCTGGCGCACAACCAGACAAAACATGTCGGGTTTGCAATAGTAAATGAGGGCACATTCCGTGCGACAGAATTTAGGCACAAAACCCGACACAAAGAGTCGGAATCATGTTAGTAAAGGAGTGCCAATGTGTTCTATTACCTGGAATATCTCTTTGCACATATTTTGTAGTGTGAACGCAGCCTACAGCCCAACAGAAGTGTATGGGGGCCTTATTACAGCTCCACTGAATGGAGTCCTAAACTGCACATGTTTGTGAACCTGTAAATATACATTTATTTTAGTCCCTAAATAAATGTTTATTTTAGTCCCGTTGACAATTTTTCCCCCCGAATAAACAAGATTACATGGAAGGGTATATTTAACCTCAGCCACTTAAGGTTAAGTAAACTTTAAAATGGTTAAGTACTAAAACATTGCAGAACCTTCTAAATGGGAGAGAATTAGGTGGTAAATGCCTTAGGCTTTCATTTAATTTGAGCACTTAATTTAGACCTGTGGGAGGCTGAGAATCGAGTATAAAAATAAGGACTTGCTTTTGATGTGCTGTTTTCAAGAGATGATTCGATGGATAAGGGATCATTATGACCAAGAGCGGATGAACGTGCCAGGTCACAATATTCCGCCGATGCTAGAAATGAAACACAGCTTTTAAGAGGAAAAGACAAAAAAGGAAGTAAAAAAAAAAAAAAAAAGGTAAAAATACTCAGAAGAATTAAGTATAGCTGGAAGTTTGAAGACATAAGGGCTTACAGGATACCTATAGGCCAGGCTTATATGGACAAAATAGGAAGTTATTTTACAGCAGAAATTCCTATTCTTTCTTGTTCTCTTTTACATGGCAATGACCATCCTTCAATGACCATCAATGACCATCCTTCAGAGTCCTATACAATTAATATACAGTATAAAAAAAGATTGTATAAGATTATAAAAACCTGCCGGCTGCTTCCTCACTGTCCAAAGGCCAAGCGGGTTTTGCGGGTCAGGCTTATTTAAGGGAACAAGGACAAGCTGCAATACCAAAGCAATACGATAAAAGCATTCTTTAAAGGAGTATTCTCATGTTATAAAGGGGTGGCATATTGCAAGGATATGCTGTTACTTTATGATTGTATTCAGATCTGACTTCTGAGACCCAGCACCAATGGTAGGGGCACAGCGCTAAGGTGGCAACATTAAACCATAATGAAAAAGTAAAGACATTGGCCCTCATTTACTATTGTAAACCCGACCTCTTTTGTCGGGTTTTTTTGTCGCATCTTTGTCTGCGCCATGTCGCAGACATCGTGCGCCAGTCTGCGACACGATGCGACATTTTTTCCCGACGGACCCGATGTGGATTCTCCCAAACCCGAAAAAGGGGCGTAACCCGACATTTCTGAGCTTTCCCACGTATTTATAAAGGTTTCCAACCCGAATTTGTTGTATTGTTGTGGATTTTTTCCCGACAGCTCAGAGGAGTTGGAAACCAAAACCAACAAAACCCAGTGCGACAAACAGGATGCGACATAATAATAAATACCAGGGGAAAAAAGCAGTCGGGTAAGAAAGCAAGATAGACTTACAACCCGATTTTCTTAGTAAATGAGGGCCAGAATGTTAGAACTCATTGGGAAAAAATCATTTATTCAGGACTTGGTTGAAGCCCTTTTGGCAGTGATTACAGCCTCCAGTTTTCTTGGGGATGCGGCCACAAGGTTTACACACCTGGATTTGGGGATTTTCTGCCAGTCTTCTCTGCAGATCCTCTCAAGCCCTGTTAGGTTGGATGGGGATCGTCGGTGGAAGCCATTTTCAGTTCTCTCCAGAGATGTTAGACTGGGTTCTAGAACATTTACAGAATTGTCCCTAAGCCCTCTTGTGTGATCTTGGCTGTATGATTACGGTCTTTGTATTGTTGGAAGGTGATCTTTAGGCTTAAAGCACTCTGGACCAGGTTCTTATAAAGAATATCTCAGTACTTTGCTTTATTCAGCTTCCCCCTCAACTCTAGTGTTCCAGTCCCAGCCGCTGAAAACACCCCAAAAAAGTAATGCTGCCCCCACCATGTTTCACTGTAGGGATTTTGGTCACCTCTCTTAACAAGGCGTTTCTTCCCCGATTACTTAGTTTGGTGGGGTGATCAGCTCCAAGAAGAGTCTTGGTTGTTTCAAACATCTTCCATTTTATAATTATGGATGGCACTGAGCCCTTAGGAACTTTCAGTGCAGCAGAATTTTTTTTGCTATAACCTTCCACTAGATTGGTGTTCCCATACACTCCTGAGCTCTACAGACAGTTCTTTCTCCATTCATAATAAAAAATAAAAAAAAGAAAAGACAAAACTCTCCAAAATGGAGCACACCAAATAATGAAAAATACAATACTTTATTAACTACACATGATACACAATACACAGAAACCCTCTAAAATCTGTTAAAACATACCCATGAAAAGCAAAACAAAAGGACACTACTCCTGAGGACGTTGTCTTAGGACAATGGAACGCATGGAGCCTTCAGCTGGGCGCTCACCAATCGGTCACTTTTTGAACTCCCCCTACTGGTCTGATGTCTACTATGTTGTGACCACCTGCAATTGTGAGGTTGTATATCATTAGAATGAATCTCTAGTTATTAAACCTTGACTGGGTTCTAATAGGCAGGAGATGGGTTTACAAAGGACTGCAGCCAGTTTATTGGGGAAAGATGCACACACATTATTGGGGTTTGAGCGCCCTGGTGGTGGAATCCATGGCCCCCACCTCATGTGGAGTTTCCATGTATTGTGTATCATGTGTAATTAATAAAGTATTGTATTTTTTAATATTTGGTGTTGGCATTTTGGAGTGATTTTTCTTTTCTTTTTTTTCAATTGTGGAACTTTTTAAACACTAGGGCAGCACCCATTTGTTATTTATTTGGTTGAGCCCAACCCTCCCAATCTTTTCTAGTTTGGACTTTCTCCATTCATGGCTTGGATTTTGCTCAGTGGCCACAGGAGGCACAATGTAGTATTACATGCTGTCCACTGATGCTTTTGATGATGAGTTGAAGTCTGATCTGGACAGCTGAACATGGTTCCAACCAAGGCACCCAACCAAGGACTCCTTGATGTCCTTATTCCAAAAAAAAAAAGCACATGCAAAGGGAATGTACCACTTATAATATAGCAAACAATGTCAGGCAAGCAATAACAGGTCTGTCTGGTCTAGATTTTCCCTGACTGTGGCAAATATGGAGTGTTGCTGTAACCCCAAGCGACGGTCGATCTACCTACCATGATCAAATGTCTATGGTCAACTTATTGTGACCTAATCAACTATAACACAGTGGATTTAACATACAGAAGTTCCTACCCAACAAAATAAAAATAATTTTACTTTCACTGTTTTGCTAAAACTACATTGATTTGTAATTCCACTGAGAAGGACTCAGGTTTTCTGGCTAACGTGTCCTATGTGTTGTGTGCGCTGGTTACACCTTTTTTTTTCGCACTGTTTTTCCGGATCTCATCATCTTGTTTAATTCTCCTTATGCCAGCGACACTTGTTTTCCTCTCCCACAGTATTATCAGGATTTTAATTGTTTACATACAATGCCGCAGAGCTGTTTGTCTCTGTACTAGCTTCCTATTAGAGTCTAAGGAAACATTCAGAAACAGAGGACAGGACTGATAAATATACAGAAAGGAGAATTTCACCTAAATCTGTACTGCCAGCTGTGTAATATGCAAATCTTCATGACTGGCAAAGTGAACCATTGCATGTGAATCTGCTAGACTAAGAAAGCTGCAAACTCACAAAACGAATTGTAGTAATCTTCGCAAGTTAAAGATTTACTTAAAAGAAGACTAAATGTAGAGTATTTATAGACCTTCTGTTCTTTGATTCTTTAGTGTCTTATCCACAAAAACTTTTAGAAATATACACAAAATGACTAATTTATCAGTGGTCCCCCATCTAGAAACGTGTTGGACCTCCTTTGGCCTTCAGAACTTCAGTAATTCATTGTTGCATAGATTCCACTTGGCCCATGCGGACAGGATTACTTCTTGCAGTTTCCACACGTTAGATGGAGGTCCTGATATGCTCTAAACAGATAATTCTACCTTGTCCCACAGATAGGATTCTATTTTGTCCTAGTATATAGGGTTTAGATCTAGGGACTATGAAGACCGGGAAAGAAGAAAATCTTGCTGCCATGTTCCTGTATGCAATCCATGACTATATGACCCTTGTGGATGGTACATTGTCCGGCTGGAAGTGCCGATCTGCCACAGGGAAAAATAGCAGTCATAGGCTTGAGGAAAATTTGGTTGCCCATAATGCCATGATAAACCCTACTGTCCAAACTTCCATCCAGGAGTATCAAAGGAACCAGGGTGTGTCAAGAAAATGTTCCCCCCACCATTACACCTCCTCCACCACCCCAAATGTTCACACCTCACAGGAAGGGTGATAAATTCAAGCTGCTTTTGGTATATTCTTACTATATTTTGTCTCTCATCAACATGGTGCACAGAAATCTGGATCCTTTGATCAGGGCATGTACCTTCACAGAGATCTTGACCTTCACCTGACCAGACCATGTTTCTCCACAGAGATCTGGATCCATCTGACCAGGCCATGTTTCTCTACAGAGATCCGGATCCATCTGACCAGGTCATGTTCCCCCACAGAGATCCGGATCCATCTGACCAGGACATGTTTCTCCACAGAGATCAGGATCCATCTGACCAGGCCATGTTCCTCCACAGAGAGCTGGATCCATCTGACCAGGCCATGTTACTCCACAGAGATCTGTATCCATCTGACCAGGCCATGTTTCTCTACAGAGATCTGTGTCTATCTGACGAGGCCATGTTTCTCCACAGAGATCTGGATCCATCTGACAAGGTCATGTTCCCCCACAGAGATCAGGATCCATCTGACCAGGACATGTTTCTCCACAGAGAGCTGGATCCATCTGACCAGGTCATGTTCCCCCACATAGATCCGGATCCATCTGACCAGGACATGTTTCTCCACAGAGAGCTGGATCCATCTGACCAGGCCATGTTTCTCCACAGAGATCTGTATCTATCTGACCAGGCCATGTTTCTCTACAGAGATCTGGATCCATCTGACCAGGTCATGTTTCCCCACAGAGATCCGGATCCATCTGACCAGGACATGTTTCTCCACAGAGATATGGATCCATCTGACCAGGCCATGTTACTCCACAGAGATCTGGATCCATCTGATCCATCTGACCAGGCCATGTTCCTCCTTTCTTCTAATTTAGTATAAGCTAAAGCTGGAGGATGTGCTGTTGGTGCATCACAATGAAAGGAGGCGGCAATTTCCCTGAGCACAGTTTTGCTTGACTGACTGTCAAGTCCATTCAGCCATTGGCCTTATAAACGGAATTGAGTATCTTAACTATCACAGCACCAACTACTACAAAATATTTGTAAATGTAAAAGTGGACAAATAGAAGACATGGTCCTGCACTACTAGTACAGATGTCACAGTTAACACTTAGGAGGGATGCATTAAGCTGGAGTCTTTGGTGTACATTAAAGGGGTACTCCGCCCCTAGACTTCTTATCCCCTATCCAAAGGATAGGGGATAAGATGTCAGATCGCCGCGGTGCCGCTGCTGGGGAGCCCCGGGATCCCCGCTGCGGCACCGCGCTATCATTACAGCACAGAGCGAGTTCGCTCTGTGCGTAATGACGGGCGATACAGGGGACGGAGCCGCGTGACGTCATGGCCCCGCCCCTCGTGACATCACGGCCCGTCCCCTTAATGCAAGTCTATGGCAGGGGGCGTGACGACCGCCACGCCCCCTCCCATAGACTTGTACAGAAAGGGGCGGGCCGTGACATCACGAGGGGGGGAGCCGTGACGTAACGATGCTCCTTCCCCCATATCGCCCGTCATTACGCACAGAGCGAACTCGCATTGTGCTGTAATGATAGCGCAGTGCCGCAGCGGGGATCCCGGGGCTCCCCAGCAGCGGCACCGCGGCGATCTGACATCTTGTGCCCTATCCTTTGGATAGGGGATAAGAAGTCTAGGGGCGGAGTACCCCTTTAATGGAATAGTGGTGTTCTATTGTGTGGGTTACACCATATATAACATTAAATGCATATAGAAATGAGCCAATGGCACTCACGTTCGATTTCTTCAGTTTTAATTATGACATCTTCAGAAGTACATAAACGACATGAACAGTGGGGAGACATTACCGACAGGCTGGGGAAGAAGCACAGTCGTGGGGAGATATTGCTGACAGGCTGGGGTAGAACAGCAGTAGCAGGGAGACATTGCCGACAGGCTGGGGAGGAAGCGCAGTAGTGTTTCTTCCCCAGCCTGTCGGCAATGTCTTCCCGCTGTTGGTCGTTTGTGTACTACTGAAGATGTAATAATAAAAGCTGAAGAAATTGGAAAGTGAGTGCCACTGGCTCATTTCTATATACAGTGGGGATCAAAAGTCTGGGCAACCCAGGTAAAAATTTGTATTAATGTGCATAAAGAAGCCAAGGAAAGATGGAAAAATCTCCAAAAAGGCATCAAATTACAGATTAGACATTCTTATAATTTGTCAACAAAAGTTAGATTTTATTTCCATAATTTACACTTTCAAAATAACAGAAAACAAAAAAATGGCGTCTGCAAAAGTTTGGGCACCCTGCAGAGTTAATATCTTGGACTGCCCCCTTTGGCAAGTATCACAGCTTGTTAACGCTTTTTGTAGCCAGCCAAGAGTCTTTCAATTCTTGTTTAAGGTATCTTTGCCCATTGTTCCTTACAAAAGTCTTCCAGTTCTTTGAGATTTCTGGGCTGTCTGTCATGCACTGCTCTTTTAAGATCTATCCATAGATTTTCAATTATGTTGAGGTCAGGAGATTGTGAAGGCCATGGCAAAACCTTCAGTTTACACCTCTTGATGTAATCACCCGTGGATTTCGAGGTGTGTTTAGGATCATTATCCATTTGTAGAGGCCATCCTCTCTTTAACTTCAGCTTTTTCACAGATGGCCTCAAGTTAGCATCCAAAATTTGCTGAAATTTTATTGAATCCATTTTTCCTTCTACTCGTGAGATGTTCCCTGTGCCACTGGCTGCAATACAACCCCAAAGCATGATTGATCCACCCACATGCTTAACAGTTGGACAAAGGTTCTTTTCATTAAATTCTGTTCCCCTTCTTCTCCAAACGTACCTTTGCTCATTCCGGCCAAAAAGTTACATTTTAACCTCATCGGTCCACAGAACTTGTTTCCAAAATGCATCAGGCTTGTCTATATGTTGATTTGCAAAGTTCAAACGCTGATTTTTGTGGTGAGGACGTAGAAGAGGTTTTCTTCTGATAACTCTTCCATGAAGACCATATTTGTACAAGTATCTCTTTATAGTGGAATAGTGTACCACAACTCCAGTGTCTGCCAGATCTTTCTGGAGGGATTGTGCAGTCAAACGTGGGTTTTGAATAGTTTTTCTCACAATCCTGCGAGCTGTTCTGTCTGATATTATTCTTGGTCTTCCAGATCTTGCTTTAACTTCCACTGTTCCTGATGACTGCCATTTCTTAATTACATTCCGAACAGAGGATATTGACATCTGAAAACGTTTTGCTATTTTCTTATAGCCTTCTCCAGCTTTGTGAGGGTCAACTATTTTCTGTTTCAGATTGCTAGACAACTGCTTAGAAGAACCCATGGTGCTGATTGTTGGGGCAAGGTCAGATGAGTCTGGGCATTTAAAACCTTTGAGATTGACATCACCTGGTCTTCCCAGATGATGATTGAGAACAATCCATGACACTGGCAGGTCTCAGCTTTGCAAAGGGGACAGTGCATGCTATAAATTCTGCAGGGTGCCCAAACTTTTGCAGATGCCAATTTTTTTGTTTTCTGTTATTTTGAAAGTGTAAATGATAGAAATAAAATCTAACTTTTGTTGACATATTATAAGAATGTCTAATCTGTAATTTAACGCCTTATGGAGATTTTTCCATCTTTCCTTCTTTATGCACATTAATACAAATTTTTACCTGGGGTGCCCAAATTTTGATCCCCACTGTACATGTAAAAGTGGAATTGTCTGCTGGTATAACAGTATAATGATGAACAATATGGAGCATAGGATTTTTTCTGTAATGTATGTGGGCTCTGGATAACCCAGATCATATGGAAGCAGGGCAGATTAAGGTGGACATAAACCTTCAATAGCTGCCAACCACTTCTTCCTTTCTCTCCATACAGGTACACACTCAGTTTGACCGTGCATACATGTGTTCTCAATGGGAAGAAGGGAAAAAGTGTGTGGATTATGGAATGATTTATTTATGTATTCAGGTCCCAGTTGGCACCAGTGTATGCAAATTCACGAAAAGAAAATGATGCATTGTGCTGCAGTTTTGCGGTAGTCACTGCAGTTAACTGAGATGACCGCTACATCTTACATCAGTAAAGTACCATATGCAAGAAACCAAAAATACCAATATATACTGCGGCATATCTGTGACAAGCCTGTGACAGTACAGGAGACTCCTTAGTACTAGACAGTGGCGCCTGGGTCATGGTGGCTGTAAGCTTCTTCATTCTCGGGCTGCTCCATGCTCTCTTATCACTGATTTTTATTTATTGCAGCAAGCCTCAAAATTTAACCCTCACCCTGCCTTCCTGCAGCTAATGTAACAGTTACCTCTGTAGAAAAGCAGTGCTGGAGTTAAAAGGGGTACTCCAGTGGAAAACTATTTTTTTTTAAATCATCTGTTGCCAGAAAGTTTTTATTTTTTAAATTTCCCCGGAGTACCCCTTTAAATCTGCAATGAACTGAGCAACCAGAGAACTGAAATAGAAGCCAACTACTCCCTCCCACCACCACCAGAGGTCCTAGACCCTGTCAAGAATGCTACTGCCCCCTCACCCCACCCAGGATAGTCTCCCAATAGGTCAGCCTTTCATTTGGCTGCCCCTTTTTCCCATTGAAAGCCCTCCTGACTATTCTACACAACAACGGGTGAAAAACTGAGAAAGCCGTTCACATAATAAAGCCTATCCTCAATGCAATATTCTTTTCAAGAAGTTGAACCCATGGCGGTAAGGCTGACGTCAGGAGCCAAGACGGATTTGTGAGCTACTTTAATTTACAGAAACAGCCATAAGTCATTCTAATATGTTCCAAATGAAGAATAAAAACCTCCATGATCGCCCCTTAGAGGAGATCGTGCTGATGTGAGCGTGTGGACGAAATTTTATGGTACATTTCCATTAACAAGACAAGTCGAGGTGAACAAAATGGTAAAAGATCATTCCGGCACTGCATGCGTTTTTTACTGTTCCGCATAACAAAGCAGCCCCCCCCCCAAACCCACAAATCAGCGGCGTACAGCGACTGTCATTAATATAAAGCACCATTATACACTGTCGCCGACAACTGCCAGTGGTTTTCTGCAGGTTGTGCTGATTTGGAGGTCAATCTCTCTGACTTTTTGCATCAGCACTCTCATAAACCTTAATGGAATATCACTGTTAGGAGTCAATGTTTGCAATAAGATGCTGTCTGGCTGATTTGGAAGCGCGCGCGCGGGTTTACCTCTCTGCATGAGGGCCATGCAATCATTCTAGGAACCAAGGTGAGTGAATGACAGGAGCGTCCTGATGACGGGGACTGTTTTCCCTTCATTTGCCAGAACTGCAATCACTCTGATACAACAAATTAGGAAACTGCCACTGGATGCCAGGAGCCGCAATGCCCTTTTGCTTTGCCCGCTGATCGGGAGAACGCACAAAGTTAAATGGATGAAGAACGATCCACAATTTGCAGCCGCAATTAGAGGCCGAAGATGATCCTGATATTATCCAGCTGTCTTCATTACGCCGGCGGTCCGGATAACTACAAATATCTCATTGTCGCCTGGACTGCCTCGCATGCTTGCCTGAGAATATATAGTATTAAAAATCAAGAGCCTGGATTATAGGTGGGAGGGGGTTGGTTGGCGACATTGACTATTGTATTAGATTTTTTTTCTTGTAATGTATTATATATTTTTTTGCTCTGTATTAAGAAAAAAATAACATTTTAAACAGAAATAAATAAAATAAATAAATGTAAATAAATAAATATAAATAAAAAAATAATAAAATTAATTTAATAAATAAATAATAAAATAAAAAAATAAAATAAATTAATAAAATAAATAATCAAGAACTATTTAAAAGAGGAACGGATTCCTCTACAGCAATGTTTTTCCAAACAGTGTGCCTCCAGCTGTTGCAAAACTACAACTCCCAGCATGCCCGGACAGCCAAAGGCTGTCCGGGCATGTTGGGAGTTATAGTTTTGCAACAGCTGGAGGCACACTGTTTGAAGAACACAGTTCTACTGACATGTCTGTTTTGGTCAATTCCTTTATTCCTTGTGAAATTACAATTCTCTACCATCGTTTCATAGAACTTTGGGGGGGACATAGTCTAAAACTTGTGTAAATGATGTTACAGTAACATTAATCGCGCCTTTTTTTTTTCTCACCATATTGTCATAGCTCACGTGGGTTGGTAAGGATTACGTTTCACAACACTCTTTTTCCATTTTGTGCCAAATGTAAAAAATAATAGTAATAATAGTGAAAAAATTGTACAAATTTTAAATCCTGAAAAATATATGGTGAAGGAGTCCACCTGAGAAGATTCATATAAAACATTGCGCTCTGAATCCAATCATGCTGAAAGTAAAAACACACCTACTAAAAAAAAAGCCCCAAAAATCCCCTCAAAAAAATTACTTTCACATGATAAAATAGATACACTTGTTGAGGAGGTAAGTGAAATAGTTGCATTTCAATTTGTATTGTACCATTGTGTTTACCATGATATTCCAAAATCGCGGTCATCATTTTGGGTCATTTATAGTACAACAAACCTAAACATGTCTCTAGTCCAAAATAAGCCCCACAAGATGGTCTGTTTGGACCAAATTTAAAATAAAAAATGCAGGGGAGCCGGGAGGTAGCACACGCAGGGAAGTCACTAACATCCCGTGCGTGCGCCCATAGCAACAGCAGAGCAGAGCAGCGAGGACGTGCAGGCATGGTAAGTTACAGCATCTCATCTTCGGTGCAACGACCACCGCTCCTCCAGTCCCGGGACCTACTGCTATGGCCTACTACTGCTACGGACCGAAAAAGTGGTGGTCGGAGCACTGAAGTGGGGCAGTACACAGACATACAGCCTCCAGCTATACACTGTATATGGTTGAAGGCTGTATGTCTGTGGGCGGGCCACTGCCTACCTAATGTGGGGGAGACTATACTGCCAACCTAATGTGGTGGAACTACAACCTAATGTGGGGGAACTATACTGCCAACCTAATGTGGGGGAACTATACTGCCAACCCAATGTGGGGGAACTATACTGCCAACCCAATGTGGGGGAACTATACTGCCAACCTAATGTGGGGGAACTATACTGCCAACCTAATGTGGGGGAACTATACTGCCAAACTAATGTGGGGGAACTACAACCTAATGTGGGGGAACTATACTGGAAACCTAATGTGGGGGAACTATACTGCCAACCTAATGTGGGGGAACTATACTGCCAAGCCAATGAGGGGGAACTATACTGCCAACCTAATGTGGGGGAACTATACTGCCAACCTAATGTGGGGGAACTATACTGCCAACCTAATGTGGGGGAACTATACTGCCAACCTAATGTGGGGGAACTATACTGCCAACCTAATGTGGGGGAACAATACTGCTAACCTAATGTGGGGGGGGGGGGCAATACTGCCAACCTAATGTTGGGGGAACAATACCGCCAACCTAATGTGGGGGGGGGAACAAAACTGCCAACCTAATGTGGGGGGGGGGAACAAAACTGCCAACCTAATGTGGGGGAACTATGCTGACAACCTAATGTGGGGGGAACTATGCTGACAACCTAATTTGGGGGAACTATGCTGACAACCTAATTTGGGGGAACTATGCTGACAACCTAATGTGGGGGAACTATGCTGACAACCTAATGTGGGGGGAGCAATACTGCCAACCTAATGTGGGGGAACTACAACCTAATGTGGGAGAACTACGCTGACAACCTAATGTGGGGGGAACAATTCTTCCAACCTAATGTGGGGGGAACAATACTGCCATCCTAATGTGGGGGAACTATGCTGCCAACCTACTCTGGGGGAACTATACTACCAACCTAATGTGGGGGGAACTATAATGTCAAGCTAATGTGGGGGAACTACAACCTAATGTGGGGGGACTATACTGCCAACCTAATGTGGGGGAACTATTTTTGGAGCCAGTGAAAAACTACGGGGGAGATTTATCATAACTTGTGTAGAGGAAGAGTGGTGCAGTTGCTCATAGCAACCAATCAGATTGCTTCTTTCAGTTTTCAGAAGACTTTTCAAAAATAAAAGAAGCGATCTGATTGGTTGCTATGCGCCACTCCACCACTTTTCCTCTACACAGGTTTTGATAAATCTGCCCCTACAAGTTTCACATAAGGGTAATGTTTTATCATAATTTGACAACGAGATCAATAACATGTGACATGTAGAGGGATAGGAGCAAGATCGCAAATCTCTTATTTTTAGTAGAATGATTGGCATTGTGCCAGCACAAGGTGAGTCTGCTTTCTATGTGACAGCTCACTGACATTGAGTATTGGCAAAACACCTGCTTGTGCATGTTAAGCTTAAAGGAGTACTCCCCTGCTCAGCGTTTGGAACAAACTGTCACTGGAGCTCGTGACATCATAGCCCCACCTCTCATGCCATCATGCCCCACCCCTCAAAGCATGTCTAAGGGAGGGGGCGTGACATCATGGGGACGGGGCTATGACGTGCCGAGCTGCCGGCGCCGGCTCCAGCGTTCGGAAGTTTGTTCCAAACACTAAGCAGCTGAGTACCCCTTTAAGTAATTATTTGTAGGCAAATTGTGCCCACAAGTCTATTGGCAAGCCCTTCCTTTTTCCCTTTTACAAAACCAGAAGTTCACAAAAAAGTAATAGAATTTGGCGCATACAATGGCAACGAAATAGATCTATTCCCATTACAATGAGTATAATGAACCATTGTATTAACAGCACCAAAGAGTACGATTAAGATTAAACACCACCATGACATACCCAATGAATAGCGTGAAAAAATACAATAAAAAAAATGTGTGAAATAATTTTTTTTTTAAAGTATTAAGTAAATGAAAACTATGATAATAGAAACCCATGACATCGGCAGCATGCTCATATGCCTTTGAAACCTTTATCAGAAATGACATATTATACAAGAGTCTTGTATGGGAACGACATCTTCACCTTGATCTGGGGAAATGCAAGACGAAATCTAGCACAATGAGGCATACAAGCACTTCAAAGCCTCTTGTAAAGACATTCTGCATTATCGTGAAATATTAATCTGAGTACTAGAATTTATTGTAATTGGAGAGCACCTTCACCTGTACTACGGAATGTTAAACCCCGGTCTTGGAAATGGGAAGAAAGAAAGAATTCTACTTTTAGCTGCAAAACGCAATGGGAAAACAGTCGCCGAGCATTAGCAATTCTTCTGTAACAAGCCTGGTGCCATGTGAACAAAAGTAATTTAGCTGTATAGTGAATTTCACAGCCGAATAAAGCTTTGAAAATTCCTTCCACGTATACGGCCTCCGATCAATACTGGCAACCTCTAACATTTCTAGTATGCAGAAGACGCAACTGGAGAAAAAAATGCGTAAAAAAATATTAAAAAAAAAAAAAAAAGAATCAAATTTATTTAGGATTTTGAATTCATGATATATTATTTCGCACATATTCACTTGGACAGAAGAAAATACTATAAAAAGGAGATATTGGTTTGAAGATCTGGCAAATGTTGGTCGACCATTGACCTAATTCTTAGGCTAGGTACTCCCTGCAGCACCTGGCACCGGAGGCTCGTGACATCATGGGCACACCCTTGTGACGTCACGACACGGCCACGCCCCCTCAAGGCAACAGGGATGTGGAATTCCCATCGCCCGATGCCCGGGACATACAGTTCAGGGTGCAGAGCAGGTGAATTTTTCCAGCCCTTAGCCCGGCTTCGAGCAAGCAGGGCCGGACCTGACAAGCGCGGCGGCGCTCAGCTGTCTGTATGGATTGGGCTCCCGACTCGTGCTCGCTCCGTACTCTGCAGCCCCTGGCTGTTTTCAGTAGCCGGGGGCCACCGCTGGCTAAAGGGACAGCGGCGTCTAAAGGGACATGTGAATGCTCCCTGGTGGGCTAGTGGGGTGGATTGCCCACCCTCAGAATGATCGTGGGGGGGGGGGGGGGCGATCATCTATAGAGGTAGCCGGAGGGCTTACCTCTGTTCCCTGGTGTCCGTGGCTCTGTCATTGATAGAGCCTGGCCGGACTAGGCTCTATCAATGGATCGCACAACACAAAGATTAATGGAGGTCAATAGAATTCTATTGAACTGTATGAGGAATCTAATGATTCCTCCTATAAGTCTAATAAAACAAAAAAAAAAGTTTTAATAAAAGTTTAAAAGACACACATTAGACCCTTCCATGTTAACAGTTCAAATCACCCCCTTTTCCTATACAAAAACATGTAAACATAATAAAAATAAACATATTTAGCATCGCTGCATTCGTAATTGTACAAACTATTAAAACATAACATTATTTATCCCATAATGTAAATGACGTTGTTACGCCTAGCGCTCCGGGTCCCCGCTCCTCCCCGGAGCGCTCACGGCGTCTTTCTCCCTGCAGCTCCCCGGTCAGTCCCGCTGACCGGGAGCGCTGCTCTGTCATGGCCGTTGGGGATGCGATTCGCACAGCGGGACGCGCCCGCTCGCGAATCGCATCCCAGGTCACTTACCCGTTCCCGTCCCCTGCTGTCATGTGCTGGCGCGCGCGGCTCCGCTCTCTAGGGCGCGCGCGCGCCAGCTCCCTGAGACTTAAAGGGCCAGTGCACCAATGATTGGTGCCTGGCCCAATTAGCTTAATTGGCTTCCACCTGGTCCCTGACTATATCTAACCTCCTCCCATGCACTTCCTTGCCGGATCTTGTTGCCCTTGTGCCTAGTGAAAGCGTTTTGTGTGTTTAAAGCCTGTGTACCAGAACTTCTGCTATCTCCCCTGACTACGAACCTTGCCGCCTGCCCCCGACCTTCTGCTACGTCCGACTTTGCTTCTGCCTACTCCCTTGTACCTCGCCTATCTTCAGCAGCCAGAGAGGTGAGCCGTTGCTAGTGGATACGACCTGGTCACTACCGCCGCAGCAAGACCATCCCGCTTTGCGGCGGGCTCTGGTGAAAACCAGTAGTGTCTTAGAACCGGTCCACTAGCACGGTCCTCGCTATCCCTCTCTGGCACAGAGGATCCACCTCCTGCCAGCCGGCATCGTGACAGACGTCAATGTAAGGCATGTTTTTTTTGCTACAGGTCTTGTTGTAGATCTGCAGCAGTGTCGCATGTACTACACATGGATTTTGCAGTGAATTAAAGGGGTATTCCAGTGTTCGGAATAACAATCTTATATGTTCTTCTTGCTTCTGAGATGAGCGCCCAGAGCAGAATGCTACTGTGGCCAATGATTGGCTGAGTGGGAAGGTCCTGCTCCAAGTGCTCTTTTGGGAAGCAGGAAAAAGAGAGAAGATCAAGGGGCAAAGGGACAAGACAGGGCAAATGGTAACTTGTGGAGGACCAGGGCAAGGTAAGTATGCCTGTTTTTTTTTTCTATTCAATCCTGCCCAGCCGCATATTGCTTCTAAGTAAGCACTGAAATACCTCTTTAAACATGGATTTCATATCTGCTAAACTCAAGTTCTGGAAATCACAAATAAAATGCACGACAAACCCATACTTCCATAAGGAGCACATGTATGAGATTTGTAATATCTCATCCACTTGTTTGAAACTAGAACCTGCTGCAGATTTTACTTGAGCAGATATAATATGTGCAGCATTTCCACCACGATGCGCGAATATAGTATTAGACACCAACAGTGGCCAAATCGTCCCACAAATACACTATGCCTATGGGCAGTCAATCGACTGGTAACCCCTATGGGTACAGCAAGAGAGCACCTACACTACCACCTTCAACTGTATCTGTGTTCTCAGGATGCAGATACAGTTGATGGTGGAGAAAAGAATCTTTATAGATACCGGCAAATCCGGAGAGGGAGGGGTCGGGGATGATTGTCACGTGACATAATGTACATATACCGTAAATACATACAGTTCCATTCATCCTTATGTCATTCCTATGCATAACATTCCATTTTTTTCTCTGCATTGGATAGGTGTAGTCCAATTTTTCCCACTAGGTTGCCTCAAGCTGTTGCAAAACTACAACTTCCAGCATGCCCGGACAGCCACCGGCTGTCCGGGCATGCTGGGAGTTGTAGTTTTGCAACATCCCTATGTCATTCTGCTCCTGGGATGCTTATAGACACAGGTTCTTTGGGTAAATCTGTCCCTGGTTTCTTGTCACTGAAGCTTTGTGATGCACATTTGAGACTTTTCTACAATAAACGTCCCTTAAATATCCTAAACAGGAGCCAAATGACTTTTCAGTTAGTTTTTATTGCCAAGAACTTATCTACATTGTTAGATCTGGATTCTATCCTCTTCAAGTCTAAGACGAAATTACTTGGCCATAAATTGAAAACAGAAAAAAAAAGCTCATCTGCAACGGAGGGCGAAAGCCCAAATCACGTCAAATGAGGATTTTTCTTCCCAGATGACTTCAAGGCGGCTGGAGAGGTGATCGATAGTTCAGTGTCTGTTCTGCACTGTCCACTTGTCAGACAGATATTGTTCTTATTATACCAATCAGTCCATTAGGACATCGCAGATCAGGTTTATCGCAATTCATATTAACATTTCACCATCATTATGTCCACTTAGCCTAAATAATAAGAACCAAGTACTCTACTTATAAACATTGTACACCCAAAAAATGTAGCGCTTATACTCGAATGCATCTAAAAAAAAAATCGAAATTATATTAAACATAATTAAAGATGATGTCCGGTGCTGACTTTTCCTATTCCATCCTGCCCGAGCTGCAAAAAAAGAGAAAACAAACTTTCACTTACCTTCCTACATTCCCCCGGAGCTACGCAACAGCTGATCGGTCGGCTGGGCTGTCTACTACCTACTTCCCTTCACATGGCGCTTCAGTCTATCACCAGCCAGAGCGATGTCCCGCCTTGACCGGTAGGCTGAAGCGCTGTGTGAAGTACCGGGCTAAGGGAAGTAGGTAGTAGACAGCCCAGCCGACCGATCAGCTGTTGCGGAGCTCTGGGGAAAGTAGGAAGTTAAAGGAGTACTCTAGTGCTAAGACATCTTATCCCCTATCCAAAGGATAGGGGATAAGATGCCTGATCGCGGGGGTCCCGCCACTGGGGACCCCCGTGATCTTGCACGTAGCACCCCGTTATTATCAGTCCCCGGAGCATGTTCGCTCCGGGTCTGATTACTGGCGATCACGGGGGCCGGAGCATCGTGAAGTCACGGCCCCGCCCCCGTGTGACATCACGCTCCTCCCCTCAATGCAAGCCTATGGGAGGGGGTGTACCCCTTTCAGTGAAAGTTTGTTTTCTCTATTTTCGCAGCCCGGGCAGGATTAGAAAAAGTCCACACTGGACATCTCCTTTAAAATACAAATTAGATTTCACAGACAGGGTTCACCAATATAAAGACATGGGGGGGACATTTATGAAACTTTGCTTTAGTAGTCTAATTTTTTGTAATTTTTTTTCAACTACTGTTTTGCTTACGTGTGACAAATTTATTATTCTGTCGCACGGCCTTAATAAATTTGTCGCACGTAAGCAAAAGCAGGAGAATCCCCCCACGTAAGCATAAGCTGTGAGGTAAGCTCCGGAGATAGCTCTGCTGTTCCCTCGTTAGCTACAGAGGTGGTTCTTTGCTGTCCTCACTTGTTTATTAATTATAATTTAATTACTTATTATAATTATCTATTAATGGCCTACGTCCCATTGCACTGTTAAAGGGGTACTCCCATGGAAAACTTTTTATTTTTTTTTTATTTTTTTTTTTTAAATCAACTGGTGCCAGAAAGTTTAACAGATTTGTAAATTACTTCTATTAAAACATCTTAATCCTTCCAGTACTTATTAGGGGCTATATACTACAGAAGAAATGCTTTTCTTTTTGGATTTCTCTGATGTCACAACCACAGTGCTCTCTGCTGACCTCTGCTGTCCATTTTTGGAACTGTCCAGAGCAGGAGAAAATCCCCATAGCAAACATATGCTGCTCTGGACAGTTCCTAAAATGGACAGCAGAGGTCAGCAGAGAGCACTGTGGTCGTGACATCAGAGAAAATCTAAAAAGATAAGCATTTCCTCTGTAGTATACAGCCCCTAAAATGTATTGGAAGGATTAAGATTTTTTTAATAGAAGTAATTTACAAATCTGTTTAACTTTCTGGCACCAGTTGATAAAAAAAAAAAAAAAAAAAAAAGTTTTCCACGGGAGTACCCCTTTAATAACGACAGAAGCGTAGTACAATGTCTAGTAGATGTTGGTTTCAGTTAACAATAGCAATTAAATTAAACAATACATACAGTAATTACATATGTGTTGCTTTCCTCATATTGTGAAATTTGGCAAAGTTCTTTTGCGTTTTAAGTAAATAAAAAATGTTCTCATATGCTTTTTTTTGTCATTGTTCTCTTCAGTTTTAAATCTGAAGTTTAAATGACGTTTTGACAAGCCAACATTGGAATTAGCGGGAGTAGTGCGAAAAGACAAAAGACAAAAAAAATGTGCTGGAGAAAATTTAAGCAAAGTTTTCCACTATAGCGGCTTTTTAGCGACAATCGCATTTGATAAATCTCTTACTACTGCAAGTTAGAGCTGGGCGGTCTGACCAAAAATGTGTATCACAGTATTTTTGTAAGTTATGGTGGTTCCACGGTATTTAACAGTATTTCCCCCCCCCCCCACCCCCATCATGTGACCCTTGGGCGCTGCATCTCTCCCATTCCCATCCCCAGCGTGAGGCCGATACCGAAGCAACGGGGGAGCATAGGAAGGAGAGTTAAAGTTTATTTTGTTTACAGTACAGAGTCCCAGCGCCGGCGGCCCCCAACTCCCAGGAGGATGAGGAGAGCAGCTTGCGGGTGACATATGATTAGTTCCCCGATGTGGGGGACAGCGCAGCGCTGGGCTGACAATTCATTTGTGGGGGGGGGGAGAAGCAGAACAGCGCCCACGGGTCACTTATGATCAGTTCCCCGACGTGGGGGATAGTTTATTCATTTGAGGTGGGGGGGGGGGGGGAGTCCCAACCGGTATTGCGGTATGGGAAAAATTTATGTCGTGCAGAAAAAAAAAATTTTATTCGGTATGAACCGGTATACCGCCCAGCACTACTGCAAGTTAATTTCAAAAATTTGCTTACATAAGCAAAAAGCTATTTTTTTGCTTTTCTCGCTCTTAGGGGTGATTGTCGCGCAGAAAATTGCGTAGGCACAGTTGTGACTTTTTTGCGACAATTATTTGGAAGAAACAACGGGTAAATGCTTTCATAAATGTCCCCTATGGAGCTTAGGGCCCAGTACTGTTATATTATACAGTGGTCCCTCAACATACGATGGTAATCCGTTCCAAATGGACCATCGTTTGTTGAAACCATCGCATGTTGAGGGATCCGTGCAATGTAAAGTATAGGACAGTGGTCTACAACCTGCGGACCTCCAGATGTTGCAAAACTACAACACCCAGCATGCCCGGACAGCCGTTGGCTGTCCGGGCATGCTGGGTGTTGTAGTTTTGCAACATCTGGAAGTCCGCAGGTTGAAGACCACTGTTAGAGGAAGTTGTACTCACCTGTCCCCGCCACTCCGGACCGTCACCGCTCATCATTGCTGCCCGTGATGTCGCCTTTCATCGCTGTCGCCGCATCCCCGGCGTGTCCCCGATGCTCCGCCAAGGCCTCTGCTTCCTCGGCATCCGCGCGCTCCGTCGCCGCCATCACGTTGTTACGCACGCCGCTCCTATTGGATGACGGGACGGCGTGCGCAGCGACGTGATGACGACGATGGAGAGCGCCGACGATGCAGGGGATGCCGAAGAGGACGCGCCGGAGCCCCGAGGACAGGTAAGTGATCGTCAGCGGACCACACGGGGCACCGTAAACGCTGAACCATAACCGTAAACCCGGTGGCAGCTGAAGCAGTCTGAGCTGCCGGATAGCCGTTTATGCGATGGCCCCGACATACAAAAGCATCGTATGTTGATGCTGCCTTCAAAATGCGATGGCCTCTGAGAGGCAATCATATGTTGAACCTATCGTATGTAGGGGCCATCGTAGGTCGGGGGGTCACTGCACAAAGCATCATACCATACATTACAGGACTGTCGCTGGTTCACCAAAAGTATATGATACCTTGCACAACAATACACTGATTATACTATGCTAGATGTAGGGTTCTATATGGCCAATATGCCGTCAGTGTGACCAAAAAATCTCCCTTCTTAAATCAGGGCTGGCCCACTGAACTTTGGTTCCATTAGTACAATAGCTAAATGCATAGATATATATAAGATGCCTAAATACGCTCACCCATTGTATTGGTTGCCGCACTGCTCCACCACCCCAACAGCTGCTGTTTCGGCTTCTTCTTAAGGGGACCAATAGTGTTAAAAACAAAAGTATGATTTATACCAGCCCGCCGGTTGCCAGGAGGACTTCGTACTGGCATATGTTGGGTAAAACGGGTTCGGATACATGCCAGGAGCCTTCTAGGCTTTAACCTGATGTGAACAGAGCCTTAGATCGGAATCTTCTGCCATCACTCACATATATTTATGTACAAGCTTCTGGCGGTTCTCAGAACTAGAAATATGTGAGTGGCTTTTGAAGAAGCAGGGATTTTGTTTTCTGGAGAATTTGTGACTGTGAGAGTTAAGTGTTAATTTAAAGGGAATCTGCCACCAGATGTAACCCTATGTAACTGCTGGCAACACGTAATATCGGGTAAATCAGGGCTTGACAAATAATTTAAAGGGGAATTCCCACCTTAGACATCTTATCTCCTATCCAAAGGAAAGGAGATAAGATGTCTGATCACGGGGGTCCCCACCACTGCTGGGGACCCCTGAGATGCACCCCCGTTCACCAGCTGCACGGAGCGAAAAACGCTCCGAGGCTGGTGATGAGTGATACGGGGGCCAGAGTATAGTGACATCACACTCCGCCCGCTCAATGCAAGCCTATGGGAGGGGGTGTGATGGCCTTCACGAGAGGGCGGGGCTGTGACGTCACGATACCCCCATTTACCAGCGTTCTTCGCTGGTAAATGGGGGTGCTGCTGGAGAGATCACGGGGGTCGCCAGTGGCGGGACACCCGCGATCAGTCATCTTATCCCCTATCCTTTAGCTAGGGGATAAGATGTCTAGGGGCAGAGTACACCTTTAAGTACACCTCCCCGTGTCACAGTTATTTGTGTCCCCTCTTCTCACCCCGTGTGTCACGGTCAATACTGTTTCCCATCTCCCTGTTTCACAGTCATTCGGGTCCCCTTATCTCTCCCTTCCCTCTGTGTCACAGTTATTACTGTCCCCTCATCTCCCTGCTAGTTAGTTACTAATGTCCTCTCACATATTCCGTGTGTCTATTTTTACTATCCCCTCATTGCTTACCTCCGCTCCCACACTGATCCCCCGCTCTGCCAGCAGTGTTCGGTGTATTCAGTGTCCGGTGTATTCGGTTGGTGCTCTGGTGTTCAGCAGTCCTCACTCCGGTGTCACCTCATGGCCGGAACCAATCAGCAGCCTTGCCGAAAGGCTGTTGATTGGCTGCGGCACGTGACGTCTGCTGCTCTTGTAAGACCGAAGATGACCGCAGGCAGAACAAAAGATCAGTGCAGGAATTGACACTCAATTTCACATGCTGTTGTGCAAATGGAACCGACAACAGGTGGAAACTATAGGCAATTGACAAGACACCCCGAATAAAGGAGTGGTTCTGCAGGTGGTGACCACAGACCACTTCTCAGTTCCTATGCTTCCTGGTTGAGGTTTTGGTCACTTTTGAATGCTAGCGGTGCTTTCACTCTAGTGGTAGCATGAGACGTAGTCAACAACCCACACCAGTGGCTCAGGTAGTGCAGCTCATCCAGGATTGCACATTAATGCGAGCTGTGGCAAGGTTTGCTGTGTCTGTCAGCGTAGTGTTCAGAGCATGGAGGCGCTACCAGGAGACAGGCCAGTACATCAGGAGATGTGGTGGAGGCCGTAGGAGGGCAACAACCCAGCAGCAGGACTGCTACATCTGCCTTTGTGCAAGGAGGAGCAGGAGGAGCACTGCCAGAGCCCTGCAAAATGACCTCCAGAAGGCCACAAATGTGCATGTGTCCACTCAAACGGTCAGAAACAGACTCCATGAGGGTGGTATGAGGGCCCAATGTCCACAGGTGGGGGTTGTGCCTACAGCCCAAAACTGTGCAGGATGTTTGGTATTTGCCAAAGAACACCAAGATTGGCAAATTCGCCACTGGCGCCCTGTGCTCTTTAAAGATGAAAGCAGGTTCACACTGAGCACGTGACAAAGTCTGGAGATGCCGTGGAGAACGTTTTGCTGCCTGCAACATCCTCCAGCATGACCGGTTTGGCGGTGGGTTAGTAATGGTGTGGGGTGGCATTTCTTTGGGGGGCCGCACAGCCCTCCATGTGCTTGCCAGAGGTAGCCTGACTGCCATTAGGTACCGAGATGAGATCCTCAGACCCCTTGTGAGACCATATGCTGGTGCGGTTGTTGGCCCTGGGTTCCTCCTAATGCAAGACAATGCTAGACCTCATGTGGCTGGAGTGTGTCAGCAGTTCCTGCAAGAGGAAGGTATTGATGCTATGGACTGGCCCTCCCGTTCTCCAGACCTGAATCTGATTGAGCACATCTGGGACATCATGTCTCGCTCCATACACCACAGACGGTCTAGGAGTTGGCGGATGCTTTAGTCCAGGTCTGGGAGTACATCCCTCAGGAGACCATCCTCCATCTCATCAGGAGCATGCCCAGGTGTTGTAGGGAGGTCATACGGGTACGTGGAGGCCACACACAGTACTGAGCCTCATTGTGACTTGTTTTCAGGACATTACATAAAGTTGGATCAGCCTGTACTGTGGTTTCCCACTTTGATATTGAGTGTGACTCCATATCCAGACCTCCATGGGTTGATAAATTTGATTTCCATTGATAATTTTTGTGTTAATTTGTTGTCACATTCAACTATGTAAAGACGAAAGTGGTTTATACCATTAGTTCATTCATTCAGATCTAGGATGTGTTATCTTAGTGTTCCCTTAATTTTTTTGAGCAGTGTATATTGTCCCATCGGTGAATATAATGTAGGTGTATAATGGGTATGGGGGCTCACGGATCAGCTGTGTGGTGTTTGCATCCAAAATGAATAAAACATGAAGTTTAGGTAAAAAAGGACAGAAGAAAATCCAGCTTTCCCCCACTGCTTTGCGCTGGAAATTACATGTATTAATGGTCCACTCAATTCAAGCATTTAAAAGCATTAACTTCCCCCCACTTCTTCTTCTAAAGTGCTTTCAGTTCTCAGCATCTCTTCGGCTTTTCAATTGTTACTATAATTAAGCAAAAGCTGAAGTTATATTGACACCGAACCCTTGAGCTGCGATTTCATGTGGATACGTCTTTAGCAAAGTCTCCCGGTATAGCGGCTCCAATGGTTTGGATATATATATATATATATATATATATATATATATATATATATATATATATATAGAAACATATTAATCAGAGTATATACCTATAGAACAAACACAGGCCCATGCTGCCAAAAGGAACAAACCAGATTATGTGTGACTCACAGACCACCTTCTATACAGTAAATTCTCCGCTCTTTATAGAGATCATTATGTTCTCTGTTCCTCAGAAAAGCCAATGGAAGCTCTCAAGGTGACTGACATTAAAAGGGGTACTCCAGTGAAAAACATTTTTTTTATTTAATTTTTTTAATCAACTGGTGCCAGAAAGTTATACAGATTTGTAAATTACTTCTATTTCAAAATCTTAATTCTTCCAGTACTTATCAGCTGCTGTATACTACGGAGGAAGGTTCTTTTCTTTTTAAATTTCTTTTCTGTCTGAGCACAGTGCTCTGTCAGGAACTGTCAGGAACTGTCCAGAGCAGGAGAGTTTGCTATGGGGATTTGCTCCTACTCTGGACAGTTCCTGATATGGACAGAGGTGTCAGCAGAGAGCACTGTAGTCACACAAAAACAAAATTTAAAAAGAAAAGAACTTCGTGTGGAACATACAGCAGGTGATAAGTACTGGAAGGATTACGATTTTTAAATAGCAGCAATTTACAAATCTGTTTAACATTCTGGCACCAGTTGATTTAAAAAAAAAAGTTTTTTACTGGAGTACCCCTTTAACTAGCGGACAATGGGGCATTGGGATGAGGAGCCGTTTAGCGGGTGCAGCGCCAGAGGCTCATGACGTAACGGCCGCTCTCAGCTCATGATGTCATGGCCACGCCCCCTCAATGCAAGTCTAAGACTTTAATTGAGGAAGCATGGCCGTGACGCCACGAGCCTCCGCCCCGCATCGCCAGTCATCCGGCACGGAGCAAAGTTTGCTCCGTGCACCGGATGTCTGGGGTGCCGCAGCAGAAATCCTTTGGGAAGGGGATAAGATGTCTAGGGGTGGAGTACCCCTTAAAAGTGTGCTTTTTAGAGAAATATTCACATGAGGAGACAGCGATTTGACCTATAATCACAATTAAAGGGGTACTCCGGTGAAAAACTTTTTTTTTTTTTTAAATCAACTGGTGCCAGAAAGTTAAACAGATTTGTAAATTACTTCTATTAAAAAATCTTAATCCTTCCTGTACTTATTAGCTGCTGAATACTACAGCGGAAATTATTTTCAGTTTGAAACACAGAACTGCCTGCTGACATCATGACCACAGTGCTCTCTGCTGACATCTCTGTCCATTTTAGGAACTGCCAGAGTAAAAGGAAATCCCCATAGCAAACATATGCTGTTCTGGGAAGTTCCTAAAATGGACAGAGATGTCAGCAGAGAGCACTGTGGTCATGATGTCAGCAGGTAGTTCTGTGTTTCAAACGGAAAAGAATTTCCGCTGTAGTATTCAGCAGCTAATAAGTACAGGAAGGATTAAGATTTTTTAATAGAAGTAATTTACAAATCTGTTTACCTTTCTGGCACCAGTTGATTTAAAAAAAAAAAAAAGGTTTTCACCGGAGTACCCCTTTAAGGTTTGTTATGAAGATTTTAGGTCTTTAGGGTAGGGTCCCGCATGCTGTATTGTGCTGCGTATTTTCTCCAGCTGATTTTGAAAGCAGACTTCAATGGGTAGGAAAAAACGCAGCAGCAAATGTGCAGCAAAATACCGCATGTGTGACCCTACCCTTATGCTGTGTTGGCATGTTGCCTTTTTACTGCATTTTACATGATTTTACCTTGTTTTTGCTCATTTTCTAAAATTGCTGTAAAAATGAAGTTTTTACAGTGACTTACACAACTGATTTTGGAAAATCAAGACAAAAACTGAAAAGAAAAAAATATATAAAATGCAACTTGTGAACACAGCCTCAGGGGAGGTGTATATCTACAATACATCCCAATGCTATAGAGATAGCAGTAGCAGTATACAGATAGAGCTGGAGATGTGTGTATAACTACTATATATCCTGATCCCATAGAGATAGCAGCAGCAGCATACAGATAGAGCTGGGGGGAGGTGTATAACTACTATAAATCTTAATCTCATAGAGATAGAGCAGGAGGGGTGTGTATAACATCTTTATATCCTAATCCTATAGAGATAGCAGCAGCAGTATACAGATAAAGTTTGAGGTGAGATGTATGACTACTATATATCCTGATCCCATAGAGATAGCAGCTGTATACAGATAGAGCTTTAGGGGAGGTGTATAACTACTATATATCCTGAACCTATAGAGATAGCAGCAGCATACAGATAGAGCAGGAGGGGATGTGTATAACATTATTACATCCTAATCCTATAGAGATAGCAGCAGCAGTATACAGATAAAGTTTGAGGGGAGCTGTATGACTACTATACATCCTGAACCCATAGAGATAGCAGCAGTATACAGATAGAGCTGTAGGGGAGATGTATAACTACTATATATCCTGAACCCATAGAGTTAGCAGCAGCAGTATACAGATAGAGCTGGATAAAAAGTGTATAACTACTGTATATCCTGATCCCCAAAAAACTGCAGCGGCATTGTACAGACAGAGCTGGAGGGGAGGTGTATAATTACTATATATCCTGATCCCATAGAGATAGCAGCAGCAGTATACAGATAGAGTTGGGAGGGAAAGAGTCTAGGAGTTGCCAGGAAAATCTGATAGGTGATGATGTTATCCGGTATTTCTCAGGAAGTCATCTGATCCAGCACTGACCGCTCCTCTCTGACACATTAAACACTGTGATTTTCCTGTGGGTCAGACTGGTGATCACAAGACCCAGTTACAGTAATGAACCGTATGAATGCAGCTGTGCTGGAACAAAACACGGCGCTGTAGAACAAGTTGCTTCATGTCAATTATCATCAGGAAAATGCTGAAATGCCACTGTGTCTTTTCATTGTTTGCTTGTATACTTGTTTTTACTATTTATCTAGTATCACTGTACTGTTTTGTTTGCAAATATAAATTTACCAATAAAAGAAAGAAAAAACACAAATACTCTATATTTCCCATATACTTTCCCCTAAATAATTACCAAAATATAACTTGAGATAAAACTACACTACAACATATGGTATTAAAACGTCAGCTGGGATCCCTATAATATAAAGCATGCGGCAATGGATGAATATGCTAATAGGAAATCCCTATATCAGTGGGACATGTCTGCCGTACATTCCCGGAATCGCTCACTGTTAATTTAAAACATTCGTTTGTAGCCTCCCTCGAGATGTTTTGCCACGCACGGTGGCTTTGCCAAGAGGCAGCGGGCTCACCGACAGGCCGACCGGGGATTTATGCTTAGGATTTCATGTATGTTGTGTTATTTGTATCACTTGCTAAAAGTAAAGTTGTTCGAAGTAAGGCTGGAAGTTTCAAACTTAAAGGGGTTATCCACCATAAGGTGACTAAAGTATTCATCTTCTAGACAGTATTGGACATGCTTAGGAAGGATCTGTGCTTGTCTTGGGGTTAAATGGCTGTGTTGGGAGTCCATCATAACTCTGCTGCTTTCTTTTTGTTAAAAAGTTATTTGCCGTTGGAGTTCCCTCCCTTCAACTACAAGTCCCAGAATCCCTTGTTTGTAAATGTGAGGTCACTTTTCTTCCTTCTTCCTTTCTTCCCACATATAAGCCACCCTACCCATTGAAGAACACTTGAGCTTCCTTCCATGTGTGCTGTAATGAAAGCCGATAATTACTCAACAGTAATTCTGTTTCCTCGTAGTCACAACAGCACCACCAGAGAGATGGACTCCTTCCCTAGGAACATGAAACCTAGAGCACAAAAGGAAGCACAACCCTCCATAGCCTCAGTGAATTACTGAGACCCATTAGGGTCTATTCACACGTACAGTATCCTGCGCAGATTTGATGCGCAGGATTTTCTGCAGCAGATTGCAATGTAAACTGAATGACTGAACACAGCTAGAAATCCTGCGCATCAAATCTGTGCAGAAAACTGTATGTGTGAATAGACCCTTAAGAGCCTAAAATTAACCTCTTAAGGACCCCAGGGCATACCTGTACGCCCTGCGCCCGGTCTATAATGTGGGGTCACGCCGTGACCCCGCATCATAGCGGGTCGGGCCCGGCAGCTAATGAAAGCCGGGACCCTGGGCTAATAGCATGCGGCATCTTTTGATGTGGCGTTCAAAGTTGATCGCCACGTCTAAAGTAACAATAATACACTCCCGGCAGCTCAGGTGGTGACACAGCTCGGGCTGATCGGGACTATCGCGGTGAAATCGCAATGTCCCTATCAGGTAGAACGCGAGGGGAGGGTCAGTTACCTGCCTCCCCTGCTTGATTACTCCAAGCCTGATTGCTTGACCAATAATCGACCGCCGATAACACTTATCATTGCCATGTTAATGCACGGCAGTGATCTGTGTAGAATCAGTGTGTGCAGTGTTATAGTCTCCTATGGAAACTATAACATTGCAAAAAAAAAGTGTGGATAAAAAAAGTTAATAAAAGATCATTTAACCCCTTCCCTAATAAAAGTAAGAATCACCCCCCTTTTCCCTTTAAAAAAAAAAAAAAACTGTGAAAATAAAAATAAATATATGTGGTATCGCTGCGTGCAGAAATGTCCGAACTATAAAAATGTATAATTAATTAAACAACACGGTCAATAGCGTACGCGCAAAAAAAAACAAAGTCCAAAATAGCGTATTTTTGGTCACTATTTATATAATGAAAAAAAGAATAAAAAGCGATCAAAAAGTCCGATCAATACAAAAGTTTTACCGCTAAAAACTTTAGCTCACGGGGCAAAAAATAAGCCCTCATACATCCCCGTACGCGGAAAAATAACAACAAACAGGACGAGGAGGGCAGCGCTTGCGGGTGATATGTGAGTCTTTACCCCGATGGGGATGTGGGATGATAATTAATATATGGGGGGGGGGGGGGGGGGGGCAAGGAAATACCGTTATATACCGTGGAACCGCCGAAAGTTAAAAAAAATACCGTGATACAAACGTTTGGTCATACCGCCCAGCCCTATCATGACTAAGAGGAAACAGAATTACCGGTGAGTAATTACCGGTTTTCCACCCCGTCAGGACGGCACCAGCAGAGAGAATACCAGAGTACTAGAATTAGGGTTGGACCGCTTTACAGATTTTCTCAATAGGGCCCCCCCCCCCCCCCCCCCTTTCAGCCCACGAGGAGGCTATAGCCCTAGTGGAATGAGCTTTTAGATTATCTGGAATTATCTGGAGGAGAAAGCCCTGCCGATACATAGGAATAAGGAAAACAGGTGCTCCATAGAGTAGTAACGTTTGGGATCCAATGGTGAGATAAATATATAAATGAATTGCTCACCCTGGGTGGTTGTGCAACTTCATACACAACAATGATATAGACGTAAGAACATGTTAGTTAGGTCGTCTGCTGCCCTCCGGTAAATATAAGGCAAGAGGATAAAAGGCTTCAGAAGGAACCCGGTTCCACGGCGCTTAACGACCACAGCAGGTGAAGGATTAAAAGGATTTTATTGTCCAGAATGCAACGCGTTTCGCTGCGCATGCGCAGCGAAACGCGTTGCATTCTGGACAATAAAATCCTTTTAATCCTTCACCTGCTGTGGTCGTTCAGCGCCGTGGAACAGAGTTCCTTCTGAAGCCTTTTATCCTCCTGCTGATAGGCAGAAGAGATAGTCTGACCAAAGGGAATCTCTAGTAACCCTATTTCCCTTTTTAGGCTGTGAAAACTGGACAAAAAGTCTGATTTCCTAAATTCTTTAGTCCCATCAATGTACTCGAACACACACCTCCTGACATCTAAGTTATGAAAGGACCTTTCTGTATCATTAGACGGGTTGGCGCAGAAGGAGGGGAGAACAATTTGGAAGGCAGATACCACTTTTACACTGCAAATCCAAAAGGAGTATTATTTGCCATAAAATGTCCTTGCAAAAAACTATATATAGGAAGAACAAAAAGATTGCTCTTTAAAAGAATTAATGAACACCTTTATAACATCAACCGAAGATAGAAGGGCCATCCACTTTCAAATCATTACAGAGAAAAGCATTAGTCCTGCATGGTGGGATCAACCTTCTTTGCCATAGAACACAATAAACTCCACGGGAGAGGAGGGGACGATATTGCTCAAATGTCACGGGCAGAAGCCCGATGGATATTCAGTTTGGACACTATGGGGTTAAACGTGGAGATGGAATTGTTTGGATTTTGACAATAGAACTTGTCCTGTGTATATATGTGTATCTATACATACGAGGCGTATACAGTGGTCCCTCAACATACGATGGTAATTCGTTCCAAACGACCCATCGTTTGTCGAATCCATCGTATGTTGAGGGATTCGTGCAATGTAAAAAAGTAGTCATACTCACCTGTACCCGCCGCTCCGGACCGCGTCCCGCCGCTCCCGATGGTGACCCCGGGCCTCCGCTGGGCTCTCCTGGTCTTCTCCGGTCCTCTGCTGGGCTCTCCTGGTCTTCTCCGGTCCTCCGCTGTCTTCCGCAAGGCCTTACTGGGCCTACGTAGCGACGTCATAACGCCGCTGCGTACGCCGTTCCTATTGGATGACGGGACGGCGTGCACAGCAGCTTATTGACGTCACCGGAGAGGGCCGAGAAGACACCGGGGGACCAGTGCTGGACCCGAAGGGCACTCCGGAGCATCGTGGAGGGGTAATACTCACCGCACCACACGGGGAACATTAAGCTGCTATCCGGCAGCAGCTTAAGCATTTTGCGCTGCCGGATAGCACTTAATGCGATGGCCTCGACATAAAAAAGCATCGTATGTCGATTTCATCATATGTCAGGGCCATCGCATGTCGGGTGGTCACTGTATACATTCTTTTATTTATTTATTTTTTTTTCAATATATGCATCTCTTCCAGTATTTACCATAATCCCTCCCTTTACTCCTCCTCATTATGAGAAAACAGAAATTATATAGCTACTCTCCATACCTCTATGGATAGGTTGCGGTCAGTATAAAAGGTTGATGATCCTGGACTGAAGGCCATCCCAGACGAAGGAAACAGTGGGTTTTGGAAACGCGTCAGAGCTTATTTGGTGCTAACTCGCATCCATAGTGACATCACTAGTAACGCAAATCTCGGATTACCAACTTGCATTGTGCGGCAGCAACGGGTCTAGGTAGAGATGCCACCGGCCGGGGCTGTCTCCCAGACCTCTCCGCAAGCAGCAAAAAGAAACAGATCGGAACACCGCAGAGGACCTAGGAGGACCCATGATTCAGGATAAGGTACCCCATATCTATATGCACAAAACATCCCCGGGACTCTCTCTCCCTTCTAGGAACACGAGTGCAGCGACAGAGCATTGCACTCACACATCTGAACCAGCTGAGCATTTTTGTCAGCATACGGAGCCGCTAGCGTCCATAGCAACCACACGGCGTGCTCAGTATAACCCCCATATACAGCAGAGGACATGGCTGCTTTTCAATAGGAATTTGAATTCACATATTTTTTTAATAGGAATTTTAATTCACGTATTTTTTTAATAGGAATTTTAATTCACATATTTTTTTAATAGGAATTTTAATTCACATATTTTTTTAATAGGAATTTTAATTCACGTATTTTTTCTGTGTATCCCTACTAAGACAAAAACTCCAAAGACGAAACCTCAACCATCTATGAACCCGCACCCGCGACATCCAGGGCAGCAGTGACTGGTACGGAGCGGTGGGGACACGTGAGTATTACCTCCTACCAGTGGTCTTCAACCTGCGGACCTCCAGATGTTGCAAAACTACAACTCCCAGCATGCCCGGACAGCCGTTGGCTGTCCGGGCATGCTGGGAGTTGTAGTTTTGCAACATCTGGAGATCCGCAGGTTGAAGATCACTGTTGGGTTCAGAATCTTTTTTTCTCTAGATTTTGCACCTTTAAAATTGTGTGCGTCTTATATACCGGTGCGTCCTATAGTGCGAAAAATACGGTAGGTTGATTCTCATACTTTTTTTTCTTTCGTTTATTGTAGTTGCCTCACCCTTTAACCTTAAAGGGGTATTCCAGGCAAAACCTTTTTTTATATATATCAACTGGCTCCGGAAAGTTAAACAGATTTGTAAATTACTTCTATTAAAAAATCTTAATCCTTCCAATAGTTATTAGCTTCTGAAGTTTTCTGTCTAACTGTCTAACGATGATGTCACGTCCCGGGAGCTGTGCTTGATGGGAGAATATCCCCATAGGAGCTGGACAGCTCCCGGGACGTGAGTTGTCAGAGAGCAGTTAGAAAGAAAACAACAACTCAACTTCAGAAGCTAATAACTATTGGAAGGATTAAGATTTTTTAATAGAAGTAATTTACAAATCTGTTTAACTTTTCGGAGCCAGTTGATATATAAAAAAAAAAGTTTGGGTCTGGAATACCCCTTTAAGAAACACTACATTGGTCATTGAGACAAATCTCAGTTTATACCTTTTTTATATAACTCTCAATAAAGACAAAAGTATTATCCCCATAGCGCTGGTATTTATTTATTTCATTTTTTAGTTAGATACCACATATTTTTTTATAGGAATTTTAATTCACGTATTTTTTCTGTGTATCCCTACTAAGACAAAAACCTCCAAAGACGAAACCTCAACCATCTATTACATATCATCGAAGAATAATGGGATGCATATAAATGAAGTTCCCCACGCACTAAGAACAGCAGACAAACAAGATACCTGTAATATTACCAGTACGTGTATCTATAATGGGGGGATTTACTGGGTTTCCTCCATCATTATAAAAATTACTAATAATTACAATTTTCTGTACCAATTATAGAAGAATTTCGCCAACAAACACCTGTATTAATACTGGCAATCTGATGAACCCGAACCTTCTTCTTGTCCTATCCTTCATCTTTTGACAACAAATACGAAACAAGTGTAAAAAAAAATCAGCATTTATTTTTCTCTTGTTTTTTGCACAATTACCATTATACAGTAAACGTACGTAATCTCGCATACTGTGATTATTTTCCCATAGAGGTTTGCGCTACTGCACTTTTCCCTGCACACAGTCACTTCAGTAGGTGCAGCTTTTGAATAATAATCAGTCGACCAAATAGGTATGTAAATACAGATCCTTTTAATCTACAAACTCTCGCCCTAATTTACTGTATTTTTTGCCGTATAAGACGCACTTTTTCTTCCCCAAAACTGGGGGGGGGGGGGGGGGGGGAGTTGGTGCGTCTTATACGGCGAATACACACACCTATCGGGTCGGTCCCTGCGGCCATCAATGGCCGGGACCCGCGGCTAATACAGGACATCACCGATCGCGGTGATGCCCTGTATTAACCCTACAGAAGCGGCGATCAAAGCTGACCGCCGCGTCTGAAGCGAAAGTGACACTAACCATTCGGGACCGCTGCGGTGAAATCGCGGCGTCCCGAACAGCTTACAGGACACCGGGAGGGACCTTACCTGCCTCCTCGGTGTCTGCTCCGTGCCGGGATCCCCTGCATGGCCGGTGCTCTCCTTCGACGTCATCACGTCGTCCCGCACGCCGTCCCGTCATCCAATAGGAGCGGCATGCGTAGAGACGTGATGACGGCGACAGAGCGTGGATCCCGGGGAAGAAGACGTCCGGAGCGTCAGGGACACCCCGGGGACGCGGCGACAGCGATGGAGCGACATCCAGGGCAGCAGTGATGGGTACGGAGCGGCGAGGACATGTGAGTATTACCTCCTACCAGTGGTCTTCAACCTGCGGACCTCCAGATGTTGCAAAACTACAACTCCCAGCATGCCCGGACAGCCGTTGGCTGTCCGGGCATGCTGGGAGTTGTAGTTTTGCAACATCTGGAGGTCCGCAGGTTGTAGAACACTGTTGGGTTCAGAATCTTTTTTCTCTAGATTTTGCACCTTTTGTGTGCGTCTTATAAAATTGTGTGCGTCTTATATACCGATGCGTCCTATAGGGCGAAAAATACGGTAGGTTGATTCTCATACTTTTTTTTATTTTTTACTTTTATTGTAGCTGCCTCACCCTTTAACCTTAAAGGGGTATTCCAGGCAAAACCTTTTTATATATATATATATATATATATATATATATATATATATATATATATATATTTATATATCTATATATCAACTGGCTCCGGAAAGTTAAACAGATTTGTAAATTGCTTCTATTAAAAAATCTTTATCCTTCCAATAGTTATTAGCTTCTGAAGTTTTCTGTCTAACTGCTCAATGATGCTGTCACGTCCCGGGAGCTGTGCATGATGGGAGAATATCCCCATAGGAACTGCACAGCTCCCGGGACGTGAGTCGTCAGAAAGCAGTTAGACAGAAAACAGCAACTCAACTTCAGAAGCTAATAACTATTGGAAGGATTAAGATTTTTTAATAGAAGTAATTTACAAATCTGTTAAACTTTTCGGAGCCAGTTGATATACAAAAAAAAGTTTTGGGCTGGAATACCCCTTTAAGAAACACCATTGAAGTCCCGAATTTCCTCTACTACATTGGTCATTGAGACAAATCTCAGTTTATACCTTTTTATATAACTCTCAATAAAGACAAAAGTACTATCCCCATAGCGCTGGTATTTATTTCATTTTTTAGTTAGATACCACTTTTGGTAGAAAGGCAGGATCTGGACTGATTACAATTCTGTCATCCATGATCCTTGTATACGGTTCTTAAACTGATAAGTCCGCTAACTCTCCTACCTGCCTGGCTGATGTAATAGCCACTAAGGAGACAGTATTTTGAGTCAGAACTAATAGCGGAATCTTAGACAAAGGCTCAAAAGGCTGTTTACTCAAAGCATTAAAAGGGGTACTCCCGTGGAAAACTTTTTTTTTTTTTTTTTTTTTTTAAATCAACTGGTGCCAGAAAGTTAAACAGATTTGTAAATCACTTCTATTAAAAAATCTTAATCCTTCCAGTACTTTTTAGGGGCTGTATACTAAAGAGAAATCCAAAAAAGAAATGCATTTCCTCTGATGTCCTGACCACAGTGCTCTCTGCTGACCTCTGCTGTCTATTTTAGGAACTGTCCAGAGCAGCATATGTTTGCTATGGGGATTTTCTCCTGCTCTGGAAAGTTCCTAAAATGGACAGCAGAGGTCAGCAGAGAGCACTGTGGTCATGACATCAGAGGAAATGCATTTCATTTTTGGATTTCTCTTTAGTATACAGCCCCTAAAAAGTACTGGAAGGATTAAGATTTTTTAATAGAAGTGATTTACAAATCTGTTTAACTTTCTGGCACCAGTTGATTTAAAAAAAAAAAAAAAAAAGTTTTCCACGGGAGTACCCCTTTTAATGTACCCCTTTAGTATACAGCCCCTAAAAAGTACTGGAAGGATTAAGATTTTTTTAATAGAAGTGATTTACAAATCTGTTTAACTTTCTGGCACCAGTTGATTTAAAAAAAAAAAAAGTTTTCCACGGGAGTACCCCTTTAAGAACCACCGAGAGATCCCAAGCTGGAGTCTTAAGACTTTTTGACAATTGTAACCTGTTGACAGATCTAAAAAAAATCGTATGATCCACAGGTGGTCAGCGGGTCTGATTACTAGCGATCACAGTGGCGGAGCATAGTGACGTCACGGCTCCCCTCACAACTCCCCCCCCCCCCCCCCCCCCCCGTGTGACGTCACGGCTTCGGCCCCTCAATACATGCCTATGGAGGGGGCGTAGCGTGACATCACATGGGGCGGAGCCGTGAAGTCACTATGCTCCGTACCTGTGATCGCTAGTAATCAGACCTGGAGCAAACACGCACACAGTGCTCTCTGCTGACATCTCTGTCCATTTTAGGAACTGTCCAGAGCAGGAGAAAATCCCCATTGCAAACATATGCTGCTCTGGACAGTTCCTAAAATGAACAGCAGAGGTCAGCAGAGAGCACTGTCTTCATGACATCAGAGAAATCTAAAAAGTAAAGCATTTAGCCCCTAAAAAGTACTGGAATAATTAAGATTTTTTAATAGAAGTAATTTACAAATCTGTTTAACTTTCTGGCACCAGTTGATTTAAAAAAATAAGTTTTCCACTGGAGTACCCCTTTAAAGACTTCATTTCAGAACACTCCTAAGCAGCTTAAGGAGCAAGATTTGGAGCTCCCTCCCTCCAAATACAAGTCCCAGCAGCCCTGTAGAGAATGATCTCCCTCCCACCCAGCGTTCACTCCACCTACTGAAGCAGACAGGCTCCTTTGAACACCTGACTAGTGATGTAATGTCTAAGGCCGCACTGCAACCTGGGAAAACCTGAGACAACACTGTCGAAAATAAACATCGGAACAAAGATCACATAAGAATTGCGAGACCACAGTCACACACAGGTACAAGCACTATATTATAATTTACACTAACTGTACAGTTAAAAAAAATCAACAATACGCCTTTAAGTACAAACTCTAGACAGAACCCTAGCAAGAATTAGGAATCCTAGGGGAGAATTAAAGCCAAGCCTCCATGTTGTGCAATCCTTAAAGACTTCATTTCAGAAGACTCCTAAGCAGCTTAAGGAGCAAGATGGAATCTTGTCATTCTGCGTTTTACTGAGAAGTGTTTACGAGGCACGTAGAGCAGCAATGTGCTTCATCATATGTTGCTTCATTTGGCATCTCCAAGGAGCAAATGGTGGACACCACCGACAAGGAACAAATTCCTGGAATGAGCAGGACTGTGAGGAGGTGGAATATTAAGTCGTATTTTGTAAATGTGTATAATACGCTCCTATGAATTGTTGATAAACTGAATCAAGCCCTCGCCCGAGCCAGATTCAAAAAGTCTCAATAATGCTCAAGGATTAAACAGCGAGGTTTCGGTAATCTTTTTATGTGGTGCCAACATCTCCAGCCACACTGGGTAGAAGAAAAATAGTGTGCGCCAATTATTTTTTAAAGTGAAAATCTAGTTAGCAAATACAGAATTCTGAGTAAATAAAGGGGCATCTGTAATTCAGGATCCTCATCTACAAAAGTCATAGTGGATAGAAGCCACAAAGAATGATTTACTGCCACCCTGCCTGTTAGGGGAATTCTGTCTCAAGTAACAGGATTAACGCAAGAACAGGATGGAACACAGGAAGGGCCACAGGAAGGGCGGGGCTTAGTGTTATGTGCAAGTAGAGTCTTGGCTGTGTATCAGCAAGCTGTGAGCCTGTCTCCATCCTTCAATATGTCATTATTGTACCTGAAAGGCAAATCAAGGCTTTCTTATCATTATCCGTTCAAAGTGAAAAGAAAAAAAAAAGTGGCACTCCCCTATCTGTAGAAATCTTCATATCTTATTTCTAAAAGTGCAAATACAAATATCCAGTGGGAGAACACAATAAATTGCAGGATCGATACATGGCAGCTTAAGCTGTTTCTCGCGTCAACGCGCACTTCTTCGGGTCGCCGGTCCGAAGAAGTGCGTGTTGATGCAACAAATGGCTGTAGCCGCCAGGTGCTGCTCCCGCGATTTGTTATTATGTCCTCCCACTGCACATTTGTGTTTGCACTATTGGAAATAACAGTCAAATAAAAAAGATGGGTGAGTTCCACTATTTTTATTTTTTTTACTGTATATTGTGGAATTTATGAACTGACACACTAGTGTGCACCCCTATAACAGCAGAATATATCGATTGACAGAACTAACTATTGTGAACACTATTTAGAAGTATAGCAGTGCCAAAACCAGCCTTCTTACTATCGAGGTCAAAGTGTAACCCCCTGCTTGCTGTGCTGTTTCTCTAATTTCTGCTCGAATAACACCTTGCAAAGCTAGTATATCAGTAACTCCCTACTTCCCCCACATCTATTAGTAGCTTACTGTGTAAATCCTACCCCAGCACTGTCCAGTCCAGTACACTTTTGTCATGGTACAGTAGTAAGGAGTATGTGTTGTGCTGTGCTGTGACTGGTCAGACAAGTAAGAGAAAGGCAGGACCCTTGTATGTACAATTGAAAAACAGCCCAGCCCTCACCTACCAACTGAAATAAGAAATGACTGTGCACCATGGAAAGGACTCTTACTAAAATTGTCTTGTCACCACTTTAAAGGGTTAATGTAATAAAAACATGCAAGTTTTTAAAGATCTTCTGGTAAAATTTAAACATTATCAACGAGCCACAAAGACCAAACCTAAAGGGGTCGTCCGGTACAAAATAACTTATCCCGATCCTTAAGATAGGGGATAAGTGTCTGATTGCTGGGGGTCAGACCGCTGGGATATTCCGTTGGAAAACTATTTTTTTTCTAATCAACTGGTGCTAGAAAGTTATGCAGATTTATAAATTACTTCTATTAAAAAATCTTAATCCTTTTAGTACTTATCAGCTGCTGTATGATCAAGAAGTAGTTTTGTAGTTCTTTACAGTCTGACCACAGTGCTCTCTGCTGCCACCTCTGTCCATGTCAGGAACTTTCCAGAGCAGGAGAGATTTGCTATGGGGATTTGTTCCCGCTGTGGACAGTTCCTGACATAGACAGAGGTGTCTGCAGAGAGCACTATAGTCAGACTGAAAAGGACTGCAAAACTTCTTCTGGAGCATACAGCAGCTGATGAGTACTGGAAGGATTAAGATTTTTAAATAGAAGTAATTGACAAATCTGTTTAACTTTTTGGCACCAGTTGATTTTTTAAAATTTTTTTCCTCTGGAGTACCCCATTAAGAAAAACAAATGTTGCCTAAAACGTTAAAAAGAACGCCATAGCAGGCACCAGAAACATTGAAGGAACGTAGAAGCTGATAAAAAAAAAAAGCAGGAAGAAAAAAAAAAGAAATGACACAGTATAAATCAGCCTAATAGTGAAGAAAAGAATTGCAGGTTCACCGGGTTGGTCTAGGATAAATTATCAGATCGGCTGGGACAGAGGAAGCTATTAATCAGCAGTTTCCTACATGAGGGTCAATGGATAGAGATAAATCTAAATGGTTGAGGTGCGGTGGGCCGATGGGGGGGGGGGGGGATCATATATGCAAAAATAAATTAGGGAGAGTAATCCTGGAGTAGTGTGTGCAGAACGGAAATATACAGGGCTCCTAAAGCAAATGAAAATCCAAAAATAATGTCAAAAGCAGAAGGAAGGTATGAAATACACTCAGCAGCAAGTGAGGAAAACAGCCCAGAAGAGCTAGCAGGAGAAATGACTGCGCCTTTGCAACATGGAAATCCACTTATTAAGCATAAAACATCCTAATGAGTCGCTGGAAATAAATGGACTAATGTCATATACAGATGATTTCTAGGGCAGTCAATAGACTGCTTTCCCCTCTTTAATAGATTAATGGCGGATTAAAAAAAATTCACACAATGCTACTTGGCTGCCATCTGGTGGTAGAAAGTGAAAATGACACCCTCTACCCGTTATTCTAAGTAAATGGTAAATCATTCAATTCTGCGATGTTTTCCTATAAGCATGAAGAAACAAATAAATATGCGTGCTCCTCTGTGACTTGTAAAGACGGAATAGAAACCGCAATGGAATGACGGCTCGGCTCCTACATTAGATTTATTACGAAAATCATTGCAGCTCTGCCAAAGGCCTGTGACAAGTGGGCACTTTTTTTTTCTCCTCCTGAAAGCGTAACTGGATTACAATGACGTGAATATATTTTGCCTTCCCCTCATGCCTCATGTATCTTACTCAAGGCTTAGTATTCTGCGGCAGGAGCTCCCATGACACCATAGCAGGGAACAAAAGACTGTAAATATTGTGTTATTTCAGATTAAAGAAGAAATGCTTATAGGGCTTAAAGACAACCTGTCACGATGAAAATGCAGCCTAGTCTGCAGGAACCATGTTATAGAGCAGGAAGAGCTGAATAGATGGATATGTATTACTGTGGGAAAACATTCAGTCAAACTTGTCATTTATTAAAGGGTACCTTTCTTCAATAAACATTTTGATATATTATAGATTAATGTAGGCAGAATAACTTTCCAATTGCATGTTATTAAAAAATATGCTTCTATGTAATTTTCCACTTTGAAAAAATGACCACTAGAGGTCTCCCTACCAGTACAGGCCGCAAGCCGTTTTTATAGATTTCAGACTCCTGCTGGAGTCCTAAATCTCAGACAAGCTCAGCTGGCAGCTCTGAATCTTCTCTCTGTTTACAACTGCATGTGCAGAGAAAAGAAAGATTGGAGCTCAGATAGTAAAATAAATGAGGGCATGCAGAAAGGCAAAGTCAGGAGTATGCCCTGCTGTGCTATGAGCACAGTGCTGGCTCCTGTCTGGTGCGGAGCTTGTCTGAGTCTCGGCTGCAGTCTGAGATTTAGGACTCCAGCATGAGTCTGAAATCTATAAAAACAGCTTGTGGCCAGGACTGGTAGGGAGACCTCTAGTGGTCATTTTTTCTAAGTGGAAAATTAAACAGAAAGAAGCTAATTTTTTTTAATAACATGCTATTGGACAGTTGTTCTGCATACATTAATCTATAATATATGAAAACATTTTTTTGATGAAAAGTACCCTTTAATGTAAATCTCTGCTCGTTCTGCAGTCCAGTGGGTGTGTCCTACAGACTAGCGACATCAAGGAAGGCTGCAGTCAATAAGGACCACCCACTGGACTCCAAAGTCAAAATGGAGATAAATAAAACTATATATCAATCTGCTCAGCCCCTCCTTCTCTATTAAACACTGCCTGTAGACTGGACTGCATTTTGAACACGAAAGGCGCCAATGTGGGTTCATGAAATGAGCCCCTTATTGATATTTGAAATATCACTGTCAGTACGGATTTGAAAATATATACCCCAAATCGGAGAGTCAGTGTCAGCAGAAGAAGTCCAGCAGACTCTTGGTTATGTTGAATAAATCTGCTTTTATTCTAATAAAATTGAGTAGGTCTAATAACGCGTTTCGAAAGGACAGCACCCCCTTCATCAGACTGACATACAGTTACACACAACATAGAGGGTATTTATGGGTAGAAAACTGGCGCAAGAAAGAGGCAGGAGGGGCACCTTCTGACTTTTGGGCACCAGTTTTCAAGCCATAAATACCCTGTGTGTTGTGTGTAACTGTATGTCAGTCTGATGAAGGGGGTGCTGTCCTTCTGCATCATTAAACCTAATCTAAAAGTATGAAAAAGGCCGATTTATTCAGCATATCCAAGAGACTGCTGGACTACTTTTGCTGACACTAACTGCACTACTGTCGGGTTACTGCAGTGCCTACCAAAAAGGGTCATCTTTTTGCCTCCCATTTGCTCTACAATAGGATATCATTTCTTCTAAGCTCCTGTGATCCTAAGGGGCAAGTAGAGGCCTCCAGACACACATAAATGTTCCAGGCTTACTCTCTGGCTTAAATCCTGGTTTCTCTCTTTTTATGGCTCATGTTTCCCTTGTTTATGTATGCAGTTCACTGAAGAGGAGGCTGTGTTACCTTACTTGCCCTCACATCTCATGTGGGAACTTCCTCCCTCTCTCCTCAGAGCTGATAACTGGCTTCCCTGTACGCCAATGCTCTGTAACATGCTCCCGGCTCACACAGCAGGCTGATTGACAAGCCAGGAGCCTGCACAGAGCCCTGCTTGTCCTGCCCCCACTTTCTGTTATTTGTCTCTGCACAGAGACACACAGCTGCAGAGACCGTGTTCTAGATAGCAAAGGGACCCCTAGTGGTAAGAAGTACAGAGCATTTCGTCACCCAAAAATACACATTTTTTAACCAATGCATATTAAAAACATACATATAATGGTATTATCTACTGTGCATAACAAAAAATGTTTTTACAAAAGTTTTTGCCTATTAAAGAATGTATTTTTGCCAAAAAAAAAAAAAAAAAAAGCATGAAGAATAGCATGAGATAATACACTGGGTGCCATTCTTTAGGTCTCTTCTGAATGATGTAAAAGGGGTTTTACCATGAAGATTAATAAAAAATAATATATGTATAACACTTCATAATTCCCCATGTGTCCTCTCTGTTTTGCCCTGTTTCCCTTGGTTACGACCATCCTAGGGCATTTACTGAGATGGTTGACCATGCTTAGTTCAACTACATATTGCTTGTTAGTCTTTATTGTGTATGTAAGCATGAGGGATTGTGGGAAAGTGTGTGCTCGGTTGCCTGGCAACAGAAGTGTCACAGTTCAGAGAGGAAACCAGGAAGAAGTACAACAGTACAGGGATGGAGGTTATTTTACCTAAAAGACACCACACTTGTACTACTTTACATAAACAACTTTCCTGCCAACAACTTTTCTTTGTGGGGAAAACACTTTAAATAGATCAGATGTCAAATTGTAAACTCCTAAAGCTGCCAAGATAAAATATTACCGACTCGTTCTATGAAAGTAGTAAACAACGTAAAAACTAATTTTTAAGAGAGAGTCTGTACGTAATAGATTGGTTAGATTGGTTGGACTGTCGAACCCTCTGCCAAGTTTATGGAAAACCGTAAAAATTTAATAACCGCATAAAAGAAACACAAAGATTGTGTTCTTTAAATCACCGTTAATAGGAAAAACTATCATCAGCATGAAGGGAATATTAAACAGATATAGAACTAACCGAGACATATAAAGGAAGGAACCAACAAGATAATAACTAATAAAGCTCTAATTTAGGTGAGACCAAACTCAGGAAGTGCGTGCGGGACATGGAAAGGCACAGCTCTCGCAGGCTTCAGTGACATCGTGCCTGCTGGGGAACGCCCGCTTTCGCCTGCTGGGAGCTCACACAATGTGAGCAAAGGGAAAGGTATGATACAGAGCTTTTTAACCCCTTGTGGACTCGGGGTTTTTCCGTTTGCGCACATTTGATTTTTCCTCCTTTGCCTTTTAAAAACCATAACCCTTTCAATTTTGCCAAACACAAATCAGAGGGCACTGCTGTAAAGAGGGACCAACACCTATATCCCAGCTGTATAACAGCATATAATATGGAGCCCAACGAACTGTCACTGTGGCCACGAAGAGTCCTAGTGTCCCTGATTCCGGGAGTGCTGGGGACCAAGAAATCCAACGTCGCTCAACAATACACAAATAGAGAAAAACAGGTACCCGCAATCACCGCAAGGAAACAGCAGACCGACTCTCCTGGACTCTAGGATATACCCGGCATCAAGCTGGCAGCAGGGCGCTCACAGTGGAGGTCGACTGCCGGCAAAGTTTCGCGCAAGACGCGCTTCTGCCGGCCTCGTACATACGTTCATACGAGTCCGGAAAAAGCGCGTCTTGTGCGAAACTTTGCCGGCAGTCGCCTCCAATCTGAGCGCCCTGCTGCCAGCTTGATGCCGGGTATACCCTAGAGTCCAGGAGAGTCGGTCTGCTTTTTCCTTGCGGTGAGTGCGGGTACCGGTTTTTCTCTATTTGTGTAACCTTTCAATTTTGCACCTACAGGCTAATATGATTGCTTTTTCTTTGATGATATTACAAAGTAGAATTGGTGGCGCAGTCATTTTCCCCAAAAATCTACGGCAAAACAACAACAAAAAATAAAAATCATTGTGCGATAAATTAAAAAAAAAAAACGCCATTTTGTAAATTGTGGGGGCTTCCATTTCTATGCAGTGCATTTATCGGTAAAAATGACACCTTATCTTTATTCTGTAGGTCCATACGATTAAAATGATACCCTACTTATATAGGTTTGATTTTGTCGTACTACTGGAAAAAATCATAACTACATGCAGGAAAATTAATACGCTTAAAAATGTCATATTATGACCCCTATAACTTTTTTATTTTTCCGCATACGGGGATGTATGAGGGCTCATTTTTTGCGCTGTGATCTGAAGTTTTTATTGGTATAATTTTTGTTTTGATCAGACTTTTTGATCGCTTTTTATTTATTTTTTATGGTATAAAAAGTTATATTTTTATAGTTTGGGCATTTACGCATGCAGCGATACCACATGTCTTTATATTTATTTTTATTTACACAGTTGTTTTTTAAATGGGAAAGGGGGTGATGCAAACTTTTATTAGGGAAGGGGTAAATTAATCATTGGTAACTTTTCTTTTTCTACTTTAGACGCGGCGATCAACTTTGATTGCCTCGTCTAAAGGATTAATACCAGACATCACCGCGATCGGTGATGTCCTGTATTAGCCACAGGTCCCGACTATCGTTAGCTGCCAGGACTGACCCGATATGCCGCAGGGTCACCGCATGACCCCGCGTTAAATCGCGGGAGCAGGGCGTACAGGCACGCACTGCATCCCCAAGAGGTTAAAGCTCGGAGATTTTTTTTTTTAAGGGCAGGAGGGGTGTTAGGAGTAGTTAGGGAATATAATCCGAGTTAGTTTTGAACATATGGTTTGATGACAGGTACTCTTTAAAAATTATTTACAAATAAAAATCTGAAAGGAGTTCAGTGCATGTTTTCCACCCACTTTCCTGTAAACCCCCTAACAAAGACCTGGTGCCACAAATTTTCTTCACAAATCACATTTTCAAGTCACAGAAATAGTAAGTAGGGTTCACTTGTCTGCAATTTAATCTCAGTACAAATACACCTATTCTCTGGGGGCCTCAGAGTTTGTTGAAAGGCAGTAATGAATAAACAGCCGCATGAAGACCAAGGAGCTCACCAAACAGGTCAGGTATAAAGTTGTGGAGAAGTACAGAGCATGGTTAGGTAAAAAGAAAAGCCATTGTTGAACATGAGCCACAAGAAATTTTATTTGGAGTTTACCACTAGCCATGTGGGAGACACAGCAAAACCTGGAAGAATGTGCTCTGGTCAGATACGCCCAAAATGTTACTTTTTGGCTAATATGGTATGGTGTGGCAGAAACCCAGCTTACATATGCATTCAACAGATGGCATCTTTTTTTGTTCTCATTATAGAGCTTGTGTCACAAAAAAAAAAAAGTTATTTTTGCCATTTCAAAGTACTGCATGTTGAGTTCATCAAAAGAGGGGGAGGGGGATTACAAAGTAGGGTGAATACTTATGCAGGGCACAGTATAGAAGACCAAGCATAGACTGTGTCTGGTTTATTAAAGCCTATGGGTATGCTACTGTATACATCAGAATACCTTATCAATACCACCCCAATGTACACAGGTGGCGGTGGAGACCCGAAACATAACTTTTGTTTATTTTCAGTACATATATATATATATATACACACACACACACACATATACAGCAGTGTATCCGGTGTTGCCTGGTCTTCCTACCTAAGCCCTGTAGGAGAGGGCAAGAAACAATGATGTTTTGTCCTCTTATCCCGACCTTATGTTCTCTCGGCAGGTCAGAATGAGCTGTGATGAAGAATTTGTAGGCCAAAAATAGGAGGGGGCATGGCTTTGCAGGGGTGTGGAGTGTGGGAGGGGGAGTGGCTTGCAAGCTGGAAGGATACATTCACCTGGAGATACGGAGATTGTGGAGTAAGGTGAGGCTGAGCTGTGGTGAAGAAATTGTGGTTGAAGGACCTGTGATAAGAATGTATTTGAGGTCATGGCTTGCAGGAGAGGTGTGGATTGTGAGCTGGACGGACACACTGACAGATGTAGATTGGAACTTGTGGAGTAAGATACCGGACGTCCCATAGACTCGCATAAGGCTTTAGACAAAAACCTTGAAGCAGTCAGCAAAAGCTGATAATGGTTTTCTGTTGCTTAATTGACAGCTTTGCCATATAGACTAGGGCAAAATCTACAGAGTCATCTCATTATTGTTAGTGGGTTAATGATGGCTCTATTGTAAATGAGCAGTTAAAGGGGTACTCCGGCCCTAAGACATCTTATCCCCTATCCAAAGGATAGGGGATAAGATGCCTGATTGCAGAGGTCCCGTCGCAATCCTTCATGCAGCACCCCACTATCATCAGCCTGTCAACCCCACTATCATCTGATGAATCACGATCACAGGGCTGGAGTATCGTGACGTCACAGCTCCGCCTCCGTGTGACATCATGCTCCGCCCCCTCAATGCAATGTGTGATAGCCGCCATGCCCCCTCCCACACGCTTGCATTGAGGGGGCGGAGCATGACGTCACGATACTCCAGCCCCGTGATTCATCAGACCCGGAGCGATGTTCGCTCCGGAGGCTGATGATAGCGGGGTGCTGCATGAAAGATTGCGGGGGTCCCCAGCAGCAGGACCCCCGCCATCAGGAATTTTATCCCCTATCCTTTGGATAGAGGATAAGATAAGATGTCTTAGGGCCGGAGTACCCCTTTAACATAAAAGACATGTTAGCACCACTACATTCATAGAAGAGGCTTCTGTCCATTCCCTGGTGTCCAGGGGAGGGGCTGTACTCCATCACTTTATTAAAATTGTAATTCCACATGGGACAGAGTAGCTGGGAATTTGAGCAGGAATTGCTGGGGATTTGTTTGTGCAGCTTTTGGCTTTCAGTGCATGATGGGAATTGTGGTTTTACAACAGCTGGGTGAATGCTGCACTAGGGAAATGGGGAAAAATAAAGCATGTAATGCGTCATCAATATCCGTGGCAGATGATTTCTGCCACTATAAGCACCCGACCTTTTTCTGTGAATTGACGCCAATTTATTTTAGTTGCCATAAAGTATGAACACTTTGCTGCACCATATATACAAACAATAAAGAGAGGAAGTGTGTATCACCAATATGGCTTCTCCCAAGGAAATCTTCAAAAAGATAAAAAAATTAAAATAAAAACAGCATAAAAAAACACCATCATTTCTCTTCTAGACAACGAAAGGAATATGACATACATGAGACTAGAGATTTTGTGTACCAACGATATTGATAGTATCTGGAATTGCCCTTTAAGAAGCTCATTTTAAGCCAACCACAACTTTTCTTCTTAAGAAAAAAAAAAATCTTGGATGACTAAAACCACCCATAATATATTCATGATGGAAGCGTTCAGCTAACCTCCAGTGATAAATATGCAGACAGGAGACAGGAGCTTGGAGAATTAAGAGGTTTAAAGCCCATCCATAAAGTGTGAAGACGCCTCACATATGTAAATTGTGCCGGTAGACGGAGTGTCAGAGAGAAGAGACAATGTAATCCCAACACTTCATCAATCTACAGCTTTGGCCGCAGATAACAGATTCCTGGAGACACTATTTACATGTTTGATCAATTCCATCAGTGTCAAATATGCAAATGGCCCAAGAAGTGTTGGGAGTTTTATGTCTGGCAAGACACGGCCATCTCTAACACAGATGGTGGAAAATACGAGACAAACGTCTGCAACGGCTGTAGACATTCATGTACAAAGGGAATGATAGCGTGTGTGGTTAAATGTACAGAAAAGTCAAAATGTTTGGATTTTACATTTTTGGGGGATTGGGTTGGGATGGTAGATGATCAATGCTGATGACTGTCAGATGTGATCGATGGCCAACCTTAAAAAGGGACACTAACGTCTGGTTCTGCCTAAAAGTGTGGTTGATGCTGATCACATGGATCTTTTCCGTTTTTTGCTATATCACTCCATTCCGGACATACACATGTACCTTAAAATACAAATATGTAAATCAGTCTCTCTGGCACATTGATTACGTTCCCTAGCCCCTTGGTGCACTGCTACTTCCGCCCAGCTAGTGCCTGACAAATGCCAAAGGCGGGAGTAGCAGTGCACCAAGGGGCTAGGGAACGTAATCAATGTGCCAGAGAGACTGATTTACATATTTGTATTTTATGGTACATGTGTATGTCCGGAATGGAGTGATATAGCACAAAACAGAAAAGATCTATGTGATCAGTGTTTATAACTTTAACACAGAGCCCTGCTGAAGTGGGCCCTAATGCATGTGCCCATAATAAATATTCACAAATTTCCACATCTGAAGCATCACTGTGCCGATTCCACACTACACCTGAAAACGGTGAGAGTAAACCTGGCTCTCTTTGACAAAGTAGTGTCTGTTGAACTCAAAGATGGGCACATTTCGTGATTTATTGATGCTCTGGGCCAGCCTCAGGTGCCTTTTATCTTGGGGAATACTAAAGATTCAGGCAGGAAGTATCCAGTCTGTCCAATCTGTTTTGCCTCTTATGCTAAAGTCTTAAAGGATAGTATCATTAAAAAAAAACATATCCCCTATCCAAAGGATAGGGGATAAGTTTTAGATCGCGGGGGATCCGAGCAATGTGGCCCCTTGCAATCTAGTGTTTGGAGCCCCTCAATGGGAAAGCCTTTTGACAATCTTCGGCTCTCCCATAAAGCTATATGACGCACCCCTGTGATGAAGAGCCGGGCTCCGAACAGCAGATCGCAGGGGGGGGCCACAGCACTCGGACCCCCTGCGATTTAAAACATATCCCCTATCCTTTGGATAGGGGATATGTTTTTTTTCATGATACTTCTCCATTAAGACTTTAGCATAAGAGACAATACAGATTGGACAGACTGGATATTTCCAGCCTGAATCTTTAGTATTCCCCAAGATAAGAGGCACCTGAGGTGTCTGGCAGCCGCATAGGCTCCCCTTTCTCCACAGTATTAACACGACTGTTCAGCCAAGACGAAACTCTCATAACAACAATTACTCTATTTTTAGTCAGCTTTAAGCTGAAATCTCAAGAGAAATCTCCTCCCCACCACCCAGTATGAACACCAAGGCCTCCTCCAATTAACAGAAGAGACGGTAGATTGAGCGTATAGCCTTTGCGTTGTTGAGCCAAACCAGGTCTTTCAATTAAAAAACACGCATCGTCCAAATATCAAAAAAACAAAAACATGCCAGAAACAACACAGTAAATGCCTCCGATGACCCGTGACCTGCTCATCCCTCTGCGATATTTGTCAGTTCTGGTCTTTTGTGATCCAAGCAGCAGGAACACAATAAGACAAATGCTACATGTTGGGAGGAAACTGGATATAATTACGGGGTAAAGAAAAGCCGGACTACTGTACATCTGACCACAAATCCTCCTGCTGAAGAATAAAGAATGACAGGAGGGAGAAGAAAGGCTGAGAAATCATTAGTGCTAGATAGATGTTTAGTCCGACTAAAGACAAAGTCTCTTTGTTCGGCCCAGCGGCCTCCAAAAGAAAGGGAGTGTAGGACGCCGGTATGCGGGCAGAGATAACCCGGCTCCCATACAAATGATAAAATGGCCGCGCTAAAGACCAGTGCGCCGTCTGATTAGGACGTCCCTTTGTCACAATCGATGCTCACAGCTTCTCGCCCCTATCTGAGCATTAATCCGCCGCTGACTGAAGCCTTTGACGCCGATAAGATGAAATGAAAAAAATAAAAGGCGACTACTGCCAGAGCAACATTAAAATAGAGTACTACTGCTCACAGCCGGGCTTTTCATTCACTAACACTGATAAGGCGGCTCTATTATCATCCCCGAAATGCAGAATAAGCAATAAACTAGAAATGTGTTACAATGCTGAGGTTTTTATCTAAGGACAGGACTGCAACCATGAGCGTAAGTTAAAGTTTACAATGGGAACTTAAGAAAAGGGGAAAGTGTGAAGGGGGACTGGGAGAGGTACAGCTTAAAAATCATAACCAAAAAAAGTAATGCGGAATCGATAAAAAACGTTATCTATGGCACCGCCAGGAATATGCGCTTACAAAGGCACTACACGCTCAATAAGAAATGTAAGAAAAATGCTTCTCCTTAAAGGGGTACTCCACCCCTAGACATCTTAGCTCCCCAGCAATGCATTGAGGGGTCGTGACCGTGCACCGGATGTCTGGGGTGCTGCAGCCGCGATCTGGGGATGTCTAGGGGTGGAATACCCCTTTAAGGTGCCATACACGTAAGACAGTTGTTCAGCTGACACATAACTCTTCAGATCTCCTACCCCAAGAGAAGTGAACGAACAGCTTAGTTGTGCCAGCATGTATTCGGAAGGGAGGGGGATATCTGTTGCTAGACTCCTCTGGTGGTAACTTATCTCCTAATGAACAAAGACTAGTTCAAAATTCAACATGCCCAGATCCTTTTCTTCCACGGTATCATCTGTCGGGGGAAGAGTTGGAAGGCCCTCAATATGCATTAGATGGCCAGCTGGCCATGCCAAAATCTGCAGGTTTTGTCAACATATATCTAATGAGATGTATTGGGCCTTAGATTCAATACAAAAAGGCAAAAATCAGATTAGCTAAAGCATTTACAGCTTATGGGAGGGGGGGGGGGGGTATAGATTGTGTAAAGTGGCTGGAGAGGGACAGAGGCAAATAGACTCACCAGGACAGGGCTACAGGGGCTTGTAGTGAGTGTTGTATGTCACCCAGGGCTTGATTAAGAGCTTACACTGCTTACTACTGCTCTAGAATGTCATGCTTCTGCAGGTGTGCTATAGAGATATAGAGCAGAACTCTCCCCTCCTCTGAGAGTCTGCATTGTTTAGGAGACCTCATAGAGACTAGTTTCTCTTCAGGGACAACTGAAAACTAGATATGGGGGGAGATTTATCAAAACCTGTTCAAAGGAAAAGTTGTCCACTTGCTCTGGACAACTCCTTGTTAAAAATGAAAGCAGCAAGCTGATTGGTTGCTATGGGCAACTGGGCAACTTTTCCTTTGCACAGGTTTTGATAAATCTCCCTCATGGTGCCTGCAGAGGGGAAAACTGGTGAAACATTGCATATATAAGTTTTAAGGCCTTCATACACAGAAGGTCAACTGTTCATGCCATAATCTGCAGGTTTAGTCAAAAGGTTTAGTATGGAAGGGGGGGGGGGGGGGGGGGGTGGGACTTAAACTCAATCACTCTCCAAAAACTGATCAAATTAGCACAAAGTCAGATCAGCTCACTGATGGATCAAGTTATGGCTGCCCATGTAAGTTTATGGAGAGGGGGGATATGGCATGAGAGAGACAGAGGCAGAGGGACTCACAGGGACAGAGCAACAGCAGCTTGTGGTTTTACAGCTTACCCTGCTGTATAATGTCCTCCATGCTGCTGCTTCTACTGTGGGTGGGCTTTAGAGATATATGGCAGCCATATCACCTCCTGTGTGTGTGCAGTGTATGGGAGTCATCATAGAGGCTAGTCTCTACCCAGTAGCTCAGGAACAACAAATTAGATACTGTGCCTGCAACTGGTAAAACAAAAAACATAAAAAAACATAACAAAAAAACAAAAATGTCATTGATAAGTTATATAATGGCCAGAAATAATGCTTCTACCTAAAAATATTTATCAGTGACTGATGCATTTCAGATACTAATATCACAATCATGTCCTTCTGCATCACGCAGCACTCCTACATTACTGATGTTATGATGTAAGATGAGAGATGAATCAAATACAAGAAAGCTTTATAGAGGCGACTAATGTAACGTGATCACCTGTAATTCTAAGCGCGGTATAATTCACTTTTTACCAGGCAGTTCTTTCCCATCTACCCATCTCCCACTCCCATCCTGCAGCCATGTAGTGGATGCGGGGCCGACCATAACTCACACGCGGACCCAGCGTCCTCTGACAACTCATTATTTGTGTTGCAATCATTTCCTGTGGAGATACTTGTTCAATTTGCTGCTACTGCTGTGAAATTCGGTCCACTACACAGACAGGACAAATACTTCAAATGCTATTTAAAAAAAAAAAGTTAACTATTTATGCTGCTGACCCATGGCAGGCATTAGTATGAGAAGCGTAAATCCTGCACAGTCAGATCCTTCGGATCTCAACATATACATTAAATGTTATCTAAAAGCAACAGGGATGAACCATAGGGAATAAACGTAGAACAATAAGTAAACTAGTGATAATGTATCAAGATTTCCACTTACCATTCTATTTAGTGACAATATCTGGGAAAGTTGGGTTATATCCAATAATGGGCATGGTTATAGCTCCTATCTATATGGAGAAAATTGTTGGTACCCTTCTGTTAAATGGTCATTAACCACTTGGGGACGCAGGGCATATAGGCTTGCCCTGCATGCCCGATCCTCAAGGACCCAGGGCGTACAGGTACACCCGTGGGAATTTCGGTCCCCGCCACTCACCGGGTGGGGACTGGACCAGGATGCCTATTGAAATCATTCAGCAGGCATCCCAGCACAGTGCTGAGAGGGGTTCTAAGGATACAAACTGGCGATCTGCGGCGATTCCGGGTCATGGGGGGGGGGGGCACAGTCAGAGGTGAAATATACACCACCAATCATCATCCGTACTGTCCTGGGAGGTGGCAGTGTTGCCATGGCCCCCCCACCATCACCACCACCGCCACCACCACCACCACCAGGACAGCTGTGATTGGGAGGTCGCAGTGACAATCATATTGTATGAGGAGGGGGGAGGAGAGCAAGAGCATGCTGCTCCATTCTGATCAGCACCATTTTGTGTCTGGTGCTGAGCAGGATGGAGCCCCGTGCTGCATCTCCCCCCTCAGAGTAAAAAAAGAAAAAAGAAAAAAAAAGTGCCATCCGACATTGTTATGTGCCCCCTGGCACAATAGCGTTTAGGGAAAGCTTTAGTTAGGCAGGCACAGTTTCTTAATTACATTTTTTTTCCAGCGTACCGTCTGTAGGTGTCCACAGCACCTTTAGCCGGGTAACCCGGGCCCTACAGGGTCGCTGCGGACTGCCCCCAGTGTTTTTTTTGGGGGGGGAAACAGACTTTTTTTTTTTTGCTAAACTGTGTGGCCGTCCCTCTTCCATATAAAAGAGTGTCCGTCACCGTTTGCTAAACCCCACCCGCCGCTGATCAGTCCTGTAGTACTGATCAGCATTTTTTGTGGTGCAGGCGCTTTTTCTTTTTTTTTTTTTTTTTGCACCTTTAGTCGGTCCGTGCCACCAGAAGCAGGCCTGTGCTGTGTGGATGGACCATACCTGTGTGTTCGGCCTGCCTTACCGCTGTCAGTGATTTATCACTGATCAGCGTTTTTTTGGGGGGTTTCAGGCAGGTGCTTTTTTTCGGGTTTTATATGTTTTTTTATAAAATTTTTGGGCTTTTTTGTGTGGGGGTCTGTGTACAAGTGTCCAGACCTCCCCACCTGACTTCTGCGCCCCCTGCTGCCACCAAGCGCTAATCAGTGCGCACACCACTGATTAGGTAAAAGCTAAAAGGATTCTAAAAGGCACTCATCTTTGGTGACCGCCAAACAGCGGGTCAGAGCACCTCTGGAACTATGGTCGCCCGGATCATCCCAGGCCAACACTTTGCAGGTGAGGTCCCCCACACTGGAAAGAAGGGACGATCACAAGAGGGGGATTCGGAAGGACACCACCACTCAATGTGACACTTGCCCCGATCATCCGGGCCTCTGCATTAAAAACTGCTTCAGGGAGTATCACACTTCCATGGAGTACTAAATCTATATTCCTTTTCCCTAATTTTAATTCCCCAAAATTCTACTCCAATGTACCACAATCCAGAGTACATTGTCTTCAAAATTTGAAACCTAACCCCCCGAAAAAAAAAATAATAATAAAATAAAAAACCTCTTTCCTAATACCCCTGATAATTTCTTTATTTTTTCCCCCCCAAAAAATGGGTCATGGAACACAGAGTCAACAGCATTGGGGGGTTTACAAGTTGCCTCAAATGCGCAGCGCTCTCTCCCCACCTGAGCGGGTTGCGCATTAGAGGTCACAGGTTAAGGTCGGCCACACACATCACATTCCCAGAATGATGATTCAGAGAATAGGGTTTGGGGCGGGCATCATTTTTACTTTTGGCTGTACTCTGGGTCATCAATCTGGGAAAATAATTGGCATATCAGTTCTAAAATTGCAATTTTCATTTCCCCCAAACTACACTTTATCCATTCCTAGAAGATAAATTTAGGGAACACCCATCTGTTCCAAATCTCCACTTCACCCTATACACCTTCCCTAGGGGGTGTCCTGTCTGTAATAGGCTCACACGTGGGTGTTCCTTTCTTGTATTTCCCTCTGAATGTATGTAACTGTTAGGTCACTAAGAAACATCCGCCTCAAATGCGAAGAGTTCTCGCTGAGCTCTGTCGTATTTCCAGGCGACAATTCGGAGTCACATGTTAGTTGTTCCCAGAAAGATGAAGCAGAGCATAGGTTGAAAATTGCAATTTTCAAAAGCTACCCTTCATCCATTCCTGGAAAATAAATTTAGTAAACACCCGTGCTTTCAAAATTTCCTCTTTACCCCTGTACCCATTCCTCAGGGTGGGTACTTTCTGTAATGGTGTCACATGTGGGTGTTTGTATGTAACCGTCAGCTACTGATATGCCATAGGCCACAAATGCAAACAGATCTCTATGACTTCTGAGCCTTGTTGTGCGCCCGCCCAGCACATTACCCCATACGTGGATGTATTTCCATAGGCAGGAGAAAAAGCCCTACAAAGTTTGTAGCCCAATTTCTCCCATTTCCCTTTTGAAAATGTTAAAAACTGGGTAACCCCAGCATTTTTATGTAAAAAAAAAAATCAAATTTTTCAATTTACGGCCCACTGTTCAAAAAACCTGTGAGGTATAAGTACTCACTGTACCCCTTGTTACCTTCCTTGAGGGGTGTAGTTTCAAAATTGCGGTCACTTGCCGGGGTGTTTTCAGAACCTCAATTATTGCAGTGCAGAACACCACTTTAGGCCTCAAATCCCATCGGTGCTGTCTCAATCCTAAGCCCTGTTTTGCACCTGCATAGTGCTTTACCACCATTTATGGGGTATTTCCTTATTCTGGAGAAATTGGGCTAATAATTTTGAGGAGCTTTTTTTCTCTTACTACTTGTGAAACTAAAAATGTTTTGGTTAATACCAGCAATTCGGTGTTAAAAATCAATTCTTTAACTTTTACGGCCCACTGTTGAAAAAACCTGTGAGGTGTAAGTACTCACTATAACCCTTGTTATATTCCTTGAGAGGTGTAGTTTCTAAAATAGTGTCACATGCTGTTCTTGCACAATGGGGGCTTTGTAAACGTACATGGCCCCCTGACTTCAATTGCAACAAATTTTTCACTCCAAAATACCAATAGCGCTCCTTCTATTCCGAGCATTGCAGTGCGGCCGCAGAGCACTTAACATCCTATTTTCTTTCTCAGGCGAAATTGCACTACAAATTTTGGGGGCTTTTTCCCCTATTACACCATGTGAAAATGAAATAGAACATTTTCATTTTCTCTTCCAAGTTCAATGCAAACCCGTCAAACACCTGTGAGGTGTTAAGTCTCACTGTACCCCTTGTTACATTCTATGAGGAGTGTAGTTTCCCCAAATAGTATGCCATGTGTTTTTTTTGTTTTTGTTTTTGTTTTTTTTTGCTGTTCTGGCACCATGGGGACTTGCTAAATGCAACATGCCCCCCAAAAAACCCATTTCAGCAAAATTCTCTTTCAAAGAGCCAAATTTTGCTCCTTCTCTTCTGAGCATTGTAGTGCACCAGCAGAGCACTTAACGTCCACATATGATTTTTTTTGCGGTTTTGGTACCATGGGGGCTTCCTAAATGCAACATGGCCCCCACAAAGCATGACAGCAAAATTTGTTTTAAAAAATCCCACAGTTGCTTTTTCCCTCTTGAGCTATGTTGTGAGCCCGCAGAGCACTTTATGTCAACATATGAGGTATTTCCATACTCAAGAGAAATTGGTCTAGAAATTTAGGGATTTTTCACCAAGAAATTATGCAAATAACGACGAAAATTTACCGCTATGTTAAAGTAGAATAGGTCATGAAAAAACTCTCTCGGAATCAGAATAAAAGGTAAAAGCATCCCAGATTTATTAATGCATAAAGTGACAGTGGTAAAAATTGCAAAAAAGGTCCGAGTCTTTAAGGTGAAAATGGGCTGACTCCTTAAGGGGTTAAAACTAATTTTTGCTATTGAGCTCCTTATGGTAAATAAAAAATCTTTATAATGTACTTTGTTTAAAAAAAATTAAGTTTTCTATGTTTTATTTGTGTTTAAAAAAGCTGCCACTAGGTGTCTCCCTACTTGTCCAGAGTACATTTACTCCCATTTTTGTACAGACCTTGGACTCCTGCAGGCCTGGCAGAAGTCCAAAATCAGGAAATGCAGTCTGGAGTGCTGAGGGGGGTGTGTGCAGACTTAGCCCATCATAGCTAATCTCACACTGAACTGCTCTGGGATTTGTGTAGCAGAGTGAGGGAGGAAGTTCTCCCCTGTATGGCTTCAGATGATGTCATGCCTGCTGGGGAACGCCCCTTCCCACTCTGTGAATCTGACTGAGACTGAGCAGAAAACACAGAGCAATATCAAAGTAGAAAACTAACAAATACTAAAAATAAAGGCAAGGTGTGGTTTATCATGATGGGGACAGTGAACTGGGAGGATTCTAAAAATCATGAGAAGTACTCTTTAAAGACAGAAAAACCCACAATGCTCCCCAAAATAACTGACAAAAGTAAAAATGAATAAAAATTTACTGAAAATTAACATAAGAATTAGACATTGCTTTAGAATTGTGGTTCAACAGAATCATTTTGAAAAACACAATAATGAACTTGTCCTGGACAAAAATGATGGTACCCTTTAACCCATGGTGTATCCTGAAATTAGCGTCACATTGGTCCCCAAACTTCTTCAGTCGCCTTTTTAGGCCAGGTTCATGCTGCACAATCTGCGGGCAGAAAAATTCAAGCTGGAGATTCTGAGTACTGAATCAGTCGGCGCGCGGACATTGCCGCTCAGATAGAAAGCAATGTCTGCCAGAACATTAAGCAAGTTCAATGATCTGAATGAACTTTTAGATTGGAATTTTCAGTCAGAAATTCTGCAGTGTGAATGGGTTTAAGGAATTTTACTCAAAGGCAGTGAAATTTCCGACCAAAATTCAGAAGTGGGATTCCTGTTGGAAACTCCGTAGTGTGAACTCGGCCTTACAAAGTAAAAAGTAGTCACTGTGCTGTTTGGTATCATGGTGTGGACCACATTGTACATGGACCATAGAAAACCAAGGAGAGAGTTGTCTCAAGAGATTAGAAAGAAACTGATAGACAAACATGTCACATACTATTCAGGAGTATAACGCCTACGGGACTGTAGTCAACCTTCCTGCACAAAAAGAGGAAAACCAATGACAAATCAAAAAGACAGATAATACGAATGGTAACCAAAGAGCCCAGAACAACTTCCAAAGACGTTAGAGATGAACTCTATGGTCAAGGTCCATCATAGTCAGATCCCACTTTGCATCGGTGTAGACCTAATGGAATATGACCAAGGAGGACAACACTGTTGAAAGCAAATTTAAAAAGTGTCTCAGTTTTGTTTTGGGGCATTTTTTATGCATCTGGCACAGGTTATCTTGAACTTGCACAGGGTACAATGAGATCTAAAGACTATCAAGGCATTCTGGAGCAAAATGTGCTACCCAGAGTCAGGAAGCTTGGTCTCAGTAGCAGGTCATGGTTCCTCCAACAGGATAATGACACAAAACACACAGATAAAAACACCCAGAGCAAAACATTGGACTATTGTGAAGTGGCTTTTATGAGCCCTGATCTAGATCCTACTAAACATCTGAAAAAGGAGCTGAAGCCTGCAGTCTGGAGAAGACACCTTCACACCTGAGACAGCTGGAGCAGGATCTTATGAGGAGTGAACCAAGATACCTGCAGTCTGGAGAAGACACCTTCACACCTGAGACAGCTGGAGCAGGATCTTATGAGGAGTGAACCAAGATACCTGCAGTCTCGAGAAGACACCTTCACACCTGAGACAGCAGGAGCAGCATCTTATGAGGAGTGAACCAAGATACCTGCAGTCTCGAGAAGACACCTTCACACCTGAGACAGCTGGAGAAGGATCTTATGAGGAGTGAACCAAGATACCTGCAGTCTCGAGAAGACACCCTCACACCTGAGACAACTGGATCAGGATCATGTGAGGAGTGGGCCAAGATACCTGCAGTCTGGAGAAGACATCTTCACACCTGAGACAGCTGGAGCAGGATCTTATGAGGAGTGGGCCGAGATACCTGCAGTCTGGAGAAGACACCTTTACACCTGAGACAGCTGGAGCAGGATTTTATGAGGAGTGGGCCAAGATACCTGCAGTCTGGAGAAGACACCTGAGACAGCTGGAGCAGGATCTTATAAGATACCTGCAGTCTCGAGAAGAAGCCTTGACAGCTGGATTGCAGGGACTACCTCAGATGATTGTGCAACAAAATATTACGTTCAGGGAACAAACATTTTTGTCCAGGACGGTTTCATTATTTTTTTTCTAAACGATTCCATTGAACCACAATTCAGAAGCAACGTCTGATTTACAGCAATTCATTCTCAGTAAATTTTTATTCATTATTACTTTAGTCAGTTTCAAGTTATTTCAGGGAGCATTGTGAACATCTCCTCAAATGGAACCTGGTATCATTTTCATGCTGCCTAAACAAAGGGTCATCTGGTGTGATACCTGCCAACTTCTCCTTAGCCCATCAGCCTTGATTGATAGATCATTCAAGACTGATGGGGGAGAAAGAAGCCACCAGGTATCACACACTTGTGGTTCAGGCAGTCCTGTTATTAGTAATACAATTATTACCTGTCATTAGTAATAAAATTATTAGGTTATAGATTATGCTATTTTAATTACTTTTCTAATATACTTATTAATAAAATTTTGTAACCTTAAATTAACCCCTAAAAGTTTGGCCACCAAGGGTCCATCTTCTGGTCCTTCCTGCAGCCCTGCTCTCAGATTGTCTCCTGTATCAGCCTGACAGAGACCAAAGTCAGGAAATGCAGGTGGGACCTCAGCTCAGTGTATAGAGTGTAGAGTTCAGAGAGCTGCAAGGGGGTTCATGGGACCTTGGCCAATCACAGCCCATCTCACACTAAACTGCTCTGGGCAGTATGTAGAAGAGTGAGGGAGGAAGTTCTCCCCAGCAGGACTTCAAATGATGTCACGCCTGCCAGGAAACACCCCTTTCCCAGTCTGTGGAGCTCACTGAGAGTGAGCAGAATATACAGAACAATATGAAGGTAGAAAACAAAAAATAAATAGATAACTAAAGGCAGGGGTGGTTAATCATGATGGGGGGGGGGGAGTGAACTGGGAGGGTTAAAAATGTATCAAGATAGACATGTCCTTTAAGAATGAGGTCATAAAGAGACAAGACAGACAATTATTACACTTGTTTTACACTTGTAAGAGACGGAGTATCATCCCAAATCCTCTATCAGGTCTAAAATAGTTATTGTGTCAACAAGATTATAAAGAACAGAAGACAAAAAAAATGGGAGCATGACTATCTCCATTTTGTACAATTTTGAGTGAGTATCTCAAAAAGGTTTTACGGAATCATCAATGTATGGAAATTCTCAATTTTAAGACTCCTATACACATAAAATAAAAGTCCAAACTCGGGAACTGGCTGACAACCTAATGTGCATGAGAATACAATGGATAAAGTCAGGCAAAAGAAGGATCAGGCATGCCTGATCTTTTTGTTTTTGGGGGGGGAAAAAGCTGCAACCAGTGGAGTCTGGCAGCAGCTTAACCCCCCCCCCCCCCATCCCCTGATTAGGAGCGAAGCTCCATGAAATAAATTGTTGTTGGCCAATACTTACATTAAAAGTGAAGCAAGGCGGGATGCAAATAAAATGAAGAAAGCATACTCACCAGTCCTGATCCCGTGCCACTGCAGTTCCAATGGCTCCAGGTCCTTCCAGGCTCTTTGCAGGGGACCATGCTTTCTTTATTTTCATTGCACCCCGACTCACGTATAAAAAGTTTACTTTTAGGGATGGAAAACCCCTTAAAGGAGTACTCTGGCAAAAAATAACTAATCCTCTATTCATAGGACAGGGGATAAGTACTCTCAGTGAGGAGCGTGTCACCCACAGGTAGACCGCACGCGCTCCATTCATTTCTATGGGAGTGCCAATAATGTCCGAGATCTGTACTCAGGTCTTTTTGGCGCTCCCATAGGAATGAATGGAGTGAGTGTTGGCTGCAGCACACGCTCCTCACTGAGCTACTTCTCCCATATCCTGTGGATAAGTGATAAGTTATTTTTCGCCAGAGATCTCCTTTAAGAAATTCCAATCTTACCTCTACCAAGTCATGAGCCTCCTGAACTTCATCCTTATCTTTTTGCAAGCTTGGAAGCCATGATGCCAGGCTCTTCATCAGATACTCTTTGCCTTCCTACAAATACAAATATAAATACATTGTATATATAAAGATTACATATTTAAAAAAATAATAATAATAATTTGGTTCTGTTCTTTGGCTCCGAACGGGGCAGAGCACAATGATAGTGTGCAGAAAAACACAGGATGCCATAATCACACACCTTTTTATAGTTTCTTGATACACCCTTCGGTTCGTGAGATATGAGGGTTTATAGTTTGACTGACAGTTCAGGGAACCAGTCAGATGGGCGGGAACTTATTAATAATGAGAGTGATGGACGGGGTTACATAGTCAGGGGGTGTCCATTAGTCATCCCTACTTTGGTTCCTATTTGCTGTCATGGTTATGAGGATTCCTGGACCGCTACTGTATTATGGCACTGTGGCAGGCACAGTGTTTTGGGCCCTTTTGCTGTTACTGTTATGCGGATCCTGCGACAGGCACTGGGTTTCGGGCCCTTTTTCCGTTACTGTTATATTATATTATATAGCAGGCAGTGCATTTGGTTGTCATGCTTGTCCTATATGTATCCTAAATACAATGATCCCTCAACTTACAATGGCCTCAACATACATACAATAGTTTCAACATACAATGTTTATTTCTGGACCATTGTAACTTGAAACCAGACTCAACATACAATGTCCAGACAGTTCAGATCTGTGATAGACAGGTCAATGGCTGGAAGAACTGACCAATCAGAATGGGCATTTTACTGGTAAATCACCTGTATCACTGAAGTGTCTGGTAGTGCCCCCTACAGTACAGGGAGGAACTACAAGTTCTGTACTACTCCTTACCTGTGGCAGGGTTAGCTGCTCCTTTGGACACCAAGTAAGGGCGGCTCCATAAGGGACACTGTGTGTACTGTATAGGACCCTGAAGAAGCTCCTGTCCTCTACATAAACCAGTGTTTCCCAACCAGGTAGCCTCCAGCTGTTGCAAAATTACAAATCCCAGCATGCCCGGACAGCCAACGGCTGTCCGGGCATGCTGGGAGTTGTAGTTTTGCAACAGCTGGAGGCACCCTGGTTGGGAAACACTGACATAGACAGCGATTTACAGCTCCCAGCAGATCTTTCTTACTTTTATATGAAAGGATTGTTTTATCTGCATTAGTTATCTACTTATTATTCTTTAGTCCTCACCTTTTCCTATTTTTGGATGACATTTTGGTGGCTTCAGAACCAATTACCAGGTTTCCATAGAGTTCTGGTCTCAACATACAATGGTTTCAACATACAATGGTCGTCCTGGAACCAATTAATATTGTAACTTGAGGGACCACTGTACTATCTATATCTTGTACAGTCAGACGTCATCACACGCGGTCAGGTATACAACTGCTCCTTCATTGGCCAAGAAACGTGAAGGGACATCGGCCGCTGGTTGATAAAACGTATCGAGACCTCATTCCTTATACCGCAAATCTGCATAAACACTTGGCCCGCCACCCGCTGAAGGTGCGCTCACGTAACCTCAGAAGATTGGCTTTTATCGGGCTGTATAATGTATGAGGTGATTAATGGCATTAGACATTTACACTTGCTAAAACCGCAGTTCTGTGCAATAAATACAGAATAATAAATAAAGCGGCCTCATAAAGCAGCCTCCACACCTCCAAACATAAAACCCCTGATATACTATCCTAATAAAACACATACATTTGACTTTCACACGCTGTCAGTCTGATAACTGCATTGGCCCAAACATATGATTTTTTTGTGTTAACCCCCTCCTGTCCAGACATTTCATCTAAACTTTACTAGCCATTTAAGTGTACAGATTTTATTTTGTCGTTTATTTTTTATGATGTATACTGATGAGCCATAACATTACAGCAAACCTACCCAGCGTGGTTTTATTAGATTAACTCTTAAAACCCTCAGAATTTCCTTAATGGTGCATAGCGACTTCTCATTCTTTACATTTCAGGGGGTGGGATCTGAACTGAGCCGTTTGCAGCTATGGTTTTCTTATTGTGGACAAATATTTTTTTTTTACTAGTCCCATCGAATGGGTAAGGCTTAAAGGGGTACTCCGCCCCTAGACATCTTATCTCCTATCCAAAGGATAGGGGATAAGAAGTCAGATTGCCGCGGTCCCGCTGCTGGCGACCCACGGGATCCCCGCTGCGGCACCCCGCTGTCATTACTACACAGAACGAGTTCGCTCTGTGCGTAATGACGGGCGATACAGGGGCCGGAGCAGTGTGACGTCATGGCTCCGCCCCTCGTGACATCACGGCCCGTCCCCTTAATGCAAGTCTATGGCAGGGGCGTGACGACTGCCACGCCCCCTCCCACAGACTCGTACTGAGGAGGTGGGCCGTGACATCACGAGGGGCGGAGCTGTGACGTAACGATGCTCCGGCCCCTGTATTGCCCGTCATTACGTGCAGAGCGAACTCGCTCTGTGTAGTAATGACAGCGGGGTGCTGCAGCGGGGATCCCGTGGGTCGCCAGCAGCGAGGTGCCGCGGCGATCTGACATCTTATCTCCTATCCTTTGGATAGGGGATAAGATGTCTAGGGGCGGAGTACCCCTTTAAAAGGGTTATTCAGAAATAGAAAAGCAGAGTCATTTTCTTCTAAAAAACAATCCACCCCTGTTCTCAGGTTGCTTGTGGTGTCACAACTTGGCTCAACTTGGTTCCAAAGGAACTGAGCTGCAATACCACACACAGCCTGAGGAAAGGTGTGGTGCTGTTATTAGAAGAAATCAGTTCAGTTTTTTCTTATCCTGGACAACCTCATTAAAAGGGGTACTCTGCTGCCCCCAGCGTCCGGAACATTTTGTTCTGAATGCTCGGATCGGGCGGCGGGGGTTGTGATACCTCTGGGTGCTGCACAAAGAACAAGTGGGTCCCAGCCACGGGACCCCCACGGTTATACATCTTATCCCCTATCATTTGGATAGGGGATAAAATGTCTAGGGGAGGAGTACCCCTTTAATTCACCCAGCCATGAGATAAGTGCAGCAATCAGTCCTGTGTCACCCCCCCACCCAACCTCAAGCAGTGTAAAGGCTCTGGAAACGAATGCCGATCTACAAGATCAGAGCTTGTATACTGTGCAGGGTGGGGTCACGTAATAGGGCTCTTAAAGTCTACCTGTCATTTCAGGTGAATTTTTTAAGAATAATATGACCTCTGTGTGTGCATTAGGAGCAGCACTATTTCTGGCCATTATAAACTTTTTAGAAGATTTCTCTAATAATAAATATTAGGGTTGTTGAAATGACAGTGTCTATTTATGACTGCTAGGAGCCAATTCAATTTTGAGTAGAAGGAATAACATTTTTTTTTTTCAATCTACCCAAGACATTCAAATGAAGCCTAATGCTTAAATGGGCACGGTCATTACAAAATGGTAAATAAAAAATCTTTCTAATGTACTTTGTTTAAAAAAACATGAAGTTTTCTATGTTTTGTGTTTAACCCCTTAACGACAATGGACGTAAATGGACGTCATAGTGATGTGGTACTTAGCGCACCATGACGTACATTTATGCGCCGACATGATCGCGAGCACCGGAGCGGCCAGGGACCCGCGGGTAATGGCGGACATCCGCGATCGAGCGGATGTCCGCCATTAACCCCTCCAATGCCGTGACCAATACAGATCACGGCACCTGCGGCAGTGCGGTACTTTGCACCGATGATCGGATCGCCCGCAGCGCTGCCGCGGCGATCCGATCATCCAGCATGGCGGCCGGAGGTCCCCTCACCTGGCTCTGGCCGTCTCCCGGGGTCTTCTGCTCTGGTCTGAGATCGAGCAGGCCAGAGGAGAAGATCACCGATAATACAGATCAGTGCTATGTCCTATACATAGCACAGTACAGTATTAGCAATCAACTTATTGCAATGAATAATCCCATATGGGGACATAAAAAGTGTAAATAATAAATAAATTAAAAAAAGTAAAAAAAATTTAAAATAAAAAAGTAAAAAAATTGGAAAAATCTCCTCCCCCAATAAAAAGTAAAACGTCAGTTTTTCCAATTTTACCCCCCAAAAAGCGTTAAAAAAAATAATACACATATTTGGTATCACCGCATGCATAAAAGTCAGAACTATTAAAATATATTGTTAATTATCCTGTACGGTGAACGGCGTAAACGTAAAAAAATTAAAATTCCAAAATTGCTGCTTTTTTGTCACATTTTATTCCCAAAAAAATTTATAAAAAATTAATAAAAAGTAAAACCTAAGCAAAAGTGATACTGATAAAATCTACAGATCATGGCGCAAAAAATGAGCCCTCATATCGCCCCATATACAGAAAAATGATAAAGATATAGGTGGTCAAAATAGGGCAATTAAAAACATACTAATTTTGTTTAAATGGTTTGAGATTTTTTTTAAGCGATACAATTATAGAAAAGAATATAATCATGGGTATCATTTTAATCGTATTGACCCACAGAATAAAGAAAACATGTCATTTTTACCGGAAAGTGTACAGCGTGAAAACAAAACCTTCCAAAATTGCGGTTTTCTTTTCAATTTTCCCACATAAATAATATTTGTTTGGTTGCGCCGTACATTTTATGATAAAATAAGTGATGTCATTACAAAGTACAATTGGTGACGCAAAAAACAAGCCCTCATACGGGTCTGAAGATGGAAATATAAGAGAGTTATGATTTTTAGAAGGAGAGGAGGAAAAAACGAAAATGCAAAAATAAAATTGGTCTGGTCCTTAAGGCCAAAATGGGCCTGGTCCTTAAGGGGTTAAAACAGCTGCCACAAGGTGTCTCCCTACTTGTCCAGAGCATATTTCCCCCCTCTCTCTTGCACAGACTTTGGACACCTGCTGGCCTGGCAGAAGTCCAAAATCAGGAAATGCAGTCTGGATTGCTGAGGGGGGGGGGGGTACAGCCTTAGCCAATAATAGCTTATCTCACAGTGAACTGCTCTGGGCTGTGTGTAGCAGAGTGAGGGAGGAAGTTCTCCCCTGTATGGCTTCAGATGATGTCACGCCTGCTGGGGAACGCCCCTTCCCAGTCTGTGAATCTGACTGAGCAAGAAATACAGAGCAATATCAAAGTAGAAAACTAAAAAGTTATAAAAAATAAAGGCAGGGGGTGGTTTATCATGATGGGGGAGTGAACTGGGAGGATTATATAATTTAACAAGATCATGAGAGGATCTCTTTAAAGAGAAGCGGTCACGGGATTTTACCATATACAAAGCATGGTAACACATTATATATGGTAAACTCTTCTTCCTTATCATCCCTGGGAAAAATCCTGTCCATAGGGATGTTGAGGATATGAAGTTAGTATGTCTCCCCCCCCCCCCGTCAGCCCCGTAAGTAGTTTTCTGGGCGGGGAGCTATACTTACCTAGTCCTGTCTTCTCTAGCTGTAATCACGCCCCCCTCAGCATGATTGACAGCCCTCATCACCGCTTCCTAAGCAGAAGGAGTAGAGCGATGACACGGACCATGGCCGGGCTTGTCAATCACCCTGAGGGGGCGTGATTACAGCAGAGCAGACAGGACTAGGCAAGTATAGCTGCTCGCCAGGAGGACTAGTTATGTGGCCAGCGGGGGACACTTTTAAACTATATATCCTTACCCTCCCTGTTAGCACACGTTATATATGGTAAAATCTCATAACCGGTTCAAATTAAAAGTAATTATCTAAGATTAGTGCCGATAATTTATTATTTCCATAAGTAAACCTCTATTCTAGCTAGCGTCTCGTCAGGGCCTCAATGTGCATCTCCTCTCTCCCATGCTTTACACTGCAGCTCTGATTTCTTCCAGTGGCTAATGTGGAGCAGTACAAAGCCACAGAGCTCTAGGGCAGTGGTCTTCAACCTGCGGACCTCCAGATGTTGCAGAACTACAACTCCCAGCATGCCCGGACAGCCAACGGCTGTCCGGGCATGCTGGGAGTTGTAGTTTTGCAACATCTGGAGGTCCGCAGGTTGAAGACCACTGCTCTAGGGCTTCTAGTAGCTTTGTAGAGAAAAGAAAAGAAAGGACCGATGGATGGCGCCTCGTGTATTTACCCTCAATAGATCGGGTGGTGGGTGGGGGGGCAACCCCACGGGGCTTATAGATGGCCGCTCACCTTGAGATCTATGCAAAAAAGCATATCACCCACGATATAATCTGGGTACTGTAGTGAGAGTCGCTGCTATGCCGATGGATTGCAGGAGGAAACAAGTCGTCCTGGGAGTCAATATTAGAAGTAGAGCAGGAAAAAAACCCTCAGGTATGGCGCTGCAGACTCTTGTAGACAGATGAGGCGGATGCCAAAGGTAATAGGAAAGTCCTCAGCAGGACATTTTATTAAAAAAACAATAAAATGGATAAGTTTACGCGTTTCGAGAGGATCCCTCCCTTCCTCAGATCAGGGGAAGGGAGGAATCCTCCCGAAACGCGTAATCTTGTCCATTTTATTGTTTTTTTTTAAATAAAATGTCCTGCTGAGGACTTTCCTATTACCTTTGGCATCCGCCTCATCTGTCTACAAGAGTCTGCAGCACCATACCTGAGGGTTTTTTCCTGCTCTACTTCGAATATTCTAGTAGCTTTAGACTTGTTGATAATAACACATACATTACACACATACAGCCGACAGTCTCGTGTCTTGTATCTGGAGACATGGAATAAATGAATTATCTAAAATACACTTAAATCCGGCGTATTCCAGCAGCAATGATCAGGTGCTCTAATACTGGCCTAATAATATAAAGCAACATGTTCTTTGTCAGAGAGCCATAACACCGTTAAGGAGAGATCATGATATGTCAGTAGCTGCATTAGAAGACGCTTCCATTAGGCAGAGAAGATGAATACTCTGAGGTGCCGCATTGCTTTCCGATTGCCAAAATAATAGTATTAGTATAGAAGTAGGTTAGAAATGAACGTCAATGAGAACTGCGAAGAACAATATCTGATCTGGTGGAAGAGTGGAGAGCTTACAATCTTGCATGTCAGGAGCGCCACCTACAGGACAAACACAGAAATGCCAGCAGCATGATACATGCAAATTTGCAGATACTTGTAAGGCTAGGTTCACACTGTGGAGTTTCCGGGCAGAATTTCTGCCAGAGTTCAAGCCGGCGGCACTAGGACCGTGCGGACTACATTGCGGTCCCCATAGATGGCAATGCATTTCTGAGCAGATCTCCCAAAAGATACACCCGAAAATGCATTGCAGTCTATGGGGGCAGCAATGCAGTCTGCTCGGTCCTAGCACCGCCGGCTCAATCTCCGGCAGAAATTCTGCACAGAAATTCTGCAGTGTGAACCCAGCCTAATGAGGGTAGTTAAAGGGGTACTCCACTGAAAAATATATATATTTATATATATATTTTTTAAATGAACTGGTGCCAGAAAGTTAAACAGATTTGTAAATGACTTCGTTTTTAAAAATTGTAATCCTTCCAGTACTTATCAGCTGCTGAATACTCCACAGGAAGTTCTTTTCTTTTTGAAATTCCTTTCCGTCTGACCACAATGCTCTCTGCTGACATCTCTGTCCATTTTAGGAACTGTCCAGAGTAGGAGAAAAAAAAAAAAACATAGAAAACCTATCCTGCTCTGGACAGTTCCTAAAAAAATGGACAGAGGTGTCAGCAGAGAGCACTGTGGTCAGACAGAAAGGAAATTCAAAAAGAAAATAACTTCCTCTCAAGCCTATAGCAGCTGATAAGTACTGGAAGGATTAAGATTTTTAAATAGAAGTAATTTACAAATCTGTTTAACTTTCTGGCACCAGTTGATTAAAAAAAATATATATATTTTCCAGGGGAGTACCCCTTTAATAAGGGACCATACAATATGTCACTTTACAAAAATGACCTAATGTTTAAATGAAGTTTTCATGTTAAACATTTTTCTAATAGAATTTTGGGTGAGATTTTTTCAAATTTTCCATATATATTATAAAATAATCATGAAAGCTTGCAGTTCCCATTCCGGCCACTAGGGCCTAAGTTGAGGCTTTTTGCTCAGTACATATAACTTCCCAGCAGTCTTTTCCTTATCATCACAGCTGGGATTAGGCTATGTTCACATGGCGGAATGTCCGCGCTGAATTTCCGGATGAATATTCCGCACAGACTTTCTGTTGCAGGGGAGTCCCATTGATTTCAGTGAGATTCTGCTTCACTGTGCACACAATGGAATTTCTGCCACAGAAACATCTGCTGTGGAAATCCCCATTCCGGCGTTCACAGAAAGAATAGATGTGTATTTTCTTTTTGTAGAATCTGCTCAGAAATGCATTGCCATCTTTGAGACGGTTATTTACAAGCGATCCTAGCAGGAGCCGGAAAAGTCAAATGTGTGGAATATCAGCCAGTATTTTCCGGCAGATATTGCAAACATTTTACACCCGTGTGAACATACCCTTATAGAGAACGGTGACACGATTGTATAGATAACAGATGTACAAACAATAACTGATTAGCCTCCGTCTCCCTGTGGAATGACCATTGAAAAGGTCACAGACTACACCCAGTAATATTTCCCATTTATAATAATTGGACAGAAACTATCTATTGTTGCCTATGTCCATGGGGCTTTGCTTACAAATAACCAGCAAACTGTGACCCTGCAGATGTTGCAAAACTACAACTCCCAGCATGCCCGGACAGCCGTTGGCTGTCCGGGCATGCTGGGAGTTGTAGTTTTTGCAAAAGCTGGAGGCATCCTGGTTGGGAAACACTGTAGACTGCGTAAAAAAACTTGACCATTTGGCATGGGGGTGAGACTTCATGTTCTGTGCAGATCATTTCCCAGTAATCCTTTTCTTCTCATGAACAGAGTGAAATGTGATACCAGTATATAGATAACACTGGACCCACCAGCACTCACAGCAGAGCTCAAGCTCTCCACTCCCTGATAATAACCTCAGAGAATTCTCAGTAGTGTCTCAAATTCATTTAAATTGGGCAGCTCCTGTCTTTTGTTGCTTAACCCCTTAAGGACTTAGGACGTACCTGTACGTGACCCCGCATCACACTGGGTCGGTCCCGGCTGCTAATCCTAGCCGGGACCCTGGGCTAACAGCATCGATCGTTGTGCCGTTGTTAACCCTTCAGACGCGGTGATCAAAGTGCTTCCCGGCAGCTCAGTCGGGCTGATCGGGACATCGCAATAAAATCGCGATGTTCCGATCAGCTGGGACGCAGGCGGAGGTCTCCTTACCTCTCTCCGCAGCGTCCGATCGGGGTTTGATTGCTCCAAGCCTGAACTACAGGCTTGGGCAATCGAGCCCCTATCTCGCTGATCCGTGCAGAGCTATCCCAACCCTTTCAATTTTGCACCTAAAAGGGGTACTCTAGTGAAAAAAAATTTTTTCCCCATATCAACTGTCTCCAAAATGCTAAACAGATTTGTAAATTAAAAATAATGGAGTATGTGCAGCTCACAGAAAAATATGCGAGATTAACTGAGAAACTCTCACAACCTAATGAGAATTAAGAAGAAAAAAAATATAGAAAAATAGGGAACTCAGTCCTCAGCTATATCACTCAAAAAATATTTGTAAATTACTTCTATTAAAAAATCTTAATCCTTGCAGTACTTATCCACGGCTGTATGCTCCAAAGGAAGTTGAGTTGTTCTTTTCTGTTTGACCACAGTGCTCTCTGCTGACACCTCTGTCCATGTCATTAAAGGGGTTATCCAGGAAAAAACTTTTTTTTATATATCAACTGGCTCCAGAAAGTTAAACAGATTTGTAAATTACTTCTATTAAAAAATCTTAATCCTTTCAATACTTATGAGCTTCTGAAGTTTAGGTTGTTCTTTTCTGTCTAAGTAATCTCTGATGACACGTGTCTCGGGAACTGCCCAGTTTAGAAAAGGTTTGCTATGGGAATTTGCTTCTAAACTGGGTGTTTCCCGAGACACGTGTCATCAGAGATTACGTAGACAGAAAAGAACAACCTTAACTTCAGAAGCTCATAAGTACTGAAAGGACTAAGATTTTTTAATAGAAGTAATTTAAAAATCTGTTTAACTTTATGGAGCCAGTTGATATATAAAAAAATGTTTTTTTTCCTGGATAACCCCTTTAACTGTCCAGGGTAGGAGAAAATCCCCATAGCAAACCCCTCCTGCTCTGGACAGTTCCTGACAGACAGAGGTGTCAGCAGAGAACACTGTGGTCAGACAGAAAAGAACAACTCAACTTCCTCTGGAGCATACAGCAGCTGACAAGTACTGGAAGGATAAAGATTTGCTTAATAGAAGTCATTTACAAATCTGTATAACTTTCTGGCACCAGTTGTTCTGAAAGAAAAAAATTCCACCAGTGTACCCCTTTAATTTAAAAAACTACAATAAAAAAAAAAATAGGAACATAAGAAGAAGGAAAAAAAAAATAAATAAATAAAAACAGTTTCAGGATCTGGCGCTAATCAGAAAAAAAGTTTAGTTCATACATTTCCTTTTAAAGGGGTTATCTGGGCTTATAAGGCCTTTGGGCTATCCCCAGGATAGGTGATTATTTACAGCACTAGATTATCACGAGCAACTCGAACCTTGAAAAGGCTGAGCCAGGATAACCCATTCATTGCTTCTTTGGTGCCCACTTGACATTTATTGCTTCTTTTGCCCCATCTGTTAGAGAACTAGGCTAAAGAGGCAACAATCCGCAACTGAGCAGAAAGGCAATAAAGGGGCAATAAATCGACACAAGATTCATGACTTCTATCACATACAGAATCCATACGGGATTCAGTTTTCTGGCAGTGGAAGGGTTACCACCCAAAGTATTTTTCTGATCGGTTAACTCCTTCCACCCAAAACCCGATTGTGGCAAGAAAAGGGTTAATGTCCCAGGGAAACAATTTACTTGCACAGTAACAGGATGAGCCTGTGTTCACACTTCCCAATTTCTGTTGCATTTCTTCCATGCTTTTTTCTGCTTTGATCAGTGAACGTCCAGATCTCTTCAGGAGTTCAGCCATCAAAACAAGATACACAGTGTGAATACAGCCTAAGAAGGGATTCTTCCCTGCTAGACGAGGAATTAACCTGTTCCTGCCAACAACCTTGTGATGCTATAAGGCAGTGGTTTTGCAATACTTGGAGGCATCCTGGTTGAAAAATACTGATTTAAGTAATAACACCATTTAGGAGACTGGGATCAACACAGAAGGGATTCTAATAGACAGATAGCGGAAAGATATTAGATAAATGATAGATTAGATAGATATGAGATAGATAGATATGAGATAGATAGATAGATATGAGAGAGAGAGATAGATAGAGATAGATAGATAGATAGATATGAGATAGATAGATATGAGATAGATAGATATGAGATAGATAGATATGAGATAGATAGATATGAGATAGATAGATATGAGATAGATAGATATGAGATAGATAGATATGAGATAGATAGATATGAGATAGATAGATATGAGATAGATATGAGATAGATAGATATGAGATAGATAGATATGAGATAGATAGATATGAGATAGATAGATAGATATGAGATAGATAGATAGATATGAGATAGATAGATAGATATGAGATAGATAGATAGATATGAGATAGATAGATAGATATGAGATAGATAGATAGATATGAGATAGATAGATAGATATGAGATAGATAGATAGATATGAGATAGATAGATAGATATGAGATAGATAGATAGATATGAGATAGATAGATAGATATGAGATAGATAGATAGATATGAGATAGATAGATAGATATGAGATAGATAGATAGATATGAGATAGATAGATAGATATGAGATAGATAGATAGATATGAGATAGATAGATAGATATGAGATAGATAGATAGATATGAGATAGATAGATAGATATGAGATAGATAGATAGATATGAGATAGATAGATAGATATGAGATAGATAGATAGATATGAGATAGATAGATAGATATGAGATAGATAGATATGAGATAGATAGATATGAGATAGATAGATATGAGATAGATAGATATGAGATAGATAGATATGAGATAGATAGATATGAGATAGATAGATATGAGATAGATAGATATGAGATAGATAGATATGAGATAGATAGATATGAGATAGATAGATATGAGATAGATAGATATGAGATAGATAGATATGAGATAGATAGATATGAGATAGATAGATATGAGATAGATAGATATGAGATAGATAGATATGAGATAGATAGATATGAGATAGATAGATATGAGATAGATAGATATGAGATAGATAGATATGAGATAGATAGATATGAGATAGATAGATATGAGATAGATAGATATGAGATAGATAGATATGAGATAGATAGATATGAGATAGATAGATATGAGATAGATAGATATGAGATAGATAGATATGAGATAGATAGATATGAGATAGATATGAGATAGATATGAGATAGATATGAGATAGATATGAGATAGATAGATATGAGATAGATAGATATGAGATAGATAGATATGAGATAGATAGATATGAGATAGATAGATATGAGATAGATAGATAGATAGATACCTAAACAATTTTAACCCCTGTATAATCTATGATGGTAATCTAGCAGTAGGATTACACTGATCACACACCGGCTGCAGCCTTTCCCTATAAGCATATGGACGCCCCCCTCCTAATCTCCGCAGGGGTAATAAAGCATGGCATCCAGTGATTTCGAGCAGTTGGACCATGTCAATATGAGCAATGGTGAAATACACTCAGCAATCTCTCCCTCGCCCCCACACCCCCAAGTAATAATTTACGGAGGTATTACACGTACAGCCGTCTGATGAGATATTTATTGCCAGGCAGATCGGATAAGTAGATGGGTTTTGGCATCAGATCAGGGGCCATAAATGATGGGCACATTTACAGTGGGAGCATTAATCACAGGATATTTACAATGACTCTCTAGTCAGGGAGGGCAGCTGCCAGTCACGGGGGGGAGGGGGCGGCAGGGATTCGCATTTTTACTGCGGCACTCTACAACGTACGGAGACTTATAGGTGACTATACCGTGTGCAAAACAGCAATGGGAACCGCTCAATGCAGACAAGGTGTGAGCTGGATATGGACAAAATCCTGAGTTTACCCTGTTTTGTGGGGGAGATTTACCAAAACCTGTGCAGAGGAAAAGTTGCCCAGTTGCCCATAGCAACCAATCAGATCGCTTCTTTCATTTTGCAGAGGCCTAGTTAAAAATGAAAGAAGAAATCTGATTGGTTGCCATGGGCAACTGGGCAAGTTTTCCTCTGCACAGGTTTTAATAAATCTCCTTGTGTGTCTACAAACCCGCTCCACCTCCTTATTCTCCACATAAACCTACTAGATTCTGACTGGATGACTTCTTATGCCCCTTTGACATGAACAAATACCGGTTTGCCTCATAACACACGTCGGAGTCCATTACGGATACAAGTCATGGCCGGACTGTGGGTCTAAAACAATCAGCGATCAAAAATTGCAAAAATGAGCAAAATAAACTTTAACTCCCCTTCTGACGTTCCCCGCCTCACGGTCCCTCCGCTGCAGTCCTGAGAATGGATGGGAACGTCACAGAGCAGTCAGCCTATCACCGGCCGCTGCGATGTCCCGCCTCAGCCGGTGAGAGGCTGCGCCCACCGTCATGTAAGGAGCCGGCCGGACCGCTGCGGCCGGTGATAGGCTGACAGCTCTGTGACGTTCCCATCCCCAGGACAGCATCGGAGGGACCATGAGGCCGGTAACGGGGAACGTCGGAAGGCGAGTTAAATTTTATTTTGTTTATTTTTGCAGCCCGGGCTCAGGATAGTACAGTACAGCGCAGCAGCTGATAATTATTTGTGGGGGGAGAGAAGCAGCACTCGCAGGTGACATATGATTACCGTATTTATCGGCGTATAACACGCACTTTTTAGGCTAAAATTTTTAGCCTAAAGTCTGTGTGCGTGTTATACGCCGATACACCCCCAGGAAAGGCAGGGGGAGAGAGGCCGTCGCTGCCCGCTTCTCTCCCCCTGCCTTTCCTGGGGTCTAGAGCGCTGCTGTCGGCCCTTCTCACCCCCTGGTTATCGGCGCCGCTGCCCGTTCTGTCCCCCTGACTATCGGTGCCGGAGCCGATAGCCAGGGGGAGAGAAGCGGCGCCGACAGCCAGGGGGAGAGAAGGGGCAGCGGCACTCATTGCCGGCGCCGCTGCCCCGTTGCCTCCCCCCATCCCCGGTGGCATAATTACCTGAGTCGGGTCCGCGCTGCTGCAGGCCTCCGGCGTGCGTCCCCGGCGTCGTTGCTATGCGCTGAACGGCGCGGCGCATTACGTCAGTGCATAGCAACGACGCAGGGGACGCAGGGGACGGCCTCTCTCCCCCTGCCTTTCCTGGGGGTATATCGGGGTATACACGCGCACACACGCACCCTCATTTTACCATGGATATTTGGGTAAAAAACTTTTTTTTACCAAAATATCCTTGGTAAAATTAGGGTGCGTGTTATAGGCCGGTGCGTGGTATACCCCGATAAATACGGTAGTTCCCCGATGTTGGGGACAGCGCAGCGCTGATAATTCATTGGGGGGGGGTGTGAGAGAAGCAGAACAGCGCCCGCGGGTCACATATGATTGGTTCCCCGATGTGGGGTCATCCGCTGTGGCTGATAATTCATTCATTCGAGAGGGGGGGGGGGTTTGGGGGCAGAACCGGTATTGCGGTATGGGAAAAATTTATATCGTGCAGGAAAAAAAATTCAGTATTCGGTATGAACCGGTATACCGCCCAGCACTAGTTTCAAGTTAAAAAACGTACGGAACCGTATAGAAAACCGTATGCATTGACCTAACATTGTAAACCATATGTCAAACGCATCATCCATTTTAGCCCGTTTTGTGTCTTATACGGTTTTGTCAGTTTTATTTAACCTGTAACCAAAACCGTAGCCTACCACGTTTTTTGGTCCAGGTGAAAAACCGTATTAAACCGTATATTTTTTTCCTTTTAACATGGGAGTCAATAGGAACCTTACAGAACCGTATGTGCGTACGGTTCCATCCGGTTTGCACCATACGATTTTTGACTTTGCACCGTTTTTTTTCTTGGAATTTCAATTAAACAAATAAAACTTTATTGATAATGGGATTGTCAGGCCCAAGGCCTGATAATGGAAACATACATGTGTTTGTATTGTATCTGTGTATAAACTAAGACCTGGGGGTGAGAGGTCATTCAGACTGTGGATTTGTGTATTGCATTTTATAGGGGGTCTGGCTGTTTTATGTGTCTCCTTTGAAGTCATGCAACCTGGTCCCATCATATAATCAAACAGATAAGGGGTCAGGAAGAGAGATGCCCCACCTGGTGGGATTAGAGGGGAGGGGGGGAATGGAGTTTCCCTCCAAAGAAGCAGATAAGACTTAAAATGCTGGACTCAACTGGTGTTCGCAAAAAGCTGACAAGAGCTGGACTCTCACTCACAAAGGAGGGCTATACCATCATGCAGTAAGAACTTCATTTTTGTTTTCTGAACTTGTCTTGCTAAACTCTTTTATATATTGTTATACCTGTATGTCATTTGTTCCTGTATTTTTATATAGTCAGCACTGTGATACCTTTTATCAGATTAAATGTTTAATTAATCAGCTCTGGTCTTTGATCTCTAAATATATGAGCTCACCTTTCTGAAGGCAGCTCTGGTGGAAACACATTTATCTAAGGGTTAAATTGGTGACTTGCTGGGACTAGTAGTGTATACACAGAGGTCTGGTGGCCTTAACCCTTGCACCATCACACTCTCTCTAATGTCTTGGCTGGACCGAAAAGGGTGTGATCGTGACAACTGGTGGCAGCGTCGGGATATATTTAGAGATTTTTAGTGCTTGCTGGATTTTACCTGTAAGGAAATGTTAGCACTAAAAAGAAATTGCATACATATACTTGTGTGTCAATTCCAAAGACAGAGCTCAGTGCTGATTTAAAAGACATACAAAAAGAGTGCAAGACAGTTCTGTCCTCCCCATCTCCTGTTTTACCTCTTCTGTCTCATCTCGGAAATATGGAGGCATATCGCAAGCAGTCCAAGCCTGCACTGGAGCTAATGTGCCAAGAAAAGGACATCCCTACTGCAGGAAAGAACAAGGAACAACTTATTGCTGATCTTGTGGAGTATGATGCCCGTGCAGAAGAGCTGAGTGACATGAGACAAAGTCCTACAGCTGGAACTGCCATCCAAGGACTGATATCTCCTGGGGAGTACAACATTACTCCCCATCAGGACAGTACTCCACATGAGGCCTTGGACTCTTATATGTGGACTGCCTTACAACACCTTGGGAATGTGGATGCTAATATGAAACTCCAACTGCTTCTCCAGTACCAAACTGCAGAGAGAGAGGCACAGGCTGCAGAGAGAGAGGCACAGATACGAGCTGCAGAGAGAGAGGCACAGATACGAGCTGCAGAGAGAGAGGCGACAGAAAGAGAGGCCCAGCGGAGGCATGAATTGGAGGTTCTGAGGCTGAGTGGGGATGCTCTATCTGCACGCAGTGATGTGCAGGATCAAGGAGACCACAAACCTCGCTTGGAACATTTCCCCATGTTGGAGAAAGATGGTGATCTGGATGTGTTCCTGAGGGGATTTGAAAAGGTTTGCCGGCAGTTCCATCTACCTAAGGAACAGTGGGGACGATATCTAACCCCACGGCTGCGAGGGAAAGCTCTGGATGTGCTTGCTTCGCTTCCCTCTGAAAGTGACCAGGACTATGAGGCCTGACTCCAGAGGCTTATCGGAAAAGATTTAGGACTTTGCAACAAAGCGCCACAGAAAGCTGCACTGAACATGCAGGTCAGCTAAGGACTGCATTCAGGCAATGGACTGGGGGCCTACAAGTCACTACCTATGAGGCCCTGGAGGACTTGATGGTCCTGGATCAGTTTCTCCAAACACAGAGCTTTGAAGCCAGGGAGTGGATTTTGGACCGCAAGCCCAAGACAGCCATGGAAGCAGCAGAACTAGGAGATGACTTTGCCAACAACCGGGCGCCAGCAGCAAAGCGTGGATCTGCACAAGCTGGAGCAAGTACCTGGAGGGGAGTCACACAACCCCAAAGCACCACCAGGTCAGCCAGGAAATTCTTGCCATCATTCCCAAAAGCAACAGGAGCCACATTGGGTCAGGGGGATACCCGCCGATGCTACAGATGCAACAATATTGGGCACCTGAGTGCCACTTGCCCCAACAAAAATAATTCTGCACCAGTAGCTGGAGGACACACAGCCGTTCTTCTGTTGTCCGGAGCGGTGGAGAAAAGAGCGGATAACCTGCAGAGTGTAACTGTGGGTGATCGGGTGACAGTGGGTTTGCGAGATTCTGGAGCCTCCTTGACCTTGGTGCGGCCTGAAGTGGTGGATACAGAGGACATCATCCCTGGAAGAACCATGGCTTTAAAAGGAATTGGAGGTGTGCGGCCTGCTGTGCCCATTTCTCGTGTGTACCTGGATTGGGGTACAGGCCAAGGTTTGCGGGAGGTGGGGGTCTCTGAGGACATCCCTGTTAATGTTCTGCTGGGGAATGATTTGGGTCAGATGCTCTGTCATTATGCTCCAGAGGACACTACCTGCACACCGGATGGGCTAGGAGAGAGTCGTGTTCATTCTGAGATACTGTGCGAGACTTTGGGAGACACTGCGAAATGTGGTAACTGGGAGGGAGTGCAGGGGATTGATAATTGTTTACCTGTGACTGAACCAGTAATGTTTTCCAAAAGTGGAATGGGGTGTATTGTAAAATGTGGTGACAATGCATTGCCAATGCCAAAACCTAGTGGAGATGGGCTAGGGGGAGGGGTTGGTGTGCCCCTGGTGACATGTAAGGATGAGGGACCAGCAGTGAGTGATATGTCCCAATCCTGTGAGCCTAAGGATGAGGAGGGAAGGAGTGATAGCCCTGTGTATGATGCCTGTATTGTTATGTCTGGAACTGAGGGGGAGGAAGGTAAACCCCAGGGAGGCATACCAATGGTGGCAGTGGTAACGCGTCAGCAGCATGCCAGGGCTGCAGCTTTAAAAGGAAGGGAGGATGGTGATGCAAGGGGCAAGCTGTGTGACTTGCAAGCCCCAGCAGAGGAAGGTGGAGATGCTAGTTCACCTGGGGGAAATGTGCTCCCTGATACCACGAGATGGGGGGAGGGAAATGAGCATTTCCGGGAAGCTCTGCGCAGTGACCCTTCCCTTGAAGGGCTGAGACAACGTGCTGAACATACAGGTGTTGACACAGATGGGCATCGGGTATATTGGGAAAATGATATCTTGTACTGGGAGTCCCTTTCCAAAGGCATGCTAGGGGCCCAGAAGAGAGAAAGGCAGTTAGTGGTTCCTAGGCAGTATAGGAAAGAGCTGCTGAGGTTGGCCCATGAGACCCCCCTGGCAGGACATTTGGGAGTGGCCTATGCGGTCATAGAGAAGGAATGCCTAGCTGTGGTCTGGGCTTTGCAAAAATTACAGCCATACCTGTATGGCAGGGATTTTACTGTCATAACTGAACACAACCCTCTACATTGGTTGGACAGAGTGTCCGGTAACAATGGCACCTTGAAACAAATGCTAAAAACATTTGTAGAATCGGAGGGCAGAGACTGGGGAAAGTATTTACCCCATCTGTTATTTGCTTACAGGGAGGTACCCCAAGAGTCTACGGGTTTCTCGCCCTTTGAGTTATTGTATGGTCGCAAAGTGCGGGGACCCCTAGATTTAGTTAGGGAAGAATGGGAAGGGGGGCTACATGCCCCTGAGACTTCTGTGGTGGAGTATGTTCTGAGATTCAGGGACAGGATGCAGGCATTGACTGGGCTGGTACATGACAACCTCACAGCAGCACAGTCCAGGCAGAAGTACTGGTATGATCGCAATGCAAGGGACCGGGTCTATGAAGTGGGACAGAAGGTAATGGTTCTGAACCCCATTAGGCAGAATAAGTTGCAGGCTGCCTGGGAGGGTCCCTTTACCATTTTACAGTGCCTAGAACCCACCACATATGTAGTAGCCCTTGATGAGAAAGGTCAGAGGCAGAGACAGTACCACATTAATATGGCATACTATGACCCTGAGAAGGTGGTACTCAGTGTATGCAGTGCACCAGAGGAAGGGCTGGGTAGTGATCCCTTACTTGATCTAGTGGAGAAAGCTAAGAGCCAGGGATCCCTTCAGGATGTAGAGGTCAATCCACAGCTCTTGGCTGCAAAGAAAAGGCAGCTAAAAGAGGAAATAGGCCCCTTCAGTGCCATCTTTGCCTGGACCTGTGGTGTCAAGAAAAGAAATAGACGGTTAATGGAGACAGATCTATCAGCCTGGAGAGGCCAGATCTCTCTGTCTCCATCTTAAGTGGGAGGTGTTAGGCCCAAGGCCTGATTATGGAAACATATATGTGTTTTTATTGTATCTGTGTATAAACTAAGACCTGGGGGTGAGAGGTCATTCAGACTGTGGGTTTGTGTATTGCATTTTCTTGGGGGTCTGGCTGTTTGTATCTCCTTTGAAGTCATGCACCCTGGTCCCATCATATAATCAAACAGATAAGGGGTCAGGAAGAGAGACGCCCCACCTGGTGGGATCAGAGGGGAGGCCCGCCCCTTTCAATACAAGTCTATGGGAGGGGGCGTGGCGGTCATCACGCCCCCTCCCATAGACTTGCATTAAGGGGACGGACCGTGATGTCACGAGGGGCGGCGCCATGACGTCACGCTGCTCCGTCCCCTGTATCGCCCGTCATTACGCACAGAGCGTAATGGGGGTCCCCAGCAGCGGGACCGCGGCGATCGGACATCTTATCCCCTATCCTTTGGATAGGGGATAAGATGTCTAGGGGCGGAGTACCCCTTTAACCCTTGCACCATCACACTCTCTCTAGCGTCTTGGCTGGACCGATAGGGTGTGATCATGACAGGGATGAAAGTTAAAAATGTTTATGTTTTTTTCTTACAAAAACGGATGCAACCGGACATCATTTTTCAAACCGTATACGGATTAAAATTTGTACACACGTTTTGATACAGTTTAGTCCAGTTTTGTGGAAACATTTTGTCATAAAAAACCTGATACGGGAACAGTATTGCAAAAATGTGGTGTGCATGCACCCTTGTGTGAAAGAGTCTTTAGCCTCCTTATCCTTTACTACAGTGTTTACCAACCAGGGTGCCTCCAGCTGTTGCAAAACTACAACTCCCAGCAAGCCCGGACAGCCACTGGGATTTGTAGTTTTATAACAGCTGGAGGCACCCTGGTTGAGAAACACTGCTTTACTAGTAGAGTACCCAGCATTCCTGCCATTGGAGCTCTTTAGTAGAGTGGGAAAGCTGGGTGGTACACATTACACAGTGCAGGACTCAGATTACTTCCCCAGCTTTAATTTTTTTTTTTTTTTTTTTAAAGGAGAGTATCCATCTGGTAAAACAGCCATATTGGAGCTTTTCAGAAACTCGGAAAGCTGGCTGGCATACAGTATGCAATGCCACTCAGCTTTGCCAGTCTTCTGAAGCCCCAGCAGTCAGCAGTTATAGGCTGCTCTCTCCCCCCTGCACCCGTGCTGATGACTGTACTTCCCCAGTGGGGTAACAGGGCTAGGGCAGACAACATGGAAACATCGCAAAATTTGATGATAACTTCAGTGCAAGTCAATGCACAAAATAAAAGCACACAACCTACACAATTTAGCAGGCACGGGCCAGTTGATAAATCCCCCCCCCCCCCCCTCTCTCCTACAGATCTGCATCTGAAGCCAGAGAGTAATGTGATCAGGAGAGGTCCTATAGACCCTCACATTGGTTAGGGTTAATTTTACTGGTATATTTTAGTTGACATATAAGTAAGTATGACATATAAGGAGGAAGTATGACATATAAGTAAGTATGTGTTCCAAGTTTCATCAAAATATCTGCAACCATTTGAAAATTATCCTGGAACATATGTACATGCATATACACACATTCATACACACATACACACACACAAATATATACACACATACACATCTACATAAAACATACACACACATATATACATTCATACACACACACACACACAAATATACATAAGCATACACACATATACATACACACAATAAAGCATACACACAATAAATAAGCATACACACATATACATACACACACAATAAATAAGCATACACATATATACATACACACAAACATACATACACACACATATATATATATATACACATACACATATACATACACACGCATACGCATATATACACATATACACACACACATATATACAAACACACACATATATACACACACACACACAAACATACACATATATACACACACACAAACATACACATATATACACACACACAAACATACACATATATACACACACACAAACATACACAAACATACACACACACAAACATACACATATATACACACAAACATACACAAACATACACATATATACACACACACACACACATATATACACATACATACACATATACATATATACACACACACATATACATATATACACACATATACATATACACACACACATAAACATATATACACACACATAAACACATATATTTATATACATACGTGTGCAAATAGATTCCAAACCTTACATAAGGCAGAACTTTTATATTAAGAGGAGCAGAGAGAGGACGGCGCCCGCCCTGCTGGGTAACGTTCTCTTTGCAAAGTTTCTGCATATGAAAAGCACAACGTGTAAGTGCGACTACCTCTCCCCACGCGCGCTGTCTGCTCATTCATCCCACGAGATGTCACTGTGCCCCTGTAAGGACTCCTGACTCCTGCTCTCATGCATTAACACATCTCAGCGTGAGCACTGACCTGCGGCTGCTCCATGCTGAAGAGGTAGCTCGCCATCAGCTGCAGGGCTTCGGGGCTGCTCGGCTCATACTCTAAAGCTTTTGTTATGGCCTCTTTACATTTGTCACCTGCTTCTTCTTCCATGCTGTCCAAAATAAATAAATTAAAATATTCCTTTAATAATTGATATTATATCTGTACATAGAATATCCTTGCAGCATTTACAGCAGTGTTTCCCAACTGGTATGCCTTCAGCTGTTGCAAAACTACAACTCCCAGCATGCCCGGACAGCCGAAGGCTGTCCGGGCATGCTGGGAGTTGTAGTTTTGCAACAGCAGGAGGCACAACAGTTGGGAAAATCATCTACAGCTCAGGTTGTACTAGGTTAGTGCAAGAAACAGCATCAACTGTCTATGAGCATCCGCTACATTCTAGCAATGCCTCTCATTTAAAGGGGACCTAACACCATAAAGGGGTATTCCAGGAATTTTTTTTATTTGACTATGCTACAGGGGCTGTAAAGTTAGTGTAGTTCATAACATAGTGTCTGTACCTGTGTTTGCTGGCTGGTCTCACAAC